>NC_133450.1:143488418-143788418 GCF_048565385.1 Saimiri boliviensis
TCTGCAGAGGGTCTCACAGCACCGTCCCGGTGTGGCCTGGTCTCCCTGAGCTCAGCCAGCACCTGCCACTGGGGAGGGTTCCAGCTCCGGAAGGAACAAAGGAGCGGAGTGCAGGCCTGAGGGCTTGGGTTTTCTTATTTTGCAGAAAATCCATCTCCTTCCTGCCATACTTGAGTCAAGCTTGGCAGTGGGTGGTTGAGGATTTGGAGACCCAGATCAGGTAGTTGGGTTGGACGCTGGAAGCGTCAGTAAGCCTGGCTGGGTCTCGGGTTTCCTATCCTTAATGATAGATAATGGAAGCTCTTCCTTCATGTGGCAGGTGTGTAAGGGCTTAGCATAGAGCCTGGCCCCTGCTAGGTACCGCTGAAACTCTCTCTGTGGGATACACACACACACACACACACACACACACACACACACACACACAGAGTTAGCACTAATTAAATAGCAGGTGGCTGGGCACAGTGCCTCACGCCTGAAATCCCAGCACTTTGGGAGGCTGAGGTGGGTAGATTGCTTGAGCTCAGGAGTTCGAGACCTGCCTGGGCAACATGGTAAAACCCCATCTCTACCAAAAATGGAAAAAATTAGCCAGGCATGGTGGCACGTGTCTGTGGTCCCAGCTACTTGTGAGGCTGAGGTTGGAGGATCACTTGAGCTCAGAAGGCGGTGGTGGCAGTGAGCGTCATGGCACTCCAGCCTGGGTGGACAGCAGGCGGAGCCAGTCTCTACACATTCAATCCTCATCGGCACTCTGGGAACAAGATGCCGTTTAACAAGATGCCCATGGTACAGATGAGGAAACCAAAGCTTAGATGAATGAAGTCACGTGTCTGGGGGTCACACTGCCCTAAGCAGAAGAACAGGGTTGGATCACAGGCTCTATGACCTCAACATGTGCGTTCTTAGGCGCCACAGTTTCACGCTTTCACGTGGATTCATGAACCACCCACAGCCAAGGAGAGATGCAACGGGTAGGCTGTGCTCAGCAACGTCAAAGCCAGTGGTGCAAGGTCCATGCTCTTCAAGGTCCATGTGATCACAGGGGAGCCTGCAGGGCCTGGGCAACTCCACTTCCCTCCGCACAAACACTCCAGCCTGGGGCCCTGCCTTTCCAGATCTTGGTAAACCAGAAGCAGCAGATGGGGAAGGTAGGGCCGGCTGGGCCCAGCAAGGCACACAGAGGCCGTAACACCACATGCCCCTGAGGGTGTGGCTGCAAGGCTGGTGCAGGGAAGCTTTCAAGGAGGACCAGGAGGACTCTAGAAACAAAGCCAGCCAGACCACTTGGTTGCAAGAGAACCTAACACATCAGCAGCCCCTGAGGGGTCACGGCAGAGTCGCCCAACAGTGAGAAGCCTGGGAAACAGCAGAGGGGCCTGGGGTTCCAGTTGCACACGAGTGGCTCAAATTGCAGTGCTTGAGGGGCCTCAGATTTTGATTTATTTTATTTATTTATTTTTGAGATGGAGTTTCGCTCTTGTTGCCTAGGCTGGAGTGAAATGGTATGATCTCATGTCACCACAACCTCCGCCTCCTGGGTTCAAGCAATTCTCCTGCCTCAGCCTCCTGAGTAGCCGAGACTACAGGCACGCGCCACCATGCCCTGCTAATTTTTGTATTTTTTTAGTAGAGATGGGGTTTCACCATGTTGACCAGGATGGTCTCAATCTCTTGACCTCATGATCCACCCGCCTCAGCCTCCCAAGTGCTGAGATTACAGGCGTGAGCCATCACACCCGACCTTTTAAATTTTATTTATTAATTTTTGAGACGGAGTCTTGCTCTGTCGCCCAGGCTGGAGTGCAGTGGCACGATCTTGGCTCACTGCAACCTCTGCCTCCTGGGTTCAAGCTGTTCTCCTGCCTCAGCCTCCTGAGTAGCTGGGATTACAGGTGAGCACCACTACACTCAGCTAATTTTTATTAGAGACAGGGTTTCACCATGTTGGTCAGGCTGGTCTTGAACTCCTGACCTCGTGATCCACCCGCCTCGGCCTCCCAAAGTGCTGGGATTACAGGTGTGAGCCACAGCGCCTGTCCTGGGCTTCTGTATTTACTAAAATGATTAGAGCCTTTGCTGTATTCTACAGATCCTGAGAGAGGCCACCTGCTTCCAGGGACCTTCGGTGCAGCATAAGGGTCTAGCTGTCTACATGGCAGCTGCTGACCGGCCCTGGTGTGGGGCTCTGTTCTCTCAGATCCCTGATAAGGGAAGGGCAGACTGTGGGGCTGGGCCGTGCACGGGAAGACAGCCAACGGTGAGTAAGCCAAGAGAAGTGTTTTGTTTCCCTGGGCTGCCATAATGCAATCCCGCAGACTGCGTGGCTTACACAACAGACATTTTATTTTCTCACAGCTCTGGAGGCTGGAAGTCTAAGATCAAAGTGTCGGCAGGTTTGGTTTCTCCTGAGGCCTCGCTCCATGGCTGGCGGATGGCCGCCTTCTCACTGTGCCCTCACAAGCCCTCTCCTCAGTGCTTCTGTGTCCCTGGCGTCTCTCTGCGCGTCCACGTTTCTTTTTCTTAGAAGAACACCAGTCAGATTGGATTGGGGCCACCCTGACAGCCTCGTTTTAATGTCATCTATTCTTCAAAGGCCCTGCCTCCGGCTGGGTGTGGTGGCTCACACCTGCAACCCCAGCACTTTGGGAGGCCAAGGCAGGTGGATCATGAGGTCAGGAGTTGGAGAACAGCCTGGCCAATATGGTAAAACACTATCTCTACCAAAAATACAAAAATTAGCTGGGCTTGGTGGTGTGCGCCTATAATCCCAGCTACTTGGGAGGCTGAGGCAGGAGAATAGCTTGAACCTGAGAGGAGGAGGTTGCAGTGAGCCAAGATCATGCCACTGCACTCTAGCCTGGGTGGCAAAGCAAGACTCCGTCCCCGTACCCCTCCCTCCAAAAAAGACCCTCCCTCCAAATACAGTCACATTTTAAGGTACTGGGGGTTAGAGCTTCACAGATGAATTTTGGGAGATATAATTTAGCTCATAACAGGCTTCTTAGTATATTAGTTATAAATGGCAAAAACAAAGGAATGTAAATGTTTACTATCAGATTGACAATCATACAGATTTTAAAAACCTCTTGCTTTTTTATTTTATTATTTATTTATTTATTTAATTTATTTATTTTGAGATGGAGTTTCACTCTGTTGCCCAGGCTGGAGTGCAGTGGTGCAATCTTGGCTCACTGCAACCTCTGCCTCCTGGGTTCAAGTGATTCTCTTGCTTCAGCCTCCTGAGTAGCTGAGATTATAGGCGCCTACTTCCACATTTGGCTAATTTTTGTATTTTTAGTAGTGACAAGGTTTCTCACCATGTTGGCCAATCTGGTCTTGAACTCCTGACCTCAAGTGACCCACCTGCCTCGGCCTCCCAAAGACTGGGATTACAGGCATGAGCCACCATGCCCGGCCACCTCTTGCTTTCCTAATGATCGCTCTCTTACCTGGCTAGAGAAAGAATAAATTTGTGCAACTTCTCTGGTGAGCCATTAATACTCACCAAAAAACTTACCAAAAAAATACATACGCTCACTTGCATACATGCCCTCCTGGGTCTAACAATTCCATTGCCAGGAATTTAACACAACAAAATAAGGCAACTTCACAAAGAGATACAGGCTAGGACGATTAGAATGGCATTACTTGTGTTTACAGAAAACTTGGGAGTCCACTGCACACCCGCTAGGATACCTATGATGGAAAAACAAGGTCATAATGCCTGCAATCCCAGCACTTTGGGAGGCCGAGGCGGGTGGATCACTTGAGGTCAAGAGTTCGAGACCAGCCTGGCCAACACGGTGAAACCCCATGTCTACTAAAAATACAAAAATTAGGCCGGGCACGGTGGCTCAAGCCTGTAATCCCAGCACTTTGGGAGGCCGAGGCGGGTGGATCACGAGGTCAAGATATCAAGACCATCCTGGTCAACATGGTGAAACCCCGTCTCTACTAAAAATACAAAAAATTAGCTGGGCATGGTGGCACGTGACTCTAATCCCAGCTACTCAGGAGGCTGAGGCAGGAGAATTGCCTGAACCCAGGAGGCGGAGGTTGCGGTGAGCTGAGATCGCGCCATTGCATTCCAGCCTGGGTAACAGAGTGAAACTCCGTCTCAAAAAAACAAACAAAAAAAAAACCAAAAAATACAAAAATTAGCCAGGTGTGGTGGTGCCTGTAATCCCAGCTACTTGGGAGGCTGAGGAAGGAGAATCGCTTGAACCTGGGAGGTGGAAGTTGCAGTGAGCTGAGATTGCACCACTGCACTCCAGCCTGGCAACAGAGCAACACTCTGTCTCAAAAAAAAAAGTTAATAACGAGTGTTGGCAAGGATGAGGAGGGACTGGATCCACTGTACTTTGCTGATGGGAATGGTGTAAATGCTGTGGAAAGCAGTTTGAGGGCTCTTCAGAATGTGACACATAGAGTTCCCATATGAACCAGCAAGTCCATTCCCGGGTATGCACCAAAAGAATCCAAAACAGACTGGGTGTGGTGCTGGGTTTGCTCATGCCTGCAATCCCAGCACTTTAGGAAGCCAAGGTGGGCAGATCATGAGGTCGGGAGTTCACGACCAGCCTGACCAACATGGGGAAACCCCATCTCTACTAAAAATATAAGATTAGCCTGGCATGGTGGTGGGTACCTGTAATCCCAGCTACTTGGGAGGCTGAGGCAGGAGAATCACCTGAACTCGGGAGGCAGAGGTTTCAGTGAGCTGAGATGGCACCATTGCACTCCATCCTGGGCCACAGAGTGAGACTGTCTCAAAAAAAGAAATAATAAAAATAAACGAGGGAGGCAGAGGTAGGTGGATCATGAGACTGGGAGATCGAGACCATCCTGGCCAGCGTGGTGAAAGCACATCTCTATGAAAAATACAAAGATTAGCTGGGTGTGGTGGCATGTGCTCACGGTTCCAGTGCTGGGGAGGACGGGGCAGGAAAATCACTTGAACCAGGAAGTCAGAGGTTGCGCCACTGCCCTCCGACCTGGCGACAGTGCGAGACTCATTCTCAAAAAAATAAAAAATACACAGTCAATCCTACTATGTATTGTATCATTAATTTTATTGGCAGCTTTTCCATTAAAAGCTTAAATTTAAAGATAAAAAAATAAATGAATGAATAAATAAATAAATTTAAAAAATAGTTCATTATATCATGTTGGTACAAAAGTATTTGCTGTTTTAGCCATGGAAAGTAATGGCAAAAACTGCAATTACTTTTGCAACAGCCTAATTTTTTTTTTTTTTTTTTTTTTTTGAGATAGAGTTTCTCTCTTGTTACCCAGCCTGGAGTGCAGTGGCACGATCTCAGCTCACTGCAACCTCTGCCTCAAGGGCTCAAGCGATTCTCCTGCCTCAGCTTCCCAAGTAGCTGGGATTACAGGCACCTGACACCAAACCCGGCTAATATTTTGTATTTTTAGTAGAGACAGGGTTTCACCATGTTGGTCAGGCTGGTCTCAAACTCCTGACTTCAGGTGATCCACACACCTCAGCCTCCCAAAATACTGGGATTACAGGTATGAGCCACCTCACCCGGCCACACAAACCTAATATTTTTTATGTGCGTTTCACCTCAATTTAAACAAAACAAAACCAGGAGCAAAGTTTAAAAAAAAATGGCTCTTCCATACAAGAACCACCACGAGGCTGCTACAAGTCAAGATATAGGTGGTTTTTTTTTTCTTTTGAGACAGGATCTCACTTTGTCACCTAGGCTGGAATGCAGTGAGTGGTGTGATCTTGGCTCACCACAACGTCTGCCTCCCAGGCTCAAGTGCTCCTCCCACCACAGCCTCCTGAATAGCTAAGATCACAGGCGGACATTACCACACCCAGCTAATTTTTCTCCTTTTTTTTTTTTTTTGAGAATGGGCTTAGCTATAAATGGGCACAAGGAGTCCATCTGGGAGATGAAAATGATCTAAACTGAATCATGATGATGGTTATTCCACTTCACAGAATTCCTAAAAATCATTGAGTTCTATGCCTGAAATGGGTGAAAGCTATATGTGAAATGTATCTTGATAGAAGTGGAAAAAATAATTGTTTTTTTTTTTTTTTTTTTTTAAAGAAGAGGAAGAAAGAGAAAGAGGAAGAGGGAGAGAGGATGGGGGTATTGCTTTATTGCCCAGGCTAGAATGCAGTCTAAATATGGGTATGCCTATAATTGTCCTTAATAATGGAGACATGAAAGAAAATGTGGGAAGAGAATAACAAACAAGGAGCCAACCAAGATTTCATTTAAACTTCTAAATTGATATGATGTGGTACTGATAAGAGTGTATATTTTGTGTATTTAAAGTGGAGAGTTCTATAAATGTTAATTACATTTACTTGTTCCAGATCTGAGTTCAAGACCTGAATATCGTTGTTAATTTTCTGTCTCATTGATCTGTCTAATATTAATGTTGAAGTCTCCCACTATTATTATGTGGGAGTCTAAGTCTCTTTATAAGTCCTATATGTCTAGGTATTCCTGTATTGGGTGCGTATATATTTAGGATCTTTAGCTCTTCTTGTTGTTGCATTGATCCTTTTATCATTATATAATGTCCTTCTTTGCTTCTTTTGATCTTTGTTGCTTAATTGTAACTTCTGCTTTTTATTTATTTATTTTAGCTCTCTGTTTGGTTGGTAAATCTTTCTCCATCCCTTGTTTAGAGTCTTTGTGTATCCTTGAATGTGAGATGGATCTGGATGCAGCATACTGATGGGTTTTGGTTTTTTATTCAAATTGCCTGTCTTTGGATTGGGGGATTTAGTCAATTTAAATTTAGAATTAATAATAATATATGTGAGTTTAATACTGTCTTTAGCTGGCTATTTTGTCCATTAGTTGATGTAAATTCTTCATTATATTGATGCTCTTTTTGATAATTTTTTTAGAAAGGCTGATACTGTTTGTTCCTTTCATATGTGTAGTGGTTCTTTCAGAAGCTCTTGCAAAGCAGGCCTGGTGGTGATGAAATCTCTGAGTGCTTGCTTATTCACAAAAAACTTTATTTTTCCTTCACATGTGAAGCTTAGCTTGGCTGGATGTGAAATTCTGGGTTGAAAATTCTTTTCTTTAAGGATGTTGAATATTGGCCCCCACTCTCTTCTGGCTTGTAGGGTTTCTGCTGAGAGATCTGCTGTAAGTCTGATAGGCTTCCCTTTTTGGGTAACCTGACCTTTCTCTCTGGCTGCCCTTAGTATTTTCTCCTTCATTTCAACCCTGGTGAATCTGACGATTATGTGCCTTGGAGTTGCTCTTCTTGAGGAATATCTCTGTGGTGTTCTCTGTATTACCTGGAGTTGAATATTATCCTGCCTTACTAGGCTGGGAAAATTTTCCTGAATAATGTCCTGAAGCGTATTTTCCAGCTTGGATTCATTCTCTTCGTCACATTCAGGTACACCTATCAAGCGTAGATTAGGTCTTTTCACATAGTCCCATATTTCTTGGAGACTTTGCTCGTTCCTTTTTATCCTTTTTTCTCTCGTCTTGTCTTCTTGTTTTATTTCATTGAGTTGATCTTCGACCTCTGATATCCTTTCTTCTGCTTGATCAATTCGGCTGTTAAAACTTGTACATACTTCACGCAGTTCTCGTATTGTGTTTTTCAGCTCCATCAATTCACTTATTTTCCTCTCTAAATTTTGTATTCTTGTTGACATTTCGTCAAACCTTTTTTCAAAGTTCTTAGTTTCTTTAGATTGTGTTATAACAAGTTCTTTTAATTCAGAGAAGTTTCTTATTATCCACGTTTTGAAGCCTGCTTCTGTAATTGGAACCCACTCGTTCTCCATCAAGCCTTGTTTCGTTGCTGATGAGGAACTGGGATCCTCTGCTGAGGAAGAGGCGTTCTGATCTTGGGTATTCTCAGCCTTTTTTGACCGTTTTCCTCCCTTCGTTGTAGATTTATTCATCTGTGGTCTTTATAATTACCGTCTTTGTAATTGGGTTTCTGAGTGGACGTCCAACTTACTGATTCTCAGCGCCGAAATCTGAGCAACCCACTGCACCGACTAAATCAGCGGCGTTAAGATTGATGGTGCTTTTCCGACTCTGCACCGAGAACCGACGCTCCGAGGCGCCGGCAAAACCGCCTCGCCGGTCACAAGAGTCGCGCTGGCGACCCGTGGGGCTCCTCCGCTGGGAATCTCCTGGTGCGTGAGCAACAAGAATTCATGTGAAGGTGTGGCGTCCTCTCCTTCTTTGCGCTTTCAGTGGGAGCTACAATCCCGAGCTGCTAGTGATCAGCCATCTTGGATCTCTCTCCCCAATTTTTCTCCTTTTAGTAGAGACAGGGTTTTGCCAGGTTGGCCAGGCTGGTCTTGAACTACTGGGCTCAAACTATCCACCTGCCTTGACTTCCCAAAGTTCTGGGATTCCAGGCGTGAGCCACTGTACCTGGCTAGTGTTTATTTTTTTATTTTATTTTTTCATCTTACAATTTTTTTTTTTAATTTTACATTTTTACAAATGTGTAAAAAAAAAAAATCTGAAAGGAATAACTAAAATATTTTTGGTTTTGGTTTCCTTGTATGTTCTATTTATTTATTTATTTTTTTATGATATGGAGTTTTGCTCTTGTTGCCCAGGCTGGAGTGCAACTCTGCGATCTTGGCTCACTGCAACCTCTGCCTATGGGGTTTAAGCAATTCTCTTGCCTCAGCCTCCCAAGTAGCTGGGATTACAGGCATGTGCCTCTATGCCCAGCGAATTCTATATTATTATTATTTTTTTGGTAGAGACAGGGTTTCTCCATGTTGTTCAGACTGGTCTTGAACTCCCAGCCTCAGGTGATCTGCACACCTCGGCCTCCCGAAGTGCTGGGATTACAGGCATGAGCCACCATGTGAGGCCCAGATGTTTTAATTTGTTAAATAATAAAAAAGCATTCTTGTGTAACCAAAACACATATTAATCAAGGATAATAGATCATCGCATAAAGAAATTCACTGTGTTCCCTGTGAGGCTCTCAAGAGACTCATCACACATCTGCTGACCCAGGGCTCAGCATCGGGGTTCCTCTTTCCTAAACAGGGGCACAGGAGCAGATGGGAGAGGAGGGCCCAGGTCTCATGGACAGGGCGGGGCTGTGTCCCGACTTCTTCGACTCCCTCTCTCCAAGCTAAAGCCCCCTGAGGACCTTGTTCCTTGCTGTTCCCGCTGAAGGAGTTGAATGGAGGAAGCAGCGTTCATGGCATCCCTGTCCTGTCCTAACCTGTCTCCCACCAGCAGAAGCAACTCCAGATGGAGAAAGGCCAAGCTGGTCCCTGGGAGCTGAGATTGCATCTCTCACCCGAGCTGGACACCCCTCCTCGAGGCCAGGCCCCAGGTCTCAGCTTATGGGTGGGGCCCCAGTGTTCCCAGAGCTCCGGCTGCTGCCAGACCGCACAGCTGGGCTGCTGGCAAAAGAAAATTTCTTTCTTTCTTTCTCTCTCTCTCTTTTTCTTTTTTTTTTTGAGACGGAGTTTCGCTCTTGTTACCCAGGCTGGAGTGCAATGGCGCGATCTCGGCTCACCGCAACCTCCGCCTCCTGGGTTCAGGCAATTCTCCTGCCTCAGCCTCCTGAGTAGCTGGGATTACAGGCACGAGCCACCATGCCCAGCTAATTTTTTGTATTTTTAGTAGAGACGGAGTTTCACCATGTTGACCAGGATGGTCTCGATCTCTCGACCTCGTGATCCACCCGCCTCGGCCTCCCAAAGTGCTGGGATTACAGGCTTGAGCCACCGTGCCCGGCTCACTCTTTTTCTTTTCTTTCCTTTCTCTTCTCTTCTTCTCTCTCTTTCTCTCTCTCTCTCTCTCTCTCTCTCTCTCTCTCTCTCTCTCTCTCTTTCTATCTTCCTGAGATGAAGTTTTGCTCTTGTTGCCCAGGCTGGAGTGTGATGATGAAATCTCAGCTCACTGCCACCACCGCCTCCTGGGTTCAGGCAATTCTCCTGCCTCAGCCTCTGGAGTAGCCAGGATTACAGGCATGTGCCACCATACCTGGCTAATTTTTGCATTTTTAGTAGAGACGGGGGTCTCACCATGTTGGTCAGGCTGGTCTCCAACTCCTGACCTCAGGTGATCTGCCTGCCTCAGCCTTCCAAAGTGCTGGGATTACAGGCATGAGCCACCATGCCCAGCCAAGAGAAACTTTCTTTGGATCCCAGCAAACCCAAGGCTCTCCTTTTGGAAGCTTGCCCCGCCCCTCCAGGGGCCAGGTTATTAAATGCAGCAAATGGGGACCCAGAGCTGCACTGCGGCCAGGAGAGCATCTGTGGGTTTAATTATCAAGCAAAGAGAAGGGCTTGGACATTCTTCTGGCAAAACGGCATGTCCTGGGCTGGGCCCCGGGGACCCTGCTGGCTGCGTGAGTTTTTGTGTGTGAGCATGCATACATCCATATTAGGTTGTTGGATAAAATATAAGACACTCTGTGAAACTGAATTTCAGATAAATGAAATCATGTTTTAGTATACATATGTCCCAAATAATGCATTCTGCATATTGATTTGCTAAATCTGGCAGAATACATGTAAACGTGCATTCAAGAGAACATGCAGGCATGTGAGCATGTACAGCAATGCGAGAACACACATATGTATAAGCATCTGTGCATGGTCGGGCGTGGTGGCTCACATCTCTAATCCCAGCACTTTGGGAGGCCGAGGAGGGCAGATAGCCTGAGGCTGGGAGTTCGAGGCCAGCCTGGCAACATGGTGAAACCCCATCTCTACTAAAAATACAAAAATTAGCTGGGTGTGGTGGCACATGTCTGTAATCCCAGCTACTTGGGAGGCTGAGGCAAGAGAATCGCTTGAACCTGGGGAGGCAGAGGTTGTAGTGAGCCTAGATTGCACCACTGCACTCCCGCCGGGAGTGACAGAGCGAGACTCTGTGTCAAAAAAAAAAAGTATTTGCGTGAATGTAGGTAAAGGTGTGTACATATACATATGGATGGGTGTATAGCAGAATACAGCCTGCTGTATGTGCACCAGGAGGGTCATGAAGGGGGTAGGCGGAGCCAGAAAAACCCAGGAACTCCCAGATCCACGCCATCTGGCTCCAGGAAGAAATGGGACATCTGGCCCTGGCTTTTGGCCCATGGCAAAAGGTGCATTTTATATCTAGGTGCATGTGTAAATGTAACTGTGTGCAAATATGGACACGTGTGTTTTCATGTTTGTACCACAGGCATACATGAAGTTTAGATACGGGAATACCTATGTGTATGTTTGGAGGGACTGTGGAAGCTGCAGGGACGCTTGGAGATCTTGCGTATATAATTTTACGTGTGAGGAGCCGAGGCCAGCTGCTGAGACTGCGTGTGTGAGTGTGGGCCAGGGCTCCCCGGGGGAGCAGCAGGCCTTTCTGAGCGTCATCTCATCCCCCCAACTGCCCTGTAATTATCACGCTTATTTCACACGTGATGGAAAAGTCAGGTGGGGTGAGGCCAGGGCACTAGCCTGCGAGGGGCCGCCTGGGCCACATGTGGTCACATGTAGCTTACATAAACACCATGGGCCAAAGCTGGTGCCAGATGCTCTGTTTCTTCTTGGAGCCAGATGGTGGTGGATGTGAGAGTCGGTGGATTTTTCTAGCTCCTGCCACCCCCTTCCCTGACCCTCCCGGGTTTTGCCTAGGCAGGGAAGGGCTGAGGACTCGGGGGCTTTGTCCTGGGAGAATTGCCTTGGTCTGGGAAGCTGCTTCCCTTGGGCGGGGCCTTGGGAAGCCATGATGGGGGTCTGTGCCGACACATCTCCAGTGTGAACTCCTTGTACAGTTCTCTTCCTACACTGCCCAGAAGCAGAGCGGCCGGTCCAGTGGCATAGAGCAGGTCACACCCCGGAGCAATGCTCTGCTCTGTGCATCTGTCCCCACTTTTGGCTGGTGTGGGTTCAGTCTTGCCCCCGCCCCCCAGCCTTTCCCTTCCTATGGGGACAGGTGACAGCCAGCCCACTTGTGTTTCCAGGGCTTCCATGACGAAAGACCACAGACTGGAGGCCTTAAACAAGACATTTACCTGCTGGAAGTTCTGAGGCTCGGAGTTTGAGGTCGCAGCACTGATGTGGTGGCTTTCCCTTGAGGACTCCCTCCCTGGCTTGCATACGGCTGCCTTCTACCCAGATCTTCCCGTTGCCTTTCTTCTGTGTCTGTCCTATCCTTAATCTCCTTTCTCTCTTTTTTATTTTTTTGAGACAGATTTTTTTTTCTGTCACCCAGGCTGGAATGCATGGCACAATCTAAGCGCACTGCAACCTCTACCTCTGGGGTTCAAGTGATTCTCCTGCCTCAGCCTCCTGAATAGCTGGGATTACAGGCACACACCACCATGTGCCGCTATTTTTTGTATTTTTTAGTGGAGATGAGGTTTCGCCATGTTGGCCAGGCTGGTCTCGAACTCCTGAGCTCAGGCAGTCCACTCGCCTCCACATCATAAAGCGCTAAGATTACAGGTGTGAGCCACTGCTCCCGGCCCAGGAATGTATCCTAAGGAAATGATCACAGATATGCATAAAGATGGATCACATTTCTACTGCAGTGAAGAACTGTTTTTGCAGCCTTGACCTCTTGGTCTCGAGGGATCCTCCCACCTCAGCTGCCTGAGTAACCAGGACTACAGGCTCACCCACCATGTCCAACTCGTTTTTGTTTGTTTGTTTGTTTGTTTTTTGAGCTGGAGTTTCTCTCTTGTCCTGGCTGGAGTGCAGTGGTGTAATCTTGGCTAACCAAAACCTCTGCCTCTCAGGTTCAAGTGATTCTCTTGCCTCAGCCTCCCTAGTAGCTGGGACTACAGGTGCACACCACCACACCTGGCTAATTTTTGTATTTTTAGTAGAGATGGGGTTTCACTACATTGCCCAGGCTAGTCTTGAGCTTCTGACCTAGTAATCCACCCTCCTTGGCCTCCCAAAGTGCTGGGATTACAGGCGTGATCCACCGCACCCAGCTCAGCTAGCTTTTTCTTTCTTTCTTTTTTTTTTTTCTTTCTTTCTTTCTGTCTGTCTTTCTTTCTTTCTTTCTTTCTTTCTTTCTTTCTTTCTTTCTTTCTTTCTTTCTTTCTTAATATAGATGAGGTCTTGCTATGTTCTCAAACTCCTGGGCTCAAGTGATCCTCCCACCTTGACCTCCTAAAGTTATAGGGTTATAGGTGTGAACCACTGTGTCTGGCCTCATGAAAAGCTTTGAGAAGACTAACAGAAAAGCAAGGGAGAGCCCTGGTCACACAGCCCCCCAACCCAAGGAGGCAGGCAGGGCCCCACCTCCTGGTGTGGGTCACAGAGCTTCACTGCCTGCATTTCCAGCCACGTGGGTTGGGGGCCATCCATCCACTGGAGGCTGGTTAAGAAGGTGATTGGGGCTCAGTGCAGCGAAATACTATACTCAGTGCAGGATGAAAACTACAAGAAAAGAGGTCCGTTACATCTTAGTCCATGGAAGAGCAGATTTGCAAACAGCATGGAGAAGTTCACTATTCAGAATATGTGTGCATGCACGCGGAAGAATTTGGATTGGGGGACCAGGTGCGGTGGCTCATGCCTGTAATCTCAACAGTGCGGGAGGCCAAGGCAGGAGGATCACTTGAGGTCAGGAGTTTGAGACCAGCCTGATCAACACGATGAAACCCCGTCTCTACTAAAAATATACGAAACAGCAGAGCATGGTGGCGCGTGCCTGTAGTCACAGCTACTCAGGAGGCTGAGGCAGAAGAATCGCTTGAACCCAAGAGGCAGAGGTTTTGGTGAGCTGAGATCATGTCACTGTGCTTCAGCCTGGTGACAGAGTGAGACTCCGTCTCAAAAAAAAAAAAAAAAAAAAAAGAGCCATAAGGGCAGCCTGAGCTTGAACATAACATTGACCACAGGGGCCGCCTTCACCTCTCCCAAGAGCCCATGAGGCAAGCGGGTGTGTCTCCACCTGAACCCAGGGGACTGAGCCGTGACCCAGGGCGTGTGTGAGGGTGTGAGATTGTGGAATCACTAGACTGTGTCCGCAAGGCCACCCCTCCAGGGTGGGGCTGTAGCCCTTGCGCTGCTGCTTGGCGCAGGTCCTCACAGTGACAGTGACGAGGCCCAGGGCCTGCCCTTTCCCGAGAGTCCACCCTGCCCCATGTATCTCCCACCTATGAACTTGGATTTCAGGGTGCTGCCCCACCCCCATAGCTCCCTGACTGTTTTAGTCCCTCGAGGCTGCGATAACAAAATACCATAGACCAGGTGGCTTATAAACAACAGAAATTGACTTCTCACAGTTCTGGATGCTGGAAAGTCCAAGATCAAGGTGCCCATACATTTGGTGTCTGGTAAGGGTTTGCTCTCAGGTTCATACGTTGGGCCTTCTCACTGTGTCCTCACCTGTGGGAAGGGGAAGGCGTCTCTCAGGAGCCTCTCTCTCTTTTGTTTTTTTATTTTATAAAAAGACGGGGTTTCACTATGTTGGTCAGGCTGGTCTTGAACTCCCGACCTCAGGTGATCCGCCCGTCTTGGCCTCCAAAGAGCTTGGATTACAGGCGTGAGCCACCATGCCCGGTTGCCTCTCTCTTTTTTTTTTTTTTTTTGAGACGAAGTTTTGTTCTGTTGCCTGGGCTGGAGTGCAGTGGTGCAATCTCGGCTCACTGCAACCTCTGCCTCTGGGGTTCAAGCAATTCTCCTGCCTCAGCCTCCTGAGTAGCTGGGATTACAGGCATGTGCCACCACATCCAGCTAATTTTTTGTATTTTTTTCTTTCTTTTAAGACATCTGCCGGGCGCGGTGGCTCAAGCCTGTAATCCCAGCACTTTGGGAGGCCAAGGTGGGTGGATCACGAGGTTGACAGATCGAGACCATCCTGGTCAACATGGTGAAACCCCGTCTCTACTAAAAATACAAAAAATTAGCTGGGCATGGTGGCACGTGCCTGTAATCCCAGCTACTCAGAAGGCTGAGGCAGGAGAATTGCCTGAACCCAGGAGGCGGAGGTTGCGGTGAGCCGAGATCGTGCCATTGCACTCCAGCCTGGGTAACAAGAGTGAAACTCCGTCTCAAAAAAAAAAAAAAAAAAAAAAAAGACATCCATCCATTTTCTACTTAAGTAAATTTTTTGTATTTTTAGTAGAGATGGGGTTTCACAGTTTCAGCCAGGATGGTGTCAATCTTCTGACATTGCGATCTGCTTGCCTCAGCCTTCCAAAGGGCTGGGATTACAGGCATGAGCCACTGCACCCAGCAGAGCCTCCTTTTTTTTTTTTTTTAGATAGACCCTTGCTGTCTCCCAGGCTGGAGTGCAGTGGTGCGATCTTGGCTCACTGCAACCTCTTTCCTGGCTTTAAGCGTTTCTCCCGCCTCAGTCTCCCAAGTAGCTAAGATTTTATAAGCATGCCCCACCACGTCCGGTTAATTTTGTATTTTTAGTAGAGACAGGGTTTAGCCATGTTGACCAGGCTGGTCTTGAACTCCTGACCTCAAGTGATCCACCCACCTCAGCCTCCCAAAGAGGCTGCCTCTTCACATGCCGGTGCAGAGCATCAATGCATCTTACAGATGAGGAGACTGCCCGGAGCCAATCAGGACTGCGGCCCCTGCCCTGCTGCCTCCCTGAGCCTTTGTGGATGGGGCAGGTGGGAGCCGCATGCAGGATGAATGTGCGCTGAGCCCTGGCCCCCCCTACCCAGAGCTGCATCTCTGTTCCTCCGTCCCTCCTGCCCCGAATCGTCAGGACCCGAGTGGCAGAGAACAGAGCTGTTTGCAGCCTGCCTGTCCCCACCCTGCCCTCACCCTGCCCTTTTTGACCTTGAGATGAGTTCTTGGAACCAACGTCCCTTTCCTGGGGCTGGATTCAGACAAACCCAGGGCCCCTCCTTCTCTTAGGATTTGAACCACAGTGACCAGGATCCCAGGAGCCCCGAAGCCCTGTGGTTGCTATGAAGATGGGAGCGGGTTTTTGGAGGGAGCTGTGATTAGGTGGCATTTGCTTCTGTAGAAGGAGGCAGCGCGGCTTGCCACTCTTGAGAGGTGCTTACCCCTTGGACGTTCTTTTGAGAGCTTCCCAGAAAAGCTAGGCTCACGGGGGCAGGAATGGAGATTCCTCCCCACAACTCCGCCCTGTCCCTGCCACCCGCACACCCAGGCACCCAGGCAAACTGTGGCCAGGGGACAGGTGCCATCATGACATGGGTGAGCTGCCTGCCTCGAAGCTTTCCAAGTCCCTCCTGCCACCCACCTGTCCAAGCCCCAGAGCATCCCTAAATGCCCAGGGAACACTCAGGGTCCTTTCCAGGGGACAGTGGCCGGAGCAGCTCATTCTCCAGCAACCCTCCATGCCAGGCTGGGTGCTCCCATTGCCCTGTCTCTGACTCTCGCAATGGTGCAAGCCAAGTATTAACCCCATTTCACAGAGGGAAAAGCTGAGCCTCAGAAGGGTCAGCAGCCTGTCAGGGCCGGAATCTGAACCCAGGTCTGCCTGACTCCCATGTGTGCTCTTTCCTGTGCACTACCCAGTCCTGTGCAGCCCCAGCCTGGCCTCCTCAGCCCACCCTGGGCCTCCAGCCAGTGACCTTCCCAAAGCACAGAGTGAAGGCTCAAGGAGACAAAAGAAATGACCCCCAAACCCATGTAGCTGGACACGCAGAGAGTAAAGCTCTGTAGCCCACAGCTGGAGGTGGGACCCTGGATGCCTCCTCCAGGGGGCTGTGTGCTCAGGGCTGTTCTCAAGGCTCTCCCTCGCTTCTCCCACTACTCCATGAGCCAGCCTTTCTGCTTGAAAAGACACCCCTGGCCAGGAGTGGGGCTCATTCCTGTAATCCCAGCACTTTGGGAGGCCAAGGCAGGTGGATCACCTGAGGTCAGGAGTTCGAGACCAGCCTGCCCAACGTGTCAAAACCCTATCTCTACTAAAAATACAAAAAATTGCTGGGCGCGGTGGCTCACGCCTGTAATCCCAACACTTTGGGAGGCCGAGGTGGGTGGATCACGAGGTCAAGAGATCGAGACCATCTGGCCAACAAGGTGAAACCCCGTCTCTACTAAAAATACAAAAAATTAGCTGGGCATGGTGGCGCGCGCCTGTAGTCCCAGCTACTCAGGAGGCTGAGGCAGGAAAATTGCCTGAATCCAGGAGGCGGAGGTTGCGGTGAGCTGAGATCGTGCCACTGCACTCCAGCCTGGGTAACAAGAGCGAAACTCCATCTCAAAAAAAAAAAAAAAAAAAAAAAAAAAAAAAAAAAAAAAGTGCAAAAGATTAGCTGGGTGTGAGGTAGTCCCAACTATTCAGGAGGCTGTGGCAGAAGAATACCTTGAACTTGGGAAGCAGAGGTTGTAGTAAGCCAAGATCACACCATTGCACTCTAGCCTGGGTGACAGAGTGAGACTCTATCTCAAAAAAAAAAGAGTGGGGCCAGGAGCAGTGGTTCATGCCTGTAATCTCAGCACTTTGGGAGGCTGAGGCAGACGGATCACATAAGGAGTTCAAGACCAGCCTGGCCAACATGGCGAAACCCTGTCTCTACTAAAAACACAGCAAATTAGCCAGTCGTGGTGGCACTGCCTGTACTCTCCACTACTTGGGAAGCTGAGATAGGAGGATGGCTTGAACCTGGCAGATGGAGATTCCAGTGAGTCAAGATTGTGCCATTGTTCTCCAGCCTGGGTGAAAGAGTGAGACTCAGTCTCAAAATAAATAAATAAATAAATAAAGAGACCCCTGCACAGACCCTCCCCAACACGCTATGCTGCTGGTGCCCACCCTCCAGACCCAGACTCCTTGGCCAGATCAGAATTGAGAACAAGCCACGCATTTCCTGTGGTTTCCACGCTCCTCAGATCTTCTTGGCTCCTGCTCAGGGGGCGAAACAACACATGTCAAAGCACCCTTTCCATTTTCCATAGTCATGATTCCGGCAGGCTGTCTCTGGCCTCCCGTTCTTCTGTATTCTGGGACATGGTTACGTTGGGCATGACAGCTGGGGCGCGAGGTGCTGATGCTGGGTGAGTGGGATGAGAAGGAAGAAACCGGGGTGGCAGGAGGGCATGGGACAAAATCAGGGTTAGCACCAGGCCCCGGGGATCCCAGCTGGTGCAGAGAAGGCTGAAATCCACAGGGCGGGGTCTGTCTGATGGCAGGAGAGGGTGTGGGTGGGAACAAGCCGGGGTGGAGGAGGTGTCACCTTTGTCGAGACCTCTTGGGGTCACATAAGGACGAAGCAGTCCCGTTCCTGCCACACCCAATGTGCAGCCCAGGGCGAGGCCCACGGAGTCTGGAAAAGGCCTCCGGAGACAGCACGGGCAGCCGCCTGGAGCAGTGGGGGTTCGTCCTCTATTTAAAAAATAGAAAAACAAGTCACCCCTACCCCGCCTCCCTGTGCCTGTCCTTCCCCAGTTCAGCCTCATTCTGAGGTTGGCGGGCGCCCTCTGTGTCTCTCTTTCCGAGGGCCTCTCTGCACTGGGGCCACTCAGACCTGGTTTCCGATCCTGGCTCCGCCACATCGTAGCTGGGCCACCTTAGGGAAATGGGTTTCCCTCTCTGAGCCTCAGTTTCCTCATCTGTAAAATAGGGATAAAGTCATCACAATGAGGCATATGGAAGATGTAGCGTAAGACAGGCCCGAGGGAGGCATAAGCCCTGACCTTCACTCCTCTCCTCAAATCATGGCCGAGAACTGAATGTCAGCTCTAAGAAGAGGGTGCTTTCCAAGAGGATGGGAACGAGAGACAGAGCAGAGAGCTGGGGTCTGAGGGCTGGAGAAGGAAATGAAACCAATTCTGCACAGACTCTTTCGGAGTGTAGAAGAGGCCAGCATGGCCCCGGTAACCAAATCAAGAAGCAGATACCAGCGTGCCTCATGGACACCGATGCCAGAATCCGGAACACAATCTGTCCAGTCCGACCCAGCCATATTTAGAAGGGTAATGCGCCAGGGCCAGGCAGGGTGGGTCTCAGGTATGCAGAAGCGGCTGCCATTCAAAAACCATTTATAATTCAGCATAAAAAAATAGAATGGGCATGTCAATCACCAGGCGTGGTGGCTCATGTCTGCAGTCCTGGCACTTTGGGAGGCCAAAGCAGGAGGATTACTTGAGTCCAGGAGACCAGCCTGGGCAACATGGCAAAACTCCACCTCTACTAAAAATACAAAAACTTTAGCCAGGCGTGGTGGCGCATGCTTGTAGTCCCATCTACTTGGGAAGTTGAGGCAGGAGAATCGCTTGAACCCGGGTGGCGGAGGTTGCAGTGAGCCGATCACACCACCGCACTCCAGCCTGGGCAACAGAGTGAGACTCAATCTCAATAAACACAAAACAAAATAAAAATATTAGCCTCTGTGGTGGTGCATGCCTGTAGTCCCAGCTATTTGGCAGGCGGGAGGCTCGTTTGAGCTCAGGAGTTTGAGGGTGCAGTGAGGGGTGACTGTGCCCCTGCAGCCTGGGTAGCAGAGCGAGACCCCAACTCTTTTTTTTTTTTGAGGTGGAGTCTCACTCTGTCACCCAGGCTGAAGTGCTGTGGCTTGATCTCAGCTCACTGCAACCTCCACCTCCGAGGTTCAAGTGATTCTCCTGCCTCAGCCTCCAGAGTAGCTGGGACTACAAGTGCGTGCCACCATGCCCAGCTAATTTTCATATTTTGAGTAGAGATGGGGTTTCACCGTGTTGGCCAGGCTGATCTCAAACTCCTGACCTTAGGTGATCCACTTGCCTCAGCCTTCCAAAGTGCTGGGATTATAGGAGTGAGCCACTGTGTCTGGCCAAGAGACACCAACCATTTTTTTTTTTTTTGAGACAGAATCTCACTCTGTCACCAGGCTGGAATGTAGTGACACGATCTTGGCTCACTGCAACCTCCGACTCCCAGGTTCAAGTGATTTTTTTTGCTTCAGCCTCTCGAATACCTGGGATTACAGGCATGTGCCGCTGTGCCCAGCTAATTTTTGTGATTTTAGTAGACACGGGTCTTCACCATGTTGTCCAGGATGATCTTGATCTCCTGACCTCATGATCCGCCCACCTTGGGCTTCCAAAGTGCTGGGATTTCAGGCATGAGCCATCTCGCCTGGCCTGATCCCAACTCTTAAATAAAAAAGGGAGAAGTTATTGGCTTTGCTCAGCAGAGCGCATTACCCATGCCTGGGTAGGTACACACCATCTGTCTTGTTCCCTGACGGGCACTCGAAGCTGTCAACCAACACAGCCGAGTCGACCTCCCCACCCAGGCTCTGTCCAGCAGCAGGGCAGGGTGGCAGGTCCTGCAGGAGTCACAGCCTCCTCCCTGTTCTCTCCAGCTCTGCTCTCGAAGGTTTCCCCAGAGGGGTCATCCAGGATCTGAGGGTGGCAGCTCCTCCCGTGGCCCTTGGATCTTCATGGAAAGGGTCTGGCAGAACCAGCAGTGGCTGCCGCTGCCATCACACAGGATGTGGCTCCCAGCACTCTGGGAGGCCAAGGCGGGTGGATCACCTGAGGTCAGGAGTTTGAGACCAGCCTGGCCAACATGGTGAAACCCTGTCTGTATTAAAAACATAAAAATTAGCCAGCCATGGTGGCACAGGCCTGTAGTTCCAGCTACTCAGGAGGCTGAGGCGGAGTGATGATTCTGGAGACACATTGGTGTCTGAGAGTCATCAAGTCCAGAGAAAGCCTCGGAGGAGTCAGCCCTTGTCTGGGCTGTGCTAACAGCCATGACGGCACCACCTGTCCCAGTTTCTTCCTTGCCACCAGGGGCAACAACGCCCTGCGACCCACACTGAGCATCACCCATTATGTGTCAGGTTGGCAGGTGGAGGGCACCCCAAGTCACACATCAACCCCAAGGGGCCCCTGTCATCCCTGTTTGATAAGGACACCAATGCTCTGGGAGGGGACATCAGCACCGCCAGGAAGTGTCGGCGGCACTGGCTGCCGCTGCCATCATCCAGAATGTGGCTCCCAGGCAGTGCACCGACTGCATTCCAGGAGCCTCTCCCCTTCACGGTGTGCCAGGCGCTCTTGGGGCTCCACTGTCCCTTCAAAGCTTTAGAGGATTTGCCCAGAGCCCTCCATCCTTCAGAAACCCCTCCTCATCCTAAAGACTCCAGAGACCACCCAGCCACTTCCTGTAGAACCAGAAACCTTGCGGATCTGTGTCCCTGCTGGGGATACGGGCTCTGGATGGCAGAAGCTGTCCCCAGCCCAGCCCACACCTGGAGTTGGATCTGCCATGGATGACGGATTCTGGAGGGCGGGAGTGGAGGGAGAAGGAAGACGCCCTTACCCTTCTGCTCAGCACCTTGGAAAGGCACCGCCATCAGCACTGTGGGAATGCGCAGAAGCTACTTTAACCCGCCACAGTTCAAGATTGGATGCTGGGTTTTTTGTTGTTGTTTGTTTCTTTGTTTTCCCTGAGACAGAGTCTTACTCTGTTACCCAGGTGATTCTCCTGCCTCAGCCTCCCACGTAGCTGGGACTACAGGCATGTGCCGTCACACCTGGCTAATTTTTTGTGTTTTTAGTAGAGATGGGGCTTTACCATGTTGGCCTGGCTGCTCTTGAACTCCTGACCTGAAGTGATCTGCCCACCTTGGGCTCCCAAAGTGCTGGGATTACAGGGCATGAGCCACCAAGCCTGGCCAAGATTAGACGCTGCGGCTTTTTGCTGTGGTGGCCCGGCTGGACCCAGTGCTCCTGAGTTCCCTCAGGGCAAAGACCAGTTGCAGATCCCCATCCACAGCAAGGCTGGATGTGCAGGAGGCTTCAGCCAGAAGCGGGGGCCTTGGGAGGGTGGGCAGGGTCTTGGACCCTGTCTGCAGGGGCATTCTGGCTGGACCACCACCATCGAGGATGTGGAGTCTCTGCAGCAGGGGCAGGACCTGTAGGCCTGTAGGCTGGGCCTGGGAGACTCACCTGCCTGTTGCCATTGGCCGGCAAGTCCCTCTGTGGCAGCCTGCCCCTTGGACTGACAGCAGCACAGCTGTATCCCTGCCCCGTCCCTGTGAGGTCAGCCAGCACGGGAAGATGTTCTCTTCCCCGAAAGTGTCCTGTGGGTTATGGACTGAATTGGGTCCTCCCAAAAACATATGCTGAAGCTTTAATTCCCAGTGTCTATGGATGGGACCTTCTTTGGAAAGAGAGTCTTCGTCGATGTGATTAAGATGGGGGGCTGGGCATGGTGGCTGACGCCTGTAATCCCAGCACTGTGGGAGGCTGGGGCAGGTGAATCACCTGAGGTCAGGAGTTCGAGACCGGCGTGGACAACATGGTGAAACCCCATCTCTACTAAAAAATACAAAAAAATTAGCCAGGCGTGGTGGTGCATGCCTGTAACCCCAGCTACTTAGGAGATGGAGGCAGGAGAATTGCTTGAACCCAGGAGGTGGAGGTTGCAGTGAGCAGAGATTGTGCCATTGCACTCCAGCCTGGGCAACAAGAGCAAAACTCCATCTCAGGAAAAAAAAAAAAAAAAAAAAAGAAGTGGGCTAAGATGAAGTTCTGCTGGAGTAGGATAGACCCTAAGCCAGTATGACTGTTATTCTTATAGGAAGGGAACCATAGGCAGTGGCAGGAAGACAGACACAGACACAGGGAGAAGGCCATGTGGGAACAGAGGCAGAGAGCGGCAGGATGAGGCCGAGGGCCAAGGAATGCTGAGGTCAGCTGGCCACCACCAGACAGACTGGCTCCCACCCGCTGTGCTGCCTCCTGGCTGGGAAACCTTGGGCAAGTCTGAGGGCTTTGATTTTCCCATCTATACAATGGTCATGTCGATCACCCCACATCAGAGGGCTGTTGAGAGCCGCTGACCAGCGCTCACACTCCAAGTGTGGCTTGGGGAGCTGAGGGTGTCCCCTGAGCCTCCGGCCGATCTGTAATAGGACCTGGGCGCTCTTGCCTCCTGGCCCTCTCCCCTTTCCTCCCAAGAACATTCTTCCCCTCCTTCCTGGCTCCCTCTATCCATTCCCCGCATTTGGGCTGACTTCTCCTTCTGGGACCCCTGCCCTGACCCCCCAGGCTGGGCTCCAGGCCTTCGCTCTGAGCCCTCACTGTCCTGCACCTCCCTCCTGGCAGCTCTCGTAGCTTGCTGTGTTTGTCTGGTCACTTGCCCACTTTCTGGGGGACGGGGATCAGGTTAGCCAGGAGTCGGGACGGCGAGGCTTTGGGAAGGCCTGAGGCTGAAGTGAGAGAAGGTCTCTGGTCCATCAGCATCACAGCGAGGGTTTCTCAAAACGGTCCCTGCCTGGGTTCCAGGGAGCAGCCAGCACAAGACCTGGGGGCTGGGGAAGCACCAGGCGACCACTCCAGGGCGAAGTGACCAGCCAGCCTGGTAAAGGCCAGGAGCAGGCCAGCGGTGCCCAGAGACCCCTAACCCTGGCACCACGCTGAAGAATTACCCCACCCCTCCACCCGGTCCCATGTTAACAAGGCCAGTGCATCCAGAGCAATTGAATTGCACAAGGAAAAAGCCACATGGAGAGGGCCATTTGCATGTCATCTGTATTGTCACATGAAATGCACATCCGTAACGGGTGACTTGGAAACGACCTATTAGGTCACACAGAGTCCGGCCCCTGGGGGCCAAAGCCTCATCGATGCCCACGGGCGGTGGCCAGTGCTTTCCCTGGACTGTGGCGTGTGCACTGGGTCTCCCTGGTGGAGAGTCAGCTCACGCCCCAGGCCCTGCAGCTGTCTGACAGCAGCTCCCAAAATGCGCTTGAGGAACCAGTGGTTCCTTGGGGGTTAATAGCTGTTCCCCAAGAAGAGGGTTCCATGGTCAAATAAGTTTAGGAAACATGGGTTCAACAAGGTTTAGCAAGAAGCTTTTTCTACAGGACTTGTCAGAGCCTTTACGGCAATAACGGCCTTTGTGAATGTCCAGCTTGGGGACAGAGCATGCAGCACTTCCCAAAGTTATTGAACCACAAAACCCCTTTTCCCCAAAAGCATCTCGCGGGCTGGTGTCCCACGGGGCATCCTTTGGAAAGTGCTGCCCTAAGCCGCCGATGACCGTTAATGGCTATGGCGCCTGCATTAGGCTGTAGGTGGGGGCATTTTGGCAGGCGTCAAGCTGTGGCGTGATGGGCACAGCCAACAACTCAACAGTCATGACGATGAAAGGACAAGACAAGACTCGGCCCCCTCCCACCATCCTGGTTTCCACTGTCCCCAGAGCAGAAGCCAAATAGGGCTGTCCCCACAGGTGAGTTCCAGCTGCCTAGAAAGACCCAGAGTCCAAGCAGAGGGGCAAGAGGCCCAGCACTGCCGAACATGCTCGTCACCAGGCGGGGTGGCCTGGGGTCACCGGCCTCCAACCAGGAGGGGAGAACGACGTGGGGGTGGCCGCTCTGTTCCGCCTGCGCCCGCTGCCTCGCCACCCGCTGCCCCTTCTCTAGGGCCAGCCCTGCCCCCAGAGCCTTGTGTGGGCCGGCGGGTGCTTCACCAGGCAGAGATGAGCATCTGGCAGGTGCTGGAGGGCATCCAGACCAGCTCCACCAGGCGGAACTGGAGGTAGCCGATGACGAAGCCGGAGAGGACGTCCGTGACGTGGTGGCGGCCGATCATCACGCGGGACAGCCCCACGCAGAAGGCCCAGAGCACCAGCAGCACACGCAGGGGCACCGCCAGCACCAGGTGGCTGAGGAAGAACTTGGACACCATGGCGGCGCGGCTGGCGTGCCCGGCTGGGAAGGCGTAGACGTCCATGGTGAGGTAGTCCAGGAGGCTGGGGCTGGTCTCGTACGGGCCACGCCGCTTGATGAGTTTCTGCACGCCGGCCACCGTCATGATGTCCAGGAGCAGGGCTGTGGGCAGGAGACAGAGGGCCCGGGGCCATCAGGGCCAACAGCCAGGCCCAGGCCCCCCCAGGTCCCCCACCTCGTCTCCCCTTCCTACCCCTCAATCAGGCCATTCAGCCACACTGATCCGCCCAGGCATGGTCCCACCTCAGGCCATTGCCCTTGCTGCCCCCCACTGCCCGGCACACCCTGCGCTTCCCATAGCCACTTTCCTTGGCGGAGAAGCCTTTCCTGACCACACTGTTTGTAAAAGCCCCGACCACGCTCCCTTCCCTCACCTTGCTTAATTTTTTCATACAGCTTTTCTCATGCCTTGATATAATATGCATTTTCTCTCTCTCTCTCTCTTTTTCTCTCTCTCCCTCCCTCCCGCTTTCCTTTCTTTCTGTCTTGGGGGATTTGCCTCCTCTAGAAACTCATAAATGGAATCAGACAATATGTCACCTTTTGTGTCTGCCTTCTTGTCCTTAGCATAATGTTAACGAGGTTTGCCCACGTGGTAGCATGTGTTAGTACTTCATTCCTTTTCATGGCCGAATAATATTCCATTGTATGGACGGATCACTATCTCATCTTTCCTTCTTTTTTTTTTTTTTTTTTGAGACAGAATCACCTAAGCTGGAGTGCAGTGGTGTGAGCCCAGCTCACTGCAACCTCCATCTCCTGGGTTCAAGCAATTCTCGTGCCGTAGCCTCCCGAATGGCTGGGATTACTGGGGCCTGGCTAATTTTTGTATTTTTAGTAGACACAGAGTTTCACCATGTTGGCCAAGCTAGTCTTGAACTCCTGACCTAGGGTGATCCGCCTGTCTTGGCCTCCCAAAGTGCTGGAATTACAGGCATGAGCCACTGTATCCAACCTCCTTTTTTTTTTAATGAGATAGATATCTCTGACTGAGCATGGTGGCTCATACTTGTAATCTCAGCACTTTGGGAGGCTGAGGTGAGCATACTGCTTGAGCCAAGTAGTCCGAGACTAGTCTGGGCAAGAACATGGCAAAACCCTGTCTATACAAGTACAAAAATTAGCCATGGGTGATGGCACATGCCTGTAGTTCCAGCTACTCAGGAGGCTAAAGTTGGAGGATTGCTTAAGTCCAAGAGTTTGAGACCAGCATGGGCAACATGGCAAAACCCCATCTCTACAAAAAAAATACACCAAATTAGCTGAGTGTGGTGGTGCAACTATTCAGGAGGTGACAGAGTGAGACCCTGTCTTTAAAAAAAAAAAAAGAGAGAGAGAGACAGAGATGGTGTCTCTTTCTGTTGCCCAGACTGGAGTGTAGTGGTGCAATCATAACTCACTGTAACCTTGAATTCCTGGGCTCAAGAGGTCCTCCTGCTTCAGCCTCCTGAGTCACTGAGACTACAGGTGTGCCACCCTGCCCAGCTAATTAAAAAATATTTTCTTTTTTTGTACAGATGGGGGTCCCACTTTGCTGCCCAAGATGGTCTCAAACTCCTGACTTCAAGCTATCCTCTCACCTCAGCCTCCCAAAGTGCTGGGATTCCAGGCGTGAGCCCCTGTGCTGGACACTATTTGTTTGTCCCGTCATCTGTTGATGACTATCGAGCTGTTTGCACCTTTCGGCTGCTGTGACTCACGCTGCTATGCACACATCTTCTGCCAGTGTTTGCTGAGTGCCTGTTTCAGTTCTTTTGATAACTCCCTAGGATTGGGGTCGCTGGTTAGTAATGACAGTAACTGTGTGTGACTCTTTGAGGAACCCCACTGTTTTCCCAGCAACCGAACTGTGTCATCCCCACTTCACAGAGGACAAGATGACCCCTTTAAGCTCGAAGCACTCATACCTGCTGCTCCTGCTTTCTGGAATGTTCCACTCTTTCCCAACCCACCACCCCAGGGACCTGCCCCGACCTTCCAGACAGCTCAGGCCCTGAAAGGTGAAGTCTCAACACCTGGCCTCTCTGCTTCAGGCTCGTCCCCTGCAGTCACTGGGGAATCTGTTGGGAGGAATCTGCTCGCTGAGGAATCTGTTGGGAGGAATCTGCTCGCTGTCTGGCGTAAGCCATCACTTTGTGGAGGCGAGGGCCATGCCTGTTTGTTTCATAGGTTTTTTTTCCCCTGGGGCTAGAAACAGAGCTGCCGTCTTCAACTTAGCTGAGTTACTGGCCTAAGGCTCATAACCAGAGAGGTGGACACTTTCCCTTTTATTTATTTATTTATTTTGAGATGGAATTTCACTCTTGTTGCCCAGGCTGGAGAGCAGTGGCGAAATCTTGGCTCACTGCAACTTCCACCTCCCGGGTTCAAGCAATTCTCTTGCCTCAGCCTCCCAAGTAGCTGGGACTACAGGCGCACACCACCACGCCTGGCTGATTTTTTTTTTTTTTTTTTTTTTGCATTTTTAATAGAGACAGGGGTTTCATTGTGTTGGCCTGGCTGGTCTCGAACTCCTGACCTCATGATCCACCCACCTCAGCTTCCCAAAGTGCTGGAATTACAGGCATGAGCCACCGTGCCCGGCATTGTTTTTTTTTTTTTTTTTTTTTTTTGAGACAGAGTTTTGCTCTGTTGCCCAGGCTGGAGTGCTGAGGCACAATCTCAGCTCACTGCAACCTCCACCTTCCGGGTCCAAGTGATTTCCTGCTTAGCCTCCTGAGTAGCTCAGACAACAGACACCTGCCACCACAGCTGGCTAATTTTTGTATTTTCAGTAGAGACGGAGTTTCACCATGTTGGCCAGGCCGGTTTCAAACTCTTGACCTGAAGGGATCTGCCTGCCTCTGCCTCCCAAAAAGTGCTGTAGCACCCAGACAGCCAATGTGGGGTTTCTGGGTCAACCCTCCCCACCCTTAGGAAGGCCCTTGGAGCTCACACCCTCTGACCTGGGGTGGGGGTGGCATCGGCAGGCCAAACAGCACCCCCAGGGCAGATGCAGAGTCAGCAGGGAGCCTGTGCCCCTCCCCCCTGTGCCTCCCCACCTCAGGTGACCTTGGTGACCCCAGTGAGGTCACAGCCCCTATAAGCCCTGCTTCAGGGACAGTGAAGACAACAGCCACCGTGCAGTGCAGTGGCAAAGCTCACAGGCGTCACAGCCAGAGAGCCGGGTGTCGGTTCCTGCCCTGGAGCCTCCCAGCTGTGTGACCTCGGGCAAGCCACCTAACTTTCCTCACCTTCGAGACTGTGGGAAGTAGGAAAGTTCCTTTTTAAAGTTACCTTTCTTATTAAAGAATAAATCATAAGTGTGCTAATAACTTTGTTGAGCCCTATCCTATGTAGCTGTGAGACATGCCATGCTTACAGACACAGAGTACATTCTATGTCCTTGTGCTTTAACCAAGATATCTGTGCTGGGCGTGCTCACAGGTGTGTCCCAGCTCTCCACCGCTTTTTTTTTTTTTTTTTTGAGACGGAGTTTCGCTCTTGTTTCCCAGGCTGGGGTGCAATGGCACGATCTCGGCTCACTGCAACCTCCGCCTCCTGGGTTCAGGCAATTCTCCTGCCTCAGCCTCCTGAGTAGCTGGGATTACAGGCACGTGCCACCATGCCCAGCTAATTTTTTGTATTTTTAGTAGAGACGAGGTTTCACCATGTTGACCAGGATGGTCTCGATCTCTTGACCTCGTGATCCACCTGCCTCGGCCTCCCAAAGTGCTGGGATTACAGGCGTGAGCCACCGCGCCCGGCCACCGCTTTTACCTGTTTAGAAAAGTTTTAAGTTGTTAGCCAATCGGGGGTTAGTTTAAAATGTGAGGTCTGGTTCCGGTCAACAGAGATGAGACAGCAGTGAGGACGACCGCAAACGTTAAGGAATACATATGTCTGCTTTCGTGTGTTCATTGTGCCCTCGTGGCATGGTAGCTAATGAGGGTACCTTCCTGCAGACCAGGAAGTAAAAGTTGTGTTGCTAAAAGATCCTTTGTCTCAGTGCTGATTTTTCTTTGTGAGCATCTATTTCCAACAGAGACCAAGCTCATGGACACCCACTTCCCAGAGGGAGCCTTGCACAGTGCCTGCAGGGTGACAAGGTTTCCCTGGGACAGAGGAGTTTCCTAGGACACAAGGCATTCAGTGCTAAAGCAGGGAAGTCCCAGCAAATGACTGAGTTGGTCCCCCGCAAACGCAAATTCCTCCACGAGGAAGGCTGGATAGGGATCGGGGGTTATGACTCAATGACAGTCCACTGCAGCCTGATGCTGTTGCAGTGTTTATCAGCATGGGCAGCTCCTGGCAGAAATAAAAACAAAAATCTAGAAAAAAAAAAAAAAAAGACACGGTAGATGCTGTTCACTGCAGAACATTTACAAAACAGAAAACAAAAGTTAGAGTTTAAATCACCTGGAACCTGCCCCTCAGAGGGAGCCGCTGTTCCAGACCCTCCCATCCATCTATAAGGCATAGATATAATAAAGGTGGTAACATGGTTTACATATGACGTTCTGTCACCTGTGTTTGAGTCTTGCCTCGTCACATACCCCCGACCCCCATGCTGCAGGGGCGAGGCACTGTGGCACACCTAACTGTCCGTGCCAGGCAGTCAGCCTGTTCCATGCCACACAGTCCTCCCTGGAAAGAACAGAACTTTGAGGCCCAGGTGCAGTGGCTCATGCCTGTAATCCTAGCACTTTGGGAGGCTAAAGTGGGTGGATCACCTGAGGTCAGGATTTTCAAGACCAGCCTGACCAACATGGAGAAACCCCATCTCTACTAAAAACATAAAATTAGCTGGGCATGGTGCTGCATGCCTGTAATCCCAGCTACTTGGGAGGCTGAGGCAGGAGAATCACTTGAACCTGGGATGCTGAGGTTGCAGTGAGCAGAAATTTTGCTACTGTATTCTAGCCTGGTGACAGAGCGAGACTCTGTCTCAAAAAACAAAAAAAAAGAAAGAAGAAAGAACAGAACTTCAGGCCCCCCCGCCCCCCGCCACCTTTCCTGCCTACTTCAGGGTTGTTGCTTGCAGTCTGGTCTCTCTGTCTGGGGTTTGAACTGTGGCCTCTCCTGGCCCCTCTCATTAGCCACAGGGCTGGCTGAGAGCCTGGCACCCTGGAAATGCCTGGCCAGCACTGGAGGGGGCTGAGCATGGAGGGGGCTGAGCAGGTGCACAGAGGAGCTGCCTGGCCCGGGGGGGAGGGGCAGGGCCTGAAGGGCTGGAGAAAACCTTGCTCTACCCTTGCCTGCCAATTTCATGGCAGCTGTTCCCCTGGGCTGGATCCTCCCAGGAGGCGGCTGGGGAGGTATGTGGCCGGCCAGCTCGTGTGTTGACCATGCCAGGGTTGGGAGCCATCTGAAGCCTGTGGGAGGTCACAGTTACAGCAAGAGAGAGGAACTGGGGATTGCCAGGTCCCCAGGGCAGGTGGGAGCTGGAGAGAGGTGGCTGTGCTGACCTTGGCATGCCTCAGCCTCGTGGAGCAGCTGAGGAAGCCAGCTGAGAGGGGCCAGCTGGTTTCCTCTAGCCCAGGGAGCCTCTCTCATCTGCGGCCCTCCCCCCGGCCCCAGCCTGGCGACAGGCTCTTTCCCCCTGGGAGTGAAGGCAGTTCATGGGGAAGGGTTAAATCTGAAGGCTCTGGAGTCACAGGTGGGGTTCAAGTCTCGCTGGCTGGGGCTGTGAGGAGGAGTCCTGGTGCTTCTGGCCTAGGGGTCCACTCTGCTAATTAAGAACAAGTTCCGGCTGGGCATGGTGGCGCATGCCTGTAATCCCAGCATTTTGAGAGGCCGAGGTGGATGGATCACCTGAGGTCAGGAGTTTGAGACCAGCCTGGCCAACACAGTGAAACTCCATCTCTACTAAAAATACAAAAAAAATTAGCTGGGCATGGTGGCGGGCGCTTGTAGTCCCAGCTACTAGGGAGGCTGAGGCAGGAGAATCACTTGAATTCGGGAGGCAGAGGTTGCAGGGAGCCAAGATCACGCCACTGCACTCCAGCCTGGGTGACACAGCGAGATTCTGTCTCAAAAAAAAAAAAAAAAAAGAACAAGTTCCTTCCCCTCTCAGAGCCTTGGTCTACTCATCTGTAGCAAGGGTGGCCCCAGGACGAAATGAGCCAATAGATGGCAGGGAGCGTTTAGCAGTAGTCGTCCCAGGACGAAACAAGAAGATGAATGTGGGGAGCATGGTGGTTGACAGCCGGCTGCTACCATTAAGGCCCCCGCAAGTCCTGGCCCACCTGGCCCGGGGAAGCCGTGGGAGGCTCTGGTCCTGCAGGCTGGGGCACTGAGCAGGATCATCAGTGAAGGCTTTGCTTTCTAAGGTCCTACCAGGGTCAAAATTGTCTGGCCCAGGTTCCAAGACCTCCACCACCTCAATGGCAAATGAGGCCAGGGCCTCCCTGGTGTTGGTGGCTTGTGGCCGGTGGCCAGCCAGGGTCTGGGTGCCCGGAGAGCTGCCAGAATCTTGGGTAGGGGGTGGTTAATGCAGATGAGGACTGGGCTCCATGGTGGCTGAAATAGGGCACCAGCCACTGGAAGGCATGGGCCATCAGTCCTCCTGGCGACCAGGTCTGTAGGTCGAAAACCAGGGCTCAGCAGCTGATGGGTTTAAAATCTGCCTTTCGAGGCCAGTATGGTGGCTCACACCTGTAATCCCAGCATTTTGGGAGGCCTAGGCGGGTGGATCACCTGAGGTCAGGAGTTCGAGACCAGCCTGGCCAACATGGTGAAAACCTGTATCTACCAAAAATGCAAAATTTGCCAGGCGTGGTGGCGCGTGCCTGTAGTCCCAGCTACTTGGGAGGCTAAAGCAGGAGAATCACTTGAATCTGGGAGATGGAGTTTACAGTGAGCTGAGATCGTACCACTGCCTTTCAGCCTGGGTGACAGAGGAAGACTCTGTCTCGAAATAAATAAATAAATAAATAAATAAATAAATAAAATCTGCCTTTTGAGCACAGGGGCCCCCATGGACAGCTGCTCTGTTCAAGGAAAAAGTGGGGAATAAAGGGTGACTTTACCAAGTCACCCAGGGGGTACACTACACTGGGCCCGGCACCTCATTCTGATGGGGTGGCCAAGGGCAAGGAGGGTTGGGTGCCTTGACCTCCCCACAGCCCTACTCTTTGCATGGGCTGTCAGGATCCATAGATCCATAGGTCAAGAACTAAGCTAAACCCAAACCTTTTTTTTTTTTTTTTTTTTTTGAGACAGTGTTTCTCTCTGTGTGTGTTGCCCAGGCTGGAATGCAGCGGTGCAAACATGGTTCACTGTAGCCTTGAACTCCTGGGCTCAAATGACCCTCCTGTCTCAGCCTCCCATGTAGCTGGATGGGACCATAGGCACAGGCTACAGCTAGCTAATTTTTTGATTTATTGTAGAGACAGTGTCTCACTTTGTTGCCCAAGCTGGTCTTGAACTCCTGGGCTCGTCATCCTCCCACCTTAGCCTCCTAAAGTGCTGAGATTACAGGTGTGAGCCACTGTGCCTGACTCCTTTCAAATTTCTAGCAGCAAAACGTTTTTCCCAATGAAAGCATACAGACTCAGTGTATGAAACAGATGTGGCTGAAGCTGGTGTGTTAGTGAGAGGGGGTCTTCTGGAGCTCCCCTGGCTGCCAGGGAGGCCTCTGAGGGTGCCCACGTCTCATGACCTGGAAACCCCATCTGTGGTTTGAATGAGTCCCCTGAAGTTCGTGTGCCGGAAACTTAATCCCCACTGCAACAGTGTTGAGAGGTGGGACCTGTAAGAGGTGATCAGGCTGGGTGTGGTGGCTCACACCTGTAATCCTAGTACTTTGGGAGGCCAAGGCAGGTGGATCACTTGAAGTCAGGAGTTCGAGACCAGGCTGGCCAACATGGTGAAATCACATACCCAATTTCTACTAAAAATATTTTGAAAATTAGCTGGGCATGGTGGCCGGTGCCTGTAGTCCCAGTTACTTAGGAGGCTGAGGCAGGAGAATCACTTGAACCGGAAGGTGGAGATTGCAGTGAGCAGAGATCATGCCACTGCACTCCAGCCTGGCAACAGAGCCAGACTCTGTCTCAAAAAAAAAAAGAAAAAGAAAAAGGCCGGGCGCGGTGGCTCAAGCCTGTAATCCCAGCACTTTGGGAGGCCGAGGTGGGTGGATCACAAGGTCGAGAGATCGAGACCAACCTGGTCAACATGGTGAAACCCCGTCTCTACTAAAAATACAAAAAAAAATTAGCTGGGCATGGTGGTGCGTGCCTATAATCCCAGCTACTGAGGAAGCTGAGGCAGGAGAATTGCCTGAACCCAGGAGGCGGAGGTTGCGGTGAGCCGAGATTGTGCCATTGCACTCCAGCCTGGGTAACAAGAGCAAAACTCCGTCTCAAAAAAAAAAAAAGAAAAAAAAAAAAAGAAAAAAACAAAGGTGATAGGCCACGGGGGCTCTCCCTTCATGAATGGATGAATGTGGTGTAGAGGGTGGTTTCTGATGAAAGGGTGAGTGTGGCCACCCTCCTGCCCCTGCCCCCCAGGCATGCGCTCCCTGGCACGTGATGGGGAAGGCATCAGGGAGTGAGGAGGCCCTCACCAGACGCGGCCCCTCAACCTGGACGTCCCAGCCTCCAAAACATGATCCAAATACACTTCTTTGTAAATCAGTCTGTGGTATTCGGTTACAGCAGCACAGAAGGGACCAAGGCGCCCCACAGCTGGGCCTTTGGGAAGCTGTGGCTATTTCGGGCTGCTTCCACCTCTTCAGGCCATAATTCGGGGAGGCTCTGCCCCTTTTCTGGCTGTCCAGCTGGCCTGGCCCAGACTGTGCCTGGTTCATTCACTTTTCCACCAGTTCTTGGGCATTGCCAGTTCTTGGGTATTTCAGGTGTGTGTCGGGCCTGGCGCTGTGAACCAGGCTGGCAGGGTCCCCTATGGGCAAGCAGGGTGGGTGGCCAGTAAGCACACGACGACACAGTGAGTGATTCTATCATAGATCACAGGTATGACGGGGTCCGTGGCCTTTCGCCCTCACCACGCTGCAGCCGTCTGGCCCGGAGGGTTGTGAATGAAGAGGCAGTGGGCCTGCCATCCTCAGACCCCAGGGTGGTTCTCCAACAGAGCCGTGGCCTCCCCTGGGCCTCCCGCCCCACTCTGCCCTCTCCTGCTGCCCCTGCGCGGGCCTCTCTCCCTCCTCCAGTGCAGCCAGCCCTCGGTGTGACTGTGATTGTGACACTGTCAGCGCATCATCTGGTGCCCAGAAATAGAAGCAAATGGCGCCATCACTCAAAGCTGATTCTGCCCCCATGGCCTGTCCAGTCGGCCGACCTACATTTCCTTCCTGACTCAAGGAGGGCAAGGAGACCCCTGTGAGGGGAGAGGTCCACCCAGCAGGAGGCTCAGGGGCAAGATCCGGGGAGCTGGTGGGAGCTGCGCTGGCCCGGACTGGCTGTGTGAACGTTTCAGGGAGGCCACCCGGCCTCCATTCACTGGGGTCACCCAGGGCGGTGGCCGCACACTCAGGCTCCAGAACGAGACCGGCTTCAGCCACCTGTGGACAGCATCACCTCGGCGTGTCTATGCCTCAGAGCTCGCCGCCACGGACGCGCTGGGATGACAAGGGCCTGTCCTGATGCTTGTGTGCACCAGGCGCTCGGTAGGTGACCCCGCGGGACCATGTCAGAGGACACCGGGACTTGGCCCCACTGTCCCTCACACTCTTCTGCCCCAACCAGCTCCACCCTCAGCCCTTTTCACTGTGGCCCGAATGTCCGAATTCCCCATGTAGGAAGCACAGCTGTCTCCAGGACCCTGATGTCCTAGAGGCTCCCAGGCCCTAGGAGCCAGGGGTTTCTTGGAAAAGAGACGGAAGAATATTTTAAAAATTATCCGGGCATGGTGGCGGGTACCTATAACGCAGCTACTTGGGAGACTGAGGCAGGAGAATCACATGAACTGGGAGGTGGTTGAAGTGATTCTCTTGCTGCCATCCTGGAAGATTTGGAATCATCTCCTCCTGAGGCCTTTGAAAATCAGAACACCATTTGTCTGCTGGAGGCTATATACCTGGGGGAAGAGGGGCATCTGGGTGACCTAGTGTGGCCTTTGTGGCTTTGGGCTGCTTTCCCCCCGAGGATGCACTTGGTGGGACCAGCTCAGAGCAGTACAGGGTCTTTGGGGAGTTGGGGCTGGTGGGTGGGGGTGGGTGGTGGAGGCTGTGGGCTCAGCTGTTCTAAAGCAAGGAGCAAGGACAGTGCTTCGGGGACTCCCTGCAGGCTGTGAGCAGCTAGGTTTGTGAGTGGATGTCTCTCGAAGGCTGGGCTGGGAGGAAGGGTCCCGGTGCTCCTGGGCTGGGAAGTCAGTCCTGCTTCTCATCCCCCATTCTGGCTTCTGGAAGGTTGGGAGCCAGCCATATACTGCCCAGGGGATGTGTAAATCGGTCTGAACTTCCTGAAGGGCATTTGGCTTCAGAATCAGAAGTCTCTAGCACGCGGCTCCTTGGACTCAGCTCTTCCCTTTGCGGGAATACCTCCTTGGGAAATGGTTAGGGATGTGCACCATGATTCAAGACCTGGGATTTCACTGCAGCATTGTTTATAAGACTGAAAAACGTGAAACGACCCAGCGTCTTTCAGGAGATAGATGGGACAAACCGTGGCCTAGTCCAGACACCGAGCATGCTGTGGCCACAGCAGATGCTGAGGCCTGTGTATATTTATAGCCCCACTATATAGAAGGGCCATGGGGTATGTTAAGTGGAAAAGGCTGCTTATAGAAGAGGATTTACGGCAGGATGCCATCTTCATAAAATAAGATATGTATGTAAACAAATGTGCTTATCTGCGGAGAAAATTGTCTAGAAGGTACTGCTCTAAATGCTAACAATGCTTCTTGCTGGGCAGGAGGATTAAGGGTGATTTTTACTGTCTTTTGGTAATTCTTCACTTTAAAATTTTTCTTGCCATGAGCACGCATTATTTGTGCACATTTTTAAAAAGTTATCTTTACAGACTGGACGAAGTGGCTCATGCCTGTAATCCCAGCACTTTGGGAGGCGAAGGTGGGCTGATCGCTCGCTTGAGCTCAGAAGTTCGAGAGAGCCTGGCCAACATGGTGAAACCTGGTCTCTACTAAAACTACAAAAATTGGCCAGGCGTGGTGGCAGGCGCCTGTAATCCCAGCTACTCAGGAGGCTGAGGCGGGAGAATCACTTGAACCCGGGAGGCAGAGGTTGCAGTGAGCTGAGATCGCATCACTGCACGCCAGCCTGGGTGACAGAGCGAGACTCTCTCAAAAAAGGGAAAAAGAAAAAAAAATGACTCTGCCTGCCAAAGCCAGCTTTCCCTATCTTTGAAGACAAGTGGTGTGCAAAGCACTCAGGATCATCAATAGAAAGACTGATGACAGTCCAGGCATGGTGGCTCACGCCTATAATCCCAGCACTTCGGGAGGCCGAGGTGGGCAGAGGGCAGATCATGAGGTCAAGAGATCGAGACCATACTGGCCAACATGGTGAAACCCCATCTCTACTAAAAATATAAAAATTAGCTGGGTGTGGTGGTGTACACCTATAGTCTCAGCTACTTGGGAGGCAGAGGCAGGAGAATTGCTTGAACCTGGGAGGCAGAGGTTGCAGTGAGCTGAGATTGCACCACTGCACTCCAGCCTGGCGACAGAGCGAGACGCCATCTCAAAAATAAAAAAATAAATAAAAAAAGACTGATGGCACTGATTATTCAGTCTGCTGAGCACCAGGCCCTGCTGGGGGCGGGTCCCAAGGACATGAAGTCACTAGCTGTGCTGTTGGGCAATGCTGACCCAGACCCTGCCTACTGGTACCACAAACTAATAGATTTCTCTTGCATCCGCTGTGTGGATGGCTGCCAGGGCAGTATATTAAGAGGCCCTGAACTGGCCTGGGGGTGGCCAAAGGCCCCCCTGAGGGACTGACTGTTACACTGAGCCCCACTGAGATGCTGAGAGAGGAGGCTGGGGAGGGAGTCCCCTCTACTTCCCAGGGGACAGCGTGTACGGTCTCCCACAGGAGGGTATCTGAGTGAAGATCTGGGATCAGCCCAAATATCCCTCAGTCAGGAACAGGCTGAACAAGCTCCTGGAGAGGCTGTCACCTAAACTGTCCCTGAGAGCAAGAGCCAGAGGGCGGGGATGGGAGAGATGCCAGAACAGATTATCTGGAGTGTCTGAAGGCTTCATGCTTGGGACGAGGGACATGGGGTGTCCAGACCAGGATTCCAGGTGGGAGGGTCACAGCTGCAACAGTGAGGCCGGGCCACGCAAAACACAACCCGAGAAACACACCACAGGTTAGCACTCACACAGGGACAAATCCAGGGGCACGTGACCCAAGCTGTGGCAGAGGCTCCCTGGGAGGGGTTTTAAGGGAGGGACTGACTTTCTTCTTGATTTAGCCTTGGAATGATCACGTTTTTTCTTACTACGAGAATGTATAGGCCGGGCCCGGTGGCTCACACCTGTAATCCCAGCACTTTGGGAGGCCAAGGTAAGCGGATCATCTGAGGTCAGGAGGTCGAGACCAGCCTGGCCAACATGGTGAAAACTCATCTCTACTAAAAATACAAAAAATTAGCTGGGCATGCACCTGGAATGCCAGCTATGCAGGAGGCTGAGGCAGGAGAATCGCTTGAACTCAGGAGGCTGAGGTTGCAGTGAGCTGAGATGGCACCACTGTACTCCAGCCTGGGCAACAGAGTGAGACTCCGTCTCAAAAAAATTAAAAAAATACATAATGATTGCTGGGCACAGTGGCTCAAGCCTGTAATCCCAGCACTTTGGGAGGCCGAGGCGGGTGGATCACAAGCTCAAGAGATCGAGACCATCCTGGTCAATGTGGTGAAACCCCATCTCTACTAAAAATACAAAAAAATCAGCTGGGCATGGTGGTGCGTGCCTGTAATCCCAGCTACTCAGGAGGCTGAGGCAGGAGAATTGCCTGAACCCAGGAGGCGGAGGTTGCGGTGAGCTGAGATCACACCATTGCACTCCAGCCTGGGTAACAAGAGCAAAACTCCATCTCAAAAAAAAAAAAAAAAAAAAAATATATATATATATATATATATATATGTATATATATATATATGTATGTATATAAAATTATAAAATGAAAAGACTCGGGCCTGATGCGGTGGCTCAAGCCTGTAATCCCAGAATTTTGGGAGGCTAAGGCAGGCAGATCACAGGTCAGGAGTTCAAGACCAGCCTGTGCAATATAGTGAAACCCTGTCTCTACTAAAAGTACAAAAATTAGTTGGGCATGGTGGCAGGCCCCTGTAGTTACAGCTATTCAGGGGGCTGAGGCAGGAGAATTGCTTGAATCTGGGAGGCAGAAGTTGCAGTGAGACCAGATTGTGCCACTGCACTCCAGCCTGGGCGATAAAGACCATCAAAAAGGAAAGAAGAAGGAAGAAAGAAAGAGAGAGAGAGAGAGAGAAGGAAAGAAAGAAAATGCTTTCAACATCAATGATGGTTAGAGAAAGGCAAAGCAAAATCACAATGAGGGCCGGTGCAGTGGCTCATGTCTGTAATCTCAGGACTTTGGGAGGCCAAGGCAAGAGGATCACTTGAGGTCAAGAGTTGGAGACCAGCCTGACTGACATGGTGAAACCTCATCTCTACAAAAAATTAGCTGGGCGTGGTGGGGGGCACCTGTAGTCCCAGCTACTTGGGAGGCTGAGGCAGGAGAAATGCTTGAACCTGGAAGGTGGAGGTTGCAGTGAGCTGAGATTGTCTCAAATAAACAAACAAAAACCCTAAAAACAAAACGAAATAAAAACAAACAAAAAAAAATACCCCAAACCATAAGGAGATACCACGTCAGACCCATTAGGATGGCTAAGACTGACAAACCAGATCATGAGTGTTGGTGAAGATGTGGACTTCTTGGCGCTCTTGTGCCTCGCTGGGGGAATGGAAATAATGCACCCGCTGTGGGAAACAGTGGGACAGTTCCTCAATCAAGTAAACATAAAATTACCCTGTGATCCAGCAGCCCACTTCTGAGTATACCACCAGAAGCACAGAAAGCAAGGGCTCAAGAAGATATGTATACACCTGTACTCATGGCAGCATTACTCAGCACAGTCAAAAGATGGAAGAGACCAAAGTGTCCACGTGTGGAAGAACGGACACTCAAAGCGTGGTCCATCCCGTAAGGGAGCATTATTCAGCCTCAGAGAGGAAGAAAATGCTGACGCCTGCTACAGCGTGGATGGACCTCGAGGGTATTATGCTAAATGATATCAGCCAGTCACAAAAGACAAATACAGTACGATTCCACTTCTGTGAGGACCCTAGAACAGTCAAATCCACAGAGACAACGTAGAATGGAGGTTGCCAGGGGCTTGGGGAGTGGGGAGTGAGTGCTTAATGGGGACAGAACTTCTGTTTTTTGTTTTTTTTTTTTCCCGAGACGGAGTCTCACTCTGTCACCAGGCTGGAGTCCGTGGCGCAAGGCGCAATCTTGGCTCACTGCAGCCTCCGCCTCCCGGACTCAAGCAATTCTCCTGCCTCAGCCTCCCGAGCAGCTGGGACTACAGGCATGCACCACCACATCTGGCTAATTTTTGTATTTTAGCAGAGACAGGGTTTCACCATGTTGGCCAGGATGGTCTCCATCTCTTGACCTTGTGATCCGCCTGCTTCGGCCTCCCAAAGTGCTGGGATTACAGGCGTGAGCCACCGCGCCCGGCCAGAGCTTCTGTTTTTAAGATGAAAAATGAAGAGTTCTGGATATGGATGGTGGTGATGGCTGCACAACAGTGTGAATGGACTCAGTGCCACCGAACTGTACACTTCAAATAATTAAAATGATCAATTTGATGTTACATATAGCTTATCACAATTTAAAAAAACGACATAAAAATGTAGTTTTCATAGCTGAGCACGATGGCTCATGCCTGTAATCCCAGCATTTTGGAAGTCTGAGGCGGGTGAGTCATGAGGTCAGGAGTTTGAGACTAGCCTGGCCAACATGGTGAAACCCCATCTCTACTAAAAATACAAAAATTAGCTGGGCGTGGTGGTGTACACCCATAATCTCAGCCATTCAGGAGGCTGAGGCAGGAGAATCACTTGAACCTTGGAGGCGGAGGTTGCTGTGAGCTGAGATCACACTATTGCACTCCAGCCTGGGTGACAGAGCAAGACTCTGTGGCAAGAAAAGAAAAAAAAAATGTAGTTTTCATATTCAGGAAAATCTCAATAAATACCTTTATAGGCCAGGCACAGTGGCACACGTCTGCAATCCCAGCACTTTGGGAGGCCGAGGTAGGCGGATCACCTCATGCCTATAATCCCAGTACTTTGGGAGGCCAAGGTGGGTGGATCACCTGAGGTTAGGAGTTCCAGACGAGCCTGGCCAACATGGTGAAACCCCATCTTTACTACAAATACAAAACTAGCTGGGCGTGGTGCTACATGCCTGTAGTCTCAGCAACTAAGAAGGCTGAGGCAAGAGAATTGCTTGAACCCAGGAAGCGGAGGTTGCAGTGAGCCAAGATCTTGCCATTGCACTCCAGTCTGAGCAACAGAGCGAGACCTTGTCTCAAAAATAAACAAACAAACAGAAAGATCCTTTTATAAAGTACATAGACCAAGGCAACAAGATTGGAGGCATTTCCCAGCCCAGGACAGGCCCATGAGAAACAAGGATGGGTCTGGTCACCTGTCACCAGTCACTGGCCCCCTTCAGATCATCAAGCTGGGTGCTGTGGTGAGGGAGAAGGAAGGGGACAGGATTGTCCAAAGGCACCTAGAGCTCAGAAGGTACCTGGCGAGAGGCTGGTCCTGAGTTTCTGACAGTGATGACGATCATGATGATGGCGATAATCACTGTTTCTTAAGCGTTAGCCAACATCAGTAAGCACCAAGCACTTTATGTGTGATTGATCAGGGAGGTGTTCCAACAGCCCCTTTGACTGATGAGGAAACTGAGGCTCAGAGCAGCAAAGTCACTTGCCTGAGTTCCCACAGCAGGGCTGGAATCTGCACTCTGGTCTGGCTGCCTCTGGAGTCCAAGCTTTTGCCTGCTGCTACGACCCCTTCTGGCTCTGAGCTTTCTGAAATCTATTTTTTTTTTTTTTTGAGATGGAGTTTCATTCTGTTGCCAGGCTGGAATGCAATGGCCCAATCTTGGCTCACTGCAACCTCCACCTCCTGGGTTCAAGCAAGTCTCCTGCCTCAGTCTCCAGAGTAGCTGGGACTACAAGGCGCATGCCGCCTCCATGCCCGGCTAATTTTTTCTATTTTTAGTAGAGACAGAGTTTCACCTTGTTCCCCAGCCTGGTCTTGAACTCCTGAGCTCTGGCGATACACCTGCCTTGGCCTCCCAAAGTGCCGGAATTACAGGCGTAAGCCACCATGCCTGGCCCTGAAGTCTTGACAGTGTGTGCTAGGGGAGGGGCAGGCAGGGAGGGCATGGGACTGCCTGGCAAGCAGGGAGGGTATGGGACTGCCTGGCAAGCAGGGAGCAAGCAGAGAACCTCCCCAGGCCCAGCAGGACTCTTCCTAGGCTGCAGCTCCCATTTCCCAAGCTCCCAAGTCAGCCTCTTCAGGGCCAAGTGGAACCCAATCCCAACTGCAAGCTTGGAAGCCTTGCTTCCAGCCCAGAGACTGCCCCTGGGGGTTGGCTCAGTGCCCTGGGGCCAGAGCAGGTGGGCCAGGTTAGGCAGGGCTCCCTCACCCTAGGCACTGCGGTGATGGCAGCCATCTGCAGGGCATGTGCTCCATGGCACCCACCATGCCAAATGCTTTACCAGCAACCTTCAGAGCCCTGCCACAGATCTATAGTCCCCTTGAACAGATAGGGAAACAGGCTCAGAGGCAGGAACTGACTTGAACAGGTACATACAGCAAGTAAGGCTCAGAGCAGGGACGTGGACAAAGGCTGGTCTGACCCCAGAGCCTGTGCTCCAGGGTCAAAGGGTGCCCCAGACCCCCGAAAGACGAAAGACACTTGGAACCCTACAGCATGTGCTCAGCAGGTGGTGTGCTTTCCCGGGGCAGAGGACCGTCCCTCCCGGCAGGTCAGGCCAGAGCTTCGGAATGAGAGCCTGCCTTGGCCATTTGCTGCGGTTTTCTCCCACCAAGCTGAGGGCTGGGCTGGCATCCCCACGGAATGACCTCGGGGTCCCCAGCCCCACTCGGCCTGCTCTGTGGCCAGTGCTGAGTGGCTGCCTGGTGCCAGACCCTATGCCCCATGGTCTCAGTACCTGGATATGAAGACAGCCAATCTCCTCCCAGATCATTCCCCTCCTCAAAGCACGAACGCTCCACGAGTGCAGCGAACATGGGTGACATGCCCGACCCATGGGCCCATGGTGAGCAGCAGAGTGGGGGTGGTTTTGCAGTCATAAGGCCTTGGATTTACTTCCTAAACCTACCACTTATAGCCGTGTGGTGGGCAAGTTGCTTGAGCTTTCTGAGCCTCAGTTTACTCATCTGTAAAATGGGCATATTAATGTCTACTTTGAAAGGTCATCAAGACCTTTTTTACATCATAAAATACAGGGCATTCATGCCATTGTCTTTGGTACATAATGAAGCCAATAAATGATGTTTTTAAAGATGGTTAAAAATGTCTGTCATTTCCATTCAAGGAGGAAGGCATCTCAAATCTTCATCTTTATCCTGTGGGGCAAACACCTTTGTACCCATGGCAGCTGGCTGCTGGAATAAGCCCAAAGCCTTATCTTAACAAGTGGGCTGCACACTTTTCAATGTTTGGGGCAGGGGAAATGTTCTTAAAAGCAAACATTCCTTTGGGAGGCTGAGGTGGCTGGATCACCTGAGGTCAGGAGTTCAAGACCAGCCTGACCAAGATGGAAAAACCCCATCTCTACTAAAAATACAAAATTACCCAGGCGTGGTGGCACATGCCAGTAATCCCAGCTACTGAGGAGGCTGAGGCCAGAGAATCACTTGAAGCCAGGAGGCAGAGGTTGCAGTGAGCTGAGATCGCGCCATTGCACTCCAGCCTGGGCAACAAGAGCGAAACTCCATCTCAAAAAATAAAAAAAGATCAAAGCAGAGCCATTTTACTTGGTGATGAGGGGCAGCTTGCTTGCATACCTCCTACCATGGGGAGCTCACTCCCTTACTGGAGTATCCACTGACTGTGGCTAAGTTGAGATGCATCCCCTTTCTTCTTTGATCCTCCCCCTGCCTGAAGCTTCACACAGCCTGAGCTGGTTCCCTTTCTCTCCTCTGAAAATGCAAAGCAAGACTAGAGTTGCTCCCAGGTCTACTCCTGGCTCCATCACTGACTAGCTGCATGACCTTGGGATCATCGTCACCCCGTGCCTCAGTTTCCCCCTCTTTACATGGGGAATAATAATAGCACCAAGCTCCATGGGTTATGGTGGAGATCAGAAGTAATGACATGGTTTAGGCAAAGCCCTGGCACACAGCAGGCACCAACCAGTGACTTCATCACCTCCCTCACCACATGGGGAAGGAAGGAGGGAAGGAGGAGATGGGGTTGAGGGAGCAGGATTGAGAGAGAGACTCGGGGCTCCACCTTCCCACCCCATCCTCTGACAGCAGGCAACCTAACTCCCAGCACACTCTTCCTGAGCCCTGGCCCTGCGTGAAACTGTGGATAATGAGAGCAGGTTCTGCCCCTGGAAGCGCCTGGCCTAGTGCCTCAGCCACTTTGCTCTGTCCCTCCCTCCCATGCCTGTGGCACCTGGAAGAGCAGAGTGTGTCAGCTGGAGCCGGTGCAAATCTCAAGCCCTGAGGCTTGACCAGATTAGGAACCTCAGTTTCCTAATCTGTAAAATGGGCATGATGACGGCACCACCCTTGTGAGACTGTTTACTCATGAGTAAATCATAAGTAATTGCAATGTAAATAATTTAGTAACAAGAACAAGAAAACCAGTCAGGCACGGTGGCTCATACCCGTAATCCTAGCACTTTGGGAGGCCAAGGGAGGTGGATCACCTGAGGGCAGGAGTTCGAGAGCAGCATGGCCAACATGGTGAAACCCCATCTCTACTAAAAATACAAAAATTAGCGGGGAGTGGTGGTGGGCACCTGTAATCCCAGCTACTTGGGAGGCTGAGGTAGGAGAATCACTTGAAACTAGGAGGTGGAGGTTGTAGTGAGCTGAGATCACGCCACCACACTCCAGCCTGGGCAACAGAGCGAGACTCTGTCTCAAAACAAACACACACACACAAAACTAGAACAAGAAAACTTCGAAGGTGGCAGACCCGACCATCTCCTCCATGAAGTATCCAATGGTTTCTGCTTCCCGAGGCTCACCCACAGAGCGTGGAGCCTCCAGTCTGAGACTACAGTGGTGAGATGTGTGTTTTTATTGCAGCTTCCTCTGGAGCACGAGTTCTCCGTGGTCCAACCCAATGCCCCTTTGGAACTGAGACCCCTTGTTCATGTTTGCCTTGCCTGAGACCCCCACCTCACATGTCCCCCAAATGATGGCCACACTAGGAAAGACAAGGAAATCGACTCGGGCCTAGCATGGAGGTGGAAGCAGAGGTTCCTGGGGCACCTTGGGGACCTGGTGGTGCCCGGAGGGTGGGCCAGACAGGGGCTGGGCGTCACCTCTGGGTGGAGGGAACGGCTTGCCTCCACATGGGTCCCACGTGGCACCTGGCACAGGGCAGTGCTAATCTGCAAGATGTTGGTGGCAAAGACTTTGGAAACAAACAAACCAACAACTGGGCCCCCGACCCCTTCTCCAGTGACTACCCCTGGGAAGGAGCAGGGAAGGACTCCAGGAGGCTGTGAGTGGGTGGCAGTCCCAGCTGGACTCCTTGAGTCCCCAGACCCTGCTGGAGAAACCTGGGCAGCTTGCCGGGTTCCTGAACCAGGAGGGGAGGCACTTACGGGGCAGCTCACTGGGCCCTGCCTGGGAGCAGTCAAGGAATGGGGACCCCAGCTGCAGGGCAGGAGTCAGACAGCGACGCCCCATTCCAGGATGCCCACCAGTGCCCTGACCGTCTCCTGTGAGGGCACTGCCTCTGGCCCAGCCTCTCTTCAAGCCGCCTCTGGGCAGTGGTGCACTTTACTGAGCAGACCCTTCTCATGGGGCCCCACTCGCCTCTGCCTTCTTTCGGCCCCCCACGTGGCAGGGGGGCCTCGCCTGTGCATCTCTGGCACTGGCTCCCCCACCCTGGAGCCTGCCCGTTTCTGGGGCACCCTTCCTGCCTAACCTCATTAGACTGTCCCAGCCGGTTTCTGAGGGCCGTGCTGGTCCTGGCCAGGGCGGGGCTGGGCGGGCCGGGCTCCCTCTCGAGGGCCCAGACAGTGGGTAGCAGGGGGCGGGCACACTCACCCAGGAGCAGGTTCATGAGCACCTCCTGGCCGGCCAGCGTGCTGCTCTTCACCAGACAGAGGATGGTGCCCCCGATCCAGGGGATGCCGTGGCCCGTGATGCCGATGAGCTTGACCATGGAGCGGGCACTGGCCCAGGACGCCGCCCGGCCGGCGCACACCCCGAGCCGCTTGGACATGCAGATGTCGATGGCCAGCAGGGAGTTGAAGGCGATGCCCTTGAAGGAGGGGTTCAGCTGCATGCAGTCTTCCTCGGGCAGCTGCTGGGACTGACGCCGCTCTCGGGCTCCGTCGCCAGCAGGCGGGGGCTGTGCCGAGGGGCCCGAGGCCTTCCTGGCTGAGCTTCGGGGCTCCGGAGCCCCCTTGGGGGGCTGGTTCAGGGACAGGAACTCAGCCCGGTTGAGGACGTTGTTGCGGTCTCGGGCGCGGGCCCGGCTCTGGGAAGCTGGCATGGTGACCTCGCTCACTCTGAGAGGCCCGATGCCAGCCCGGCTCCAAGGGCCTTCTCCCCGAAGACAGGAGCTGCCCCCACAGCCGCCACCGTGGCTGCCTCCCTGCCTTCTCCGCGGCAACTGTTAAATATAGGGTGGAGGGTTGCACATGGCTGTTTACCTCCGCTGCCACCCGGCTCCAAGGGGACGTCAGTGCCAGCCGGGCAACCAATCCAGCCCTCCAGTGCGGGGCCTGCACCAGCAGAGCGACTGGGAGGCCAGGAGCCCACAGCTGCGGCCTGGTTGCCTTGGGCCTGGGCTATTTAAATCGCCCAATGGCTCATCCCTGGGCTTGGGGAACTCTGGGAAATGTAGTCCTCCTGCTGCTCTGGACTCGGCCGTGTCCTTGGCCTCTGGGAGAGGAGAGGTGGGACCCGGACTTACCCTGCTTTTACCGGCTTCCCTCTGAGCCGTCCAGACCCCTGCAAGCCAGCTCTGCCTGCCTCAGCGGTCTGGCAGATTGAATCTGGTCCTTTAAACGGGATGGTGTAGCTCAGGCAGAGGCCTGTTGGGCCATCAAATGGAGTGACCCACGTCAGCGACAGCATCATCTTGGGTCCCTGGGGCCAGGCCCAGCTCCTCCCTCTTTTTTATTTATTTATTTTTTAATCAGTCTTGAATTCAGCTTCAGCGCATCACAGTCCAATCAAATGACAATCCATGAGCTTTGATTTCCATCGGGGGAGGGGTAAGGAGTCGGTTGGTAATGGATCTCCTCTTGGAGGCTGCCTCCACTCCCTGGAATTTTGAGAAGGACAGGAGTGTGACAGCAGCTTCGGGCAAACTGTAGATAGTTCCCGAGCACCCGGCACACTGCAGGAAGCTCTCAGTTCAGTGGGATGGAAGGAATGGCACATGTAAGTGATCACAAGTGCTTAAATGTGTGGCAGGCTCCCAGTAGCGGGGCTCCAGGTCTGGTCTGGGAGTCGTGGACAGGCTCCCCAGGAAGGAAGAACAGAGAGGGAGGCCCAGCCGGGCAGAGCCTGCCTTGCAGGAGGCCTGGGAGGGTCGTGGGGCTGCATGGGGTCCAGGGGATGATAGGCTGCAAATCCAGAACGCAGACAAAGAGGACTCGGCCAAGCATTTGGGATGTGAGCAGGCATTCACCTGGGCCACTTGTGGGAGCCCAAAGTCTCTGCAGCCCTTTTAGGGCTGACTGGGTCTGGGCTCGATGGGGAAAGCTGTGCATTTAAGCTGACCAGAAGAGTCATAAGCCAGCTCCTCCATCTCCTGATTCTGGGTGATCAAGGCCTGTCTGCCCAGCCCAGATGAAGGCAGGAGGCTGCAACTTCTCTTCCAACCACGGAGGCTGCCCACGGTGCCTCAGGTCCTCCTAGAGCCTCCCAAGAACAGGAAGCTGCCCGGGGAGGGAGTGGGTGTTCCCTGGCCACGGGGGATGGGCACGCAGGCTCTGGAGTCAGAAAGGTGGGGCTCTGCCCCGCCATCAACCAACTGGGAGAACTTGAGCAAGTCACTTGGCCTCCCTGGGCCTTGGTGTTTCTACCTGTCATAGGGAAATGACAGTGTCCACCTCTTAGGGCTCTCGTGAGTCTCAGTGAGACAGTGTCTGGGAAACACTGAGCTGGCTCCCTGCGGCAGAGTGAGTTAGGAATTGATTTCAACCCCGTGGGTTAGGAATGGATTTCATTTGGCAAATGAGGTGCAGCCCTCTCTCCCTTTTGAGTGCCCTCTTCGGCAGGGCCCAACCCTGTGGTCTGGCCTCCATCCCATTCCTGGCAGGGGTGAGGCCAAAGTCCAGGAGCCCTCAGCCTGGGGTTCCCTGCAGACACGCTGGCTGGGCCCGGCTGCGCTGGAGCTGGCTAGGCCTGCCTCATTTCTTCTCTCCCCGCTTGGGCGAGCTCCACTCAGACTGCGAGGCCAGAGGGGGATGTCACGGCTGCATGATGTCCTGCCCTCTTGGGTGCAGCAATGATGACATGTGCTGCCTCATCCCGGACTCTAGACGCCTGGAAACAGATGCGCGTGGAAGTGTGCACACCCGGCATGGACGCTGAACGTGTACAAGCTCTCTGTGTGCTCAGCTTAACAACACCTAACGGCAGTCCTGTAACGCAGCTGCGACGTCGTCCGCATTTACAGATGTGGAAGCCGAGGCTGAGGGGGTGAAGGCCTCCAGCCAGGAAGCTGAAAAGAGAAGGGGTCTGGCTCCTAAGTTGTCCCTATGGGAGGTGGCACAAGGGTTCCTGGACCACAGGGACCTGATCTCTTCTCTCCACCAAGCACTAACCCCACTGTCCCTGGGTGGCCTGGGGGAGGGGGGCACAGGAGCCTGGCCCAGACAGGGGCTGTTAATACCCAGAGGCTGTGTCAGCATTTCACCTGGCTTGAGTTGCTGGCAGGTTCTGAGAGCCACACTGGGCCTCGCCCTGGTGGGGCCATGGGGTCCAATGTGGCTCCTGCCTAGCAGTTGTTAAGACATAAAGTCTGCGATAGGACAGCCCCAGGTTCAAACCCTAGCTCAGCCACCTCCAGTTGAGTGACCCCAGGCAAGTTCTTCAGCCTTTCCAAGCCCATTTTCGCCTTTGAGGGCTGGCAAGAAGATTGTGTAAAGGGTTCTTTCTGTCCATGATAGTTTTGGTGACTTCCCCCAGAACTATGAGACGTGCTCCTCTCCTTCCTATGGGTGGGGAGGGGTGACTTTCTTCACATTCTCAGGTAGCTGAGAAGCAAGCAAGCTGAACCACCCACTGTAGCACCCAGACAAAGAAAGGAACGATGGGACCACAGACACTCCTGGTTGCCTCAACCTACAAGCCTTTATTTTAATTTTGTTTTTTTAGATGTGAGGTCTTACTGTATTGCCCAGCTGCTCTTGAACCCCTGGGCTCAAGTGTTCTTCTTGCCTCCTCCTCCCAAAGTGTTAGGATTACAAGGATGAGCCGCAGTGCCTGGCTTCCACAAAGCTTTATAAGCACCCACCATGGCCCACACCGTCTCACTTCCCAAGAGACTGAGAATTCATCCATCCATCCATCCATCCATCCATCCATTCATCCATTCATTCATTTATTCGATGTTGTTACGGATCTTTTCCCATCGTTGATCTTGCAGTCTAGTTGGGCATACAGGATACAGGACACGTATTCACAAAATAATTAGCCAATTTATTAAACAGTATAATTTTTTACCAGTAGCCTTATTTTTTCTTACTATCCAAGTGTTACATACTGTAATAAATTCCACACACACAATTGATACAGGTCTCATTCTCCCACCCAGTGTTAACATGAGGGTGGTCAGGATATAAAGGGGTTCTCACTTGTCTCACTTCCAATTACTAAAATATTTTGCATCAACCAGGCATTACTTTAATAATTAGAAAATAATATATACTAAATAAATTATATCTCTATCGTATATAATATACACAAAATATGCATTTTATTATTATCATTGTTAGTTTTTGAGATGGGATCTCACTCTCTTACCCAGGTTGGAGTGTAGTGACGTGATCTTGGCTCACTGCCATCTCTGCCTCCTGGTTTCAAGTGAGTCTCATGCCTCAGCCTCCCATATAGCTGGGACTATAGGCACGCACCGCCATGCCCAGCTAGCTTTTGTATTTTTTGGTAGAGATGGGGTTTCAATCCACGTTGGCCAGGCTGATCTTGAACTCCTGACTTCAAGTGGTCTGCCTGCCTCGTGCTGGGATTACAGATGTAAGTCATTGTGCCTTGCCCAAAATATACATTTAAAACGTATGATGACATTATACATTCTTCTGAAAAACAACCTCCCCTTTTCACTTCACAATATAAATCTGGCCATGTCTCCATGACGCCCTATTATTTTTTAAAAGGCTGCCTGACATATTGTCACATGGATGGGTCAGAATTTATGTAACTAGCCCCCATTAGTGGATATTTTGTTGTTTCTATTGTGTAACGATTCAAAAACTACTCTAGGATGGCCATCCTTCTGCATATATCCCTGTGCACTAAAGGAAGATAGAAACAAGTGGTCAAGGCCAGGCGCAGTGGCTCTGCCTATAATCCTGGTGCTTTGGGAGGCCGTGGTGGGCAGATCACCTGAGGTCAGGAGTTTGAGACCAGCCTGGCCAATGTGGTGAAACCCCGTCTCTACTAAAAATACAAAAATTAGCCAGGTGTGGTGGCACATGCCTGTAACCCCAGCTACTCGGGAGGCTGAGGCAGGAGAATCACTTGAACCCTGGAGACGGAGGTTGCAGTGAGCCAAGATCGTGCTATTGCACTCCAACCTGGGTGACAAGAGCGAAACTCTGTCTCAACCCCCGCCTACCCCCAAAAAAGAAAAAAAGAAACAAGTAGTCAAGGTGGGATGGCTGAGACCATGCTGGGAGGGATCCCCATGGGATCTGGTGGGCTCACACAAACCACCTACTGTAGCGCCCAGACATGGGAAGGCAGGATGGGGCCACAGGCACTCCTGGTTGACAAGGCAAGTGCAACCACCCTCTTCCCACATTAGAGCTGCAGGTGCAGGCCCAGATTGGTGATGTCACTTGTGAGGTCACACAGCTGGCTAGGGCCAAAGCTGGGACTGAGGCAGGCCAGTCCCTCTGACTCTGAGCCTGCAAGCTGTCCTATTGGCCACATGTCCCGTGGCTTCTCTGTTCTCTGCCTGCTTGGCCTCATCTGTCACTCATTTACTTACTCATTCAATTTCACTCATTCACTCACCAATACTTTTTCTTTCTTTCTTTCTTCTTTTTCTTTCTCTCTCTCTCTCTCTTTCTTCCTTTCTTTCTTTGTTTCTTTTTGAGATAGAGTCTTGCTCTGTTGCCCGGGTGGAGTGCAGTGGCATAATCTTGGCTCACTGCAACCTCCACCTCCCAGGCTTAAGGGATCCCCTCACCTCAGCCTCCCAAGTAGCTGGTACTATAGACATGTGCCACCACGCTGGCCAATTTTTCTATTTTTCATAGAAATGAAGTTTCACTGTTGCACAGGCTGGCCTTGCGTTCGTGAGATCAAGCAATCCACCCACCTTGGCCTCCCAAAGAGCTGGGATTACAGGCATTGGCCACCATGCCCAGCCTTTACCAACACCTCTTGATGCTGAAATGTGCCGAGCCCCATGGAAGGACCAATGAGAAAAGCAAAGATGACCTTGGTGGCCTGGTCCCCACAGCTCACTAGGCCTCTCCCGAGCTTCACCCAGGGCCTTGTTCCAAAGATCGATTGCTGAGAGGTGGGCTGGGAGTGAAGCAGTTTGCCAGGGCCCACGGCTGGTACAAGGATTCAGCTCCAAAGCTCAGCCGAAAGCCTTAACCATCTGGCAGGACTACCTCTCTCTTACTACCCAGCAGGAGTTTTCTGGCAGCTTTTGGTGCCTGGAGCCATTTGGACATTGCAGACACTTGCTTTCTGTCTTTAAGCATTTAAGACAGAGTTACCACAGATATGAACATGTATATTTATCACTGGCTTATACCTCACCCTTGCTATGCTTGTGCCAAGCTTGGAGCAAAGTGCACGCCCTTATGTCACTCAGTGTAACCAGCACAGAAACTTCACAGACAGGCGTTCCATGCCCTTCACACAAAGGAGAAAACTGAAGCTCAGAGTTGAGGAGATCTAGCCAGGCCACTGCGCGAGCCAGCAGGCAGCCCCAAGAGTCAAACCTCACCCCCCTGTCCCTCGCCCTCTTCCCTCTCCTGCTCTCTGCCATTTTTTTGTTTCTGTTTTTGTTTGAAACAGGGTCTTGCTCTGTCGCCCAGGCTGGAGTGTAGTGGTGTTATCTCAGCTCACTGCAATCTCCACCTCCTGGTTCAAGTGATTCTCTTGCCTCAGTTTCCCAAGTAGCTGGGACTACAGGTGCACACCACCACACCCAGCTAGTTTTTTGTATTTTTAGTAGAGACGGGGGTCTTGCCAGGTTGCCCAGGCTGGTCTTGAACTTCAGAGCGCAGGCAACCCGGCGTCGGCCTCCCAAAGTGCTGGGATCACAGGTGTCAGCCACCGCGGCAGCCTTTCTCTCTCTCTCTCTTTTTTTAATTTTTTTCAAAGCCCATATCCCTTTCTGACACAGGATAGTCTCACCTCTTTATTCTGTGAGAGTGTTTGGGGTCTGTGTCCTGCTAGCAAAAAGCTAGTCCCTGGGGCAGGGACTATTTGTTCACTGGTGGGACCCAAGTGCTCAGGCAGTGCCTGGCTCATGGTAGAATGACTGAGCTGGGCTCGAACCTGCTACACACCTGGTTATCAAAGACGATGGCCAGTCGGACACTACTGGGGGACTGTCGGCAGAAAGGAAGGGGAGGGAGTGGGTGAGAAGTTCATTCTGGGTGTGGCCGGCGGGCTGGCAGCTGCAGGGGAGAGGAGGGAGGGTCCGCCGCGGGGTCCCCTGCCAGGAGCTCAAGGGAGCCCCGCGGAAAGCGTTTCTCACTCCCGCCTCCCGCCCGGATCGCTTTCTCAGTTCGCATTTCTTAGGCCGCTCCTGGGTTATTTTGGTCGGGAAACCTGATCCTTCGCTTGGTTTATTTTAGCACCTTGGAGAACTCCCAGTGCCGCACCCGATCCGAAGCCGCCCCCTCCGTCCTTCCCGGGCGGGCGGAGGGGGGCTGGGATCGCGGGGTGTGTTGGGGGGCGGTGCACCCCGGGCCCTGCGGAGCAGTCCGCTTCCCCCTACTTGCATCTCCTGCATGTGGACTTCTGACCCCTCCGACCGAGGCTGCTGGGTGGGACTGGTGGTGAGGGGATGCAGACAGTCGGCGTCAGAGTGGGCGGGGCGGTGCGGGCCTTGGGGTGCCGAGCCCGGGCCTGGGCTGGAGACTGTGCCTTCAGATGCGCGCCCCGGGAGGGAAGACGATAGGCGCTCAGGACCGTAGCCCTAGGCTCCCAGAAACCTCCAGGAGGATAGGGAAGCCGGGCCAGAGCTAGAGTGGAGGGTGGTGAGGGGTTGCAGGGAGGGGGTGGTGTGCGAGGCCGGGAGCCCTACCTGGGACCCTCGGTGGACAGCGAGGAACGACAGTCCGTACCTGCCCCTTCCGGACCTCGATTCAGCCTCAGAGCCTCGGACTCAGCCCCACACTCACACCCGACACACCCGCACTTGCACACTCACACTCATGCACACATACAGATGTGCTCACCCACACTCACACCAGTTCACAGACACACATCTGCACACCCACACACATGAACACACCCACACAACCAGAACACACACTTAAACACATCCTCCCCCCCCCCGCTTTCATCCCCTCACACAATACACACCCGGTGATACACAACTTGCACACACTTGCTCATCGACACCCACACCACATATGCTCATTCACACCATTACACACCCCATACACACACGGACACACACATCTATCCACATGGCATGCAGGCACATACACTGACATGGACACACGCATACACACCCACGCAGTCACACACAACTGTCAAATATAGCCTCACACACAGATGCATACTCACCATCACACACACGCACATCCCCCCACACACCCTAACCCACTGCAGTACACCCCTCACACCCCACAGCCCTGGTGCACGCACCCTTCCCCCAGCTCAGCACGGACACACACACATTGAAGCAACTTACATACCTCCTGTAGCCATCCATGCTCACTCACAACCCTTTTGAGTATCAGTGTGTACCTGTTTATTATTTATGATAAGTAATACCGCATTCATGGCTCCTGGCATTATCCCGGCCTCTCTGGCACAGGGATGTGAGTGCTGTTGTCTGGGCTTGGTTATGACCCCTCTGCTGTGTCTTCCCAGTGCCTGGCCCAGCGGTCCACTGGGGAAGGAATGAACTTGAGCAGAGAAGCCCCAAGGCTAACTTGCCCTGGAAGCCATGTGGTTCTGAGCTTCGGCTAGAAAGGCCCCAGTCTCCAGATACACAGCCACCACAAGCAGCGTTCTGAAGCCCCTGCCCCATGCCCTGCCATCCCCATGTGGCACCATGGCCCTCTGTGGAGAGTGACACCCTCACCGAGTGGGGAGCCAAAAGATCCGGGTGCTAGTGAAGGAGGCCTCCCCAGAGGGCTTCACTGAGCCTCTGCTCCCCACCCGTAGGGAGGCTGCTGGACCAGTGCTCTCTGAGATCTGGTCCCTACTCCCCTGGCCAAAGTCCACTTTGTCCCCTGCCCCAGCGAGGCAGGTCAGGGATGCCAGATGTGCCCTGGGCCTCCATCCTCCACCTAGTCTCTCGATGTCCCCCACCTCCAGCCACCTGCCTGGCTCTCTGGCCCCACCCACCTCCCTGTGGACATTCCAAGCTTCATCACTGGCTTTCGGTCTGGTCCCAACCAGTCGGGGAGAGAACACTGTCTCCTAGGGCAATAGAATTCTAGCATTGAACATTTCCAGCTGCAGAACAAGAACTTCCCCCTCCGGTGGGATGGCTTTCTGGCCTCATGATGACCCCACCCTTGGAGGTGGTGAGCCCTTGGAGGACTCGCTGCAACTCTGAATGCAGAGTGGTCCATGAGAGAGAAAGAGCCTCCAGACTGTCACTGGTGGCCACTGAAAACAAGGTCCCTATACTGCAGGGAACGCTGATGAATGCACCCGCTGCCTCCGAGTCACCCAGCCTCTGAGTCTTCGAGCCAGGCCGCCTGGTTCCATCCCCCACTCCCCTCTTCACCAGGCGTCAGTGTCCTCATCTGTAGAATGGGATGTTGACAGGGTCCGTCTCCTGGGATCACTGTGGAAAGCCATGAAGATGCTGTGCAAAGCCCCAGTTCACGGTGACGCCTGCAAGGAGACAGTGCAGCGGGCTCTTTCTGCAGACCTCCCAGGGCCCTGGGCTGGTTTTGGCCTGCGTTCAAATACAGTTGGATGGGGTCTGTGTTGTTTCTACTTCTGACTTGCTGTGTGGCTTTGGGTTTTCATGAATTCTCTGTGCCAGTGTGCCAGGAATTGAGGACCTTGTCCTCCCACGGACAACACTGAGCTCCCAAATTGCCATCCCACTGTTCACCACCCCGGGTGGGGGCTGGGGCCGTGTCTCCCCACCTCTCTTCTCGGGGATCCTGAGGCCTGGGGGAGGAGAAAGGGGCCTGGGAGCAATGGGAGTGCCCGTGCTATTGGACAATGACTCAAACGCATGTCCCCTTCCTCTGCTCTGCAGATGCCGGCGCTTCACATGAGTGTGGACGCGTCATGAGCCTTCCACATATGCTGAGGCTGCCGTGGGTCTGTGCCCAACACCCACAGAGCTCCGGAAAATGCTGAGCGGGAGGAAGGGCTGTGTGGGGAAGTCGCAGGGCCGAAGAGGCCGAGAGCTGGGGAAGCCGCCAGAACCCTGGTGGGTGCTTCAGGAGCCAGGGCAGGGAGTGCATGCAGGAGCTGATGCCATTCACACCCTTGGCCTGGCAGAGCTGCCCTGGGGGAGCTGCCCCCCCAGCTCAAAGCCGGCACACTGGGCCATGCACTGATGCTGCCTGGTCCCTTCTCCAGCAGACTGAGATGAGGTCCTCTGCAGGGGTGATGTCAAGGGGGAGCAGATTAAGGGAGAGGGGTCTTCTACTTAGCAAGTCCTCACTGTGTGGACACCCACACACCTCTGCCCATAGGACTTCCTAGTGCTCCCATCATGGCGCCAAGGGGCTGGCCCTGGCTGGCAAGTGGGGTGTGCTTGGTGAAGGAGTTGAATGTGGGCTTTGGAGCTGGTCAGATCTGGGCTGGCATCCCGCCTCTGAGAAGTCGCAGTCCCCTGATCTCTGGGTTTCTCTGTCTGTGGAGCCCACCGCGCAGTGCCAAGGTCAAGGATAGAAGAGACAGTGCCTGCTCAGTGTAGTACCTGACACATCCTGGGTGCTTCACAAACCCTGGCGGAGCCCAGGGCTGAGGCTGGGGGGCACTTGAGAGAAGCCCACCTCCGGGAAAGCATCCTCCAACAGCTTCACTGCTCAGGAGGCAGTTCAGTGCTCTGGCCCCTGCCCTTTCCACATGAGGGATGTGCATCTCTCCCCCTGTTCATGGAGCACTTGAACTTGTCACCTCATTTCCAGGACAGCGTTCCTACCCTCACAGAGCACGCTGGCCAGGCTGTCAGGGTGACAAGAGTTGGCAAACGAGACAGACAACTCAAAAGTGAATATCTTCCCTACACATAAACTGAGTAGCACAATCATTATCTGACCTCACAAGAGGTGTGGAAGTCCCTGTGCGTGCCAGAGGGGACTTTTTGTGGGGCTGTTGGTTCATGGAGGGGAGAGGTCGCTTCACATGGTGAAGAGGCCAGGGAAGACATCTTCCTGGAGATGGACATTTATGAGGGGCCCTTATGGAATCCGTGTGCTGTCTGGGGTTCTGCTGTGTCCAACAGGCCAAAGGGGCCGCCTCTGTGGCACTGGCTTGGCTCCCCTGCCTTGGCTGGAGTCAGTGAGACTAGGGATAAGGACCTACTAGCTGACCTGGAAAGGGACCACCTCCTCACTAGCTGGGGACATGGGTCGATAGCAGTGCTGGGTGAGGGTGTGGCTGGGTGAGAGGCGGAGGCCACCCTAGCCAGCCACTTCCTGCTCCATGGCTGAGCCAGTGCTGCTGTGAGATGGCCTAGCTGTTCACTCATCAAAGGAGAGACATCAGAGTGGCCAGCCCTTCAGCCCCTCCAGCCCACCCTCACGAATTCGGCATGCTCTGGGATTCGCTGGAAGCACCCCAGTGTGCCCTGGGATTCACTGCCCTGAATCAGCTCTGGGCACCTGTGCAAGTCAGAGTCATGGGGATGGGGTGGGGACGAAGAGTATGTGGAGTGTGGCTTTAACGTGGCTGCCAGATGTCCTTATATCACAAATTGCTTAGGCTTCCCCTAGGTGTAGTTGCAAGGTGGGGGTGGGGTTCATAGCTTTCCCATGGCTGTCCGGCCTCATGCTCCTTATGAGCGCCTGCACTGGGACCAGTGGATTCCCAGTCTCAGCCGGAACACCTGAGCGGGGGTTGAGGACCTTGGGTAAATCCCCCAGCTGCTCAGCTCTGGATACCTGCGCTGTGGAGTGCACATCATCACAATGTCCCTCCACAGGGAGGCCGATGGTGGCTGAAACGATGGGGTACAGCGCTCATCACACAGCTGGCGTCCAACAGGCAGCCAGCAGAGCTGCAGGAGGGGACTTAACCTCTCCCCAAACTTCTCTCCCCTCCCCCGCCACCTTCCCAGCCCTGCAGCCTACAAAGCCCCCGCGCTGTCTCCACCAAGCCACTGTCTCCCTGCGGCCAGGAAACCCAGGGCAGGGCAGCCCTTCTGCGTGCGCTCGGAGTCCCAGAAAGCCGCTAGTCCGGAGAGTTCAAAGGGCATCGGGAGCAGCCCACCTGGCTCCGAGACAGCAGCGGAACTACACTACCCAGAATTCCCGGAGCTGGTCAAAAAGGAAATGTCGTTTTTGCAAAGAGAGGCTCAGCTCCCCCGGCAGCTGCAGAGAGAGGGAGCGAGGGGGAGCGAGAGATTACTAAGGGGAGGGCGGGCTGTGTGCGGGGAGCGAGGGTGGAGAGCCTGGCGGGCGGGGAGGAGGAGGCGGCGCCCGCTAGCCGCCGCCGCCGCCGCCGCCGCCGCCGCCGCCGCCGCCGCCGCCCCGCCGCCTGCGGACCTGCATCCCCGCAGGGCTGGCGAGCGGGCGGCGGTCCCTGCGTGCGCCGGCTGCGCTCGGCCGGCGGCGGCGAGCGGACGCGGGGGCCGGGCCCGCGCAGGGGCCGAGTTTCTGCAAAGTTTGACCCGGTTGCCTTTCCGATGCTGCAGCAGAGCGAGGCAGAGCGGGGCGCGCCAGGCGGCTGCGGCGCGGCGGCGGGGCTGAGCGGCGACAGCGCGCTCACCATGATCATAAAATAAAGGAGGCGCGCGGGGTGGGGGCGAGAGAGCCCCGAGCCTCAGCCCTCCGCCCCCGGCCGCTCCCCGAAGCCCCGGCCGGCCGAGGGTGGGGGCCGGGGACGCCCACGCCGGCCCCAGACCCCTGTAGAGCCGAGGGACAGTGCCCGGGGAAGGGGGTGGGCGGGCGCGGGCGCCCCGAGAGCCTGCCCGCGCCGGGGTCAGGGGCGTCCGGAGGGCGGCGGCCCGGGCCAGCGGAGCGGCCCCGGGGCAGGTGAGTCGGCGGCGCCGCCCGGGTGGGGGCGTGCGCGCCAAAGTTCCCCGGCAGCGGCGAGCGCGCCCGACGCGCGGGGACCCGGGGCTGCTCTCGGCCAGAGAGGGTCCGCGGAGGCGCCCGACGCGGCGGGGCAGGGGCACTACGCTCTCTGAGGACCGAGAGACCCTGGCCGGGAACGGAGCGCCCGCCGGATCAGACGGCCCTGGTGGGTGGCCCTGCGCCCAGGGGCCAGAGGGACCCGGGTGGGAAGGGGCGCCTGGCGCTGGCGGCGTGGCGGCGAGGGCAGCGTAGGGCAAGTGCTCGCCGCCCCCTGCAGCGGCAGTTGCTCGCCGCCCACCCCGCCCCCGGCCGGGAGGGTGTCAGCGGAGATGTCACGGGTGGCGATTATTCGCTGGCGCGTGCGGTCGTGCGGCTGCCACTGACGGGGCGGGCGGGGTGGGGGGAGGGCCGCCGCCTCCGGGGAGACCGCCCAGAGCTGCGCCGTCAGCTCCGCAGCCCGCGCCCAGCGCACACGCGTCGCCACCCCCGCGCGCCCCCCGCAGCAAAGTTCGGCTCAACTTTGAGGCGGGCCTTGACGCGCTGTCCCTTCCACCTCCCACCAGGTCCTCGGCGGCTGCAGCGAAGCAGGCGGCTGCGGCCGGAGGCGACAGCGGCGAGGGGACGCGGCGCGCCCGCGTGGGGGCGTCCGGCCCACACCCGCGAGTGGGCGCAGACGGGGACCCGCGTCCCACTCCCCCGGCACCGGCGAGCGGCCGGAGTCCGGGGCTCGCCTCCTGGAAGCCCTCCTGGAAGCCGCGGGTCGGCGCTCGCCCCGAGCGCGCCGGGACCTAGGCCGGGTGAACGGAAACTACTCTGCAATTGACTCGGCCGCGCCGGGCGCGTGCGGGTGCGGGGCCCGGAGGGAGCGCGTGCGGAAGGCTGGAGGGCAGGAAGTCGCGCTTCTGCAGCGAAGGTGGCGCGACCGCGCGGGGACGGAGCCTTCCTTATTTATGATCTGCCGGCGCTCGCCTGCTTCCTCCGAAGACTTCAGGGAGTGTCTGCGAGCTGCCGTCCCCGCGTGTGAGGCACAGAAGAGCTGGATGTCAGAGCGACATGACTATTCATTAAACTCCAAACTTTTCTTTTTTTAACCCAAAGAATATCGGCGATTTTTGTCCACTGCGAGAAGAGCGAGCCCAGGGCTCTTGAAATGCAGCAGAATCCTTATTTATAAACAGGCCGCGGTAGTGATATATGCAAACCCCCTCTACTCAGTGAGTTTTCTATCCTATGGATAACGGTCTTGAAAGTTGAGATTGGAGAGCAGCGCCTTCTGCGCTGGGTCCTGCAGCCTACGTCCTTTCAATGCCTGGTTTTCTCTGTGACTGCTGGCCTTCCCTGGAGATCAGAGCGCTCCTGTGTGCCATGGGCTGTATTCAGAGCATCGGAGGCAAAGCCAGGGTCTTCCGGGAAGGGATCACGGTGATTGATGTGAAAGCCTCCATCGACCCGGTCCCCACCAGCATCGATGAGTCCTCCAGCGTGGTGCTCCGCTACCGGACACCCCACTTCCGGGCCTCGGCCCAGGTGATCATGCCGCCCATCCCCAAGAAGGAAACCTGGATCGTTGGCTGGATCCAGGCCTGCAGCCACATGGAGTTCTACAACCAGTATGGCGAGCAGGGCATGTGAGTACAGCCGGCAGTCAGCTCTGGGGATGGGGGACTGCTAGGGGTGGCGGAGCTTGGAGGCCTGGTTGTGGCCCATAGGTGGGGGGGGAAGGTGGAGATACCATGGAGACAGGGGGAAGCTTTAGGCAGGTATGGAGGTGGCCTCCTTGGCCTGGTGGCTTCTTGAAGGGTTTGCCTGTGGATCCAGATTGGGGTCATAGCCCTGCACCCTACCCTGCCACTGCTTCCCCAGGGTTCCTGTGTCCTTCCCTGCAAGATGCTGAGAAAGCAGTGGAACATTACTCCCAGTGTTCCCTGGTGAAGCAAGTGTGCCGTCCGCCTGGAGAGTGGCCGCGCCATCAGGGTTCACCAGAGAGACTACAGGGCTGCTCTCCAGGCTCTGGCTCTGTGGTGGCTCAGGGCAGACCCTCAGGCCCTCTGCAACTCCCGGACCTGTGTGTTCTGGGCTTTGCGATTGGGCCTCAGTGATCTTTCTGGTGGCTTCAGGTGTATTCCGGGACCTGGGGGGAGTGCTTCACTGTTCCAAACAGCTCTGTGTTTGAGAGCACAGTTAGTTTTAAAAGCTGGATTTGTTTCACAGGGTAGCACTTTCTGTCTCCAAGGTCGAAGGCCCCTTTATGCAGACGACTCCCGTGTCCCTCCAGCGGGGCCCTAACAGGAACAGCAAAGAGGAGCCTCTCCTCTGCAGCCCCAGCTGTCTCCAGAGTGTGCCTAGACTGCTGGAGGTCCCTGTGGAGACACTGGGACCCTCGGTCTCCTTTCCTGGCCTGCTTCCTGAACCCAGAGAAAGCCGTCCCCGGGATGAAAAGGACTCCATTTAGACAGAGTTGGGAAAGTGAATTAACCTGAAGGGTCACCCTAAGACAGAGGTGGTGAAAATAGCTGTTTCTGAGTGTGAAGACCCTTTGGAGAGAGCCAGGGAGGCCCCGGGGGGCAGCCAAGCCACATAGCCCGTGACTGGCCGCAGACACTCCCAGAGCCTCTCTCGGTGTCCACTCAGTGCAGTTATCACTTCCCGGTTTTGCAAGTGGGGAAAAGAGAGGAGAATTTCACAGGAATTGGAATTTATCACTTGATTTGAGAACCTCGTGGGCCACTTGTAAATGAGAGGGGTGGGGGATGGCGGGACACCAGGCCTTGTGGCTTCTCCACTTAATGATTCTGAAGTTCTAAAGGAAACATGAGGCTCACAGCAACCCTTAAACCCAGGGTGTGACTGTGACCATCCCAAAGACATGCATGGGGGACACATCTGAAGGCTCTCACCAGCCTTCTCCATCAGCCTGATTTCTGTGCCAAGCCCTTTGCGTCTCAAGAGCAGCTAGTAATCCAGTTCAGGCCGGGGGCTGCCTTTCTATTCTAAGCAGGGAAACATGATTCTTAGTTATGCAGTGAGGACCTTTTCGAAGAACCCTTAAGCCCAGAAACCTCCTCAGGCTTTGAAGGCATCCAGGACAGTTGTAGAAACAAAAGCTTTCTTAGGGGTTTTGGGCTAAGCCTAGTTTCTTCCCTAGAAGGGGTAGGGAAGCCAGTGGGTTCTTCTGAACTTGGAAAAATGTGAGCATTAGTGGGAGCTAGATTCTAACGAGATCGGTGCTGCTCGAGGTGGGAAGGCAACAGGCCTGGCCCGAGGTACAGACTCCAAGCCTCAGTTTCCCCATCTCTGCACACGGGCTTCCGATGTCTGCCCAAGACTTATTCTCCATCTGGTGACTCTGATTAGGTGCGGGTGATGTGGCTGGAGCCAGGTCTGACTCTCAGACCTGAGACGACCTTGCCCTCCTTGGGCCAGTCCTCATGACTTCCTAGGGCGATCTGGGTGGGAGGCCAGACTCTGCCACTTTCCAGGGTGTGACGTTAGGCAAGTCCCCTTACTGCTCTGAGCCTCACTTTACACATCTGCAAACTGGGCTGGGAATAGCCCCTTCCCCATGGCTTATTGTGAGAGTCACTCAAGCCAACCAAATTGGCCAAGCTGTCAGCCCTGCGCCAAGCTCGTGGTGAGTACTTACTGCAGGCGCTGATGGGATGGGGATCGTCCTTAGCAGTGTATTCATTGTGACTGTTATTCCGTCAGACACAAGTGGCTAAAACTACAGAATTAGGACAGATGTCAACCACACCATGTAGCGAATTTTCTCCCCAGCCCAAGTCTTTCCCTGTCACGTAGGGCCCACTTCCTGAGTTTAAAACTTTTTAAAGCCACGCACGAAGCGCTTACATTTTAAAGTGGCTCCAGGCCATTTTCCTTGCTTTCCTTCTGCCCCTGACGTTTCTCTTTGCTCATACTTGCTCTCGGGACTCCTCTTTCCCTGCAGGGAGTCTCTGTCCCACCCAGTTCATTCTCCCTGGGTGCACTGGCTGTGTAATCCCAGTTGCGATAGGACCAGCCCCAGGGAAGGGATGGAGTTGGAGGCTCCCTGAGAGGGGCGGCTTGGAGCAGATGGGCAGAAGGGGTCAGCGTCCTGGCCCCAGGCTTCAGCGAGACAGCCCCAGGGGTTCCATTTGGTGTCTGTCTGTGAGGGTGAGAACTTCCCATAGGCGTCTGTGAGGATTCACTCAGTGTGGGTGAGCGTCCCGTGGCTGAGACGTAGACGAGGCAGCTGCCTTGTCCTTAGGACAGCAGAATTGTCCTAAGGGGCTGAGCTGGCAAAGAACAGAGCCCCGGATTCAACCTGCACCCTCAAAGGGCTCACGGAGAAGGCCAGGATGTGGCCTTGCTTCAGCTCCTTGGTGAATGGAAATAGAAGCATTTAGGTGGGATTTATTTATTTATTTACCTATAATTTTTAATTTTTTTTTTTTTTTTTTTTTTTTTTGAGGCAAGAGTCTCACTCTTGTCACCCAGGCTGGAGTGCAGTGGTGCCAATCTTGGCTCACTACAACCTCCACCTCCCAGGTTCAAGTGATTCTCCTGCCCCAGCCTCCAGAGTAGCTGGGATTACAGGTGTATGCCACCACGCCGGGCTAATTTTTGTATTTTAAGTAGAGACAGGGTTTCACCTCGTTGGCCAGGCTGGTCTCAAACTCCTGACCTCAGGTGATTGGCCCACGTCAGCCTCCCAAAGGGCTGGCATGAGCCACCACACCCAGTCTTAGGTGGGATTTAAAGCCTCCTCCCTGTCTCCCTTGCCCCAGGCCTCCTGTGATGACTTCCATTTTCCAAGTTTTTAAGCCTTGTGGCGTGAAGGAAAGGGAACAGTGGTTGAGATGACCAGGAACCCCAACCAACCCAGAGCTGTCCCTCTGCTCTGCCTGGCCCAGGGTCCTGTAATTCTTTGTGCGGGTGGGGGGTGTCCTGTGCATGGCAGGGGGCTGGGCAGCATCCCTGGCCTCTACTCCATGCCAGGAGCACATCCCTGCAAGCTGTGACAATCAGTCATGTCCCCAGTCAGGGCCAGACATACCAGACCCAGACAATTCAAATCCTTAAAATGAAAGCCAGGCCCTGTGCTTTGCGGCTGGAGAAGGGACAGCCAGGTAGCAGGAGCTAGGTTAGGGATTCCATTCTTCACAAATGGGCTTGTATCCAAAATGTTAATTCCAAATACTTAACCGAAATCCACAATACCCCCAAACGTTATCCCTGCTTAAAATTAATCCCTAAGCCAGGAGGATAACTTTTTAGAATGACATTCTGGGTCTGAAATATTTGAAATGGAACAATTAAAAAAAAAAAAACAAAAAACAACCATCTCAATAATATCCTGACTTTTACAGACAGAGCTGGCAAAGGGTGAGTTTCTCTGTGCCAGCATGAGAGGTTTCTATATGGCTTTGGGTCCAACCCACATCACTTTAAAAGCCAACCCCCCCCTTCCAAATTGTTGGAGACACCTGCCTCCACAGCCCGGCCCCCGCAATTCCTCAACTGCCACCTGTCAGCTGGCACAGAGTCTCCTAAGTGACAAGTCACAATTTCTCGCCTGTGTGGGAGAAGTTCCACATTGTCCCTGGTTTGCCCTTCTCTGGAGCCCCCTGGGAACCTGGTCCACAGCCACAGCCAAGGCCAAGTCCAGGGGCAGTGTATGGCTCAGGATTCTGCCACAGGGAAGACTTGGCAGGGAGGCAGGGGAGCAGCTCAGATAGAACCTTTGGGTTGACAGGGACACTGCCCCATGCCCATGTGTAGAAGGGTGGGAACCCCAGCTCCCAAACCTTGGGCCAGCCTCTTAACCTTTCCAAGCCTCACTGTTCCCATCTATAAAATGGGAATATGAGTCCTCCCTCAGAGTTGTGATGATAAGAGCTTAGCTCAGCATCTCAGGTATACCAAGCACTTAATATATGGCAGTTGTCAATGCCATGGCTGTCAATCATAATTACTGATAATGTCTTATTCATTACACGGTGCCTGTCAGAGTCATCGGAAAGGAGGCAGTCTTGTTGCTGTTGGTACATTATCCCTCCTCTGGGTTTTAGATACCTTTCTTTAGCATGAGTGCCTTGGACCATGAAACCTCTGAGGGTCTTTCTGGTCGAGACATGTGCTGCCACTGTGTTACGGAAGGCCAGTGACCAGCCTGGACAACACAATGAAACCCTGTCCCTACAAAAAACACAAAACAATTAGCCAGGCACGGTGGTATGTGCTTGTAGTCCCAGTTACTTGGGAGGCTGAGGTGGGAGTATCACCTGAGCCCGGGGAGGTTGAGGCCGCACGTGAGCTGTGATCGTACCACTGCACTCCAGCCTGGGCAACAGAGTGAGACCCCATCTCAAAAAACAAAAAGGCTTGTGGGAAAGGACAGGGCAGGGTTGGAGGGACCTCTGGCTACCACCCAGCCGTGCTGGGATGACGCCGAGAATGGCTGCCTTGGGCCTCTTCCCACCTGCTGTCTCCCAGCGTCCTCCCCAGGAGCTCAGGAGGGCCTCATTTTATGATGTGGTCGCAGCATCTAAGACCTGAAGCTGCTTGCCTGAGCAGTCTTGCTCAGCGCCAGCAGATCTGGGGACAGGCCATGGGGGAATGTTCCTGTTGACCACGTGGCCTCTTCCTGAAGCTGGGCCCTGAGCTTCAGTGTGCAAAGAACAATTGAGGAGGAGGCTTCCTCTCTGTAACCGGAAGGTGGCCTCCCCCATCTGCTGGGCCCTGGCGGAGGCAAGGGTGGGGTGAGTGGGAGAGGGAAGTCCTTGTTTCAAGGCTTTGGGGTGGGAGGAAGTAGGGGGGATGGCCCAGCCTAACAAGAACTCCCCCAGGACCAGCCCCGGCCAAGCAATCACTGCAGCCCTCATCCACTTTTCAAGCACTGGAAACAAACATTGGCTGCTCCCAGGGACGTGCGAGGCGGCACTCGGCAGCTGTAGTAATCAGGGAAGTTACATACTGACGTCCTTTGTTTTGCTGATGAGAGTTGGGTGAAATGAAAAAGATCAGTTGTGCCCAGTGCTTGGGGGAGGGGCACATCCTCACCTGTTTGTGGGAGGACAGTTGAGGCAGGCGAGGATGCTGAGAGGTGAGCTTGGCTGTGCCTGTTACCGTTCACATGTGCGTGCCTTTCAGGTCGGTGGTTGCACTTTTTTTTTTTTTTTTTTTGATTTGGAGTCTCGCTCTGTTTGCCTAGGCTGGAGTGCAGTGGTGCAGACTGGGCTGACTGCAACCCCTGCCTCCTGCCTCAGCCTCCTGAGTAGCTGGGATTGCAGGTGCCCACCACCATGCCTGGCTAAATTTTGTTATTTTTAGTAGAGACGGGGTTTCACGATTTTGGTGAGGCTGGTCTTGAACACCTAACCTAGTGATCTGCCTGCCTCGGCCTCCCAAAGTGTTGGGATTACAGGCGTGAGCCACCGTGCCCAGCCGTACTTTTTTTTTTGAGATGGAATTTCACTCTTGTTGCCCAGGCTGGAGTGCAGTGGCACGATCTCGGCTCACTGCAACCTCTGCCTCCTGAATTCAAGCATTGTCCTGGCTCTGCCTCCAGAGTAGTTGGGAATTACAGGCGCCTGCCACCACACCTGGCTTTTTTTTTGTATTTTTAGTAGAGACAGGGTTTTATCACGATGACGAGGGTTTCGAATTCCTGACCTCAAGTGATCCTCCCACCTGGGCCTCCCAAAGTGCTGAGATTACAGGTCTGAGTCACCACCTCCAGCCTGTACTTTTAGAGCCTTTTGCAGAAACCTTGTGCCCCTAGCATGTTATCAGAGGCGTCCAAAAAAATAATCTACTGAACAAGTGAATTAATGATCATGGGAACAGGAGAAGCAGCACATAAAGTTACATATGGGCTGGGCGCAGTGGTTCACACCTGTAATGCCAGCACTTTGGGAGACAGAGGTGGGCGGATCACCTGAGGTCAGGAGCTCGAGTCCAGCCTGGCCAATATGAAGAAACCCATCTCTACTGAAAATACAAAAATTAGCTGGGCTTGATGGTGCATGTCTGTAATCCCAGATACTCGGAGGACTGAATTGCTTGAGGTGCAAGAATCATTTGAACCTGGGAGGTGGAGGTTACAGTGAGCCGAGATCACACCACTGCACTCCAGCCTAGGGCAACAGAGCGAGACTGACTCAAAGAAAGCAAAAAAAAAAAAAAAAAAAAAAAAACACACGTGAGGATGTTAACTCCAGCACAGCTCCTAATAGCAAAAAGCCAGGAACAACTCAAGGGTCCTTCAACAGGGAGTGAAATTACAGTCTGTCTGCAGTACAGACTCTGAGGCAGGGCCACAGGCGCTGAGGACAAGGTAGAGTTATAGATACTTCCACATGGGAAAATGATACATTGTTATTACATTGTTGTTTAAAGTCATCAAACAGTCTGTAGGGTAGTAACCCGTTTTTGTTAAAAAGAAAACACCGAAGGTTGGGAACAACATATCCTGTGTGTATGCGGACAGCAAGGTCTCAAAGGATGTTTACCAGAGACAGGGTTTTACCAGAGTGCATAGAGCACACAGGGAGGTAGGCGCTTTCAGTTTTCACTTGATACACTTCTTTTTTTTTTTTTTTTTGAAGGGGAGTCTCACTCTGTTGCCCAGGCTGGAGTGCAGTGGCATGATCTCAGCTCACTGCAACCTCTGCCTCCCAGGTTCAAGCGAGTCTTCTGGGATCATAGGCACGAGCCACTGTGCCTGGTTAATTTTTGTATTTTTGGTAGAGAGGGGTTTCACCATTGTCCAGGCTGGTCTTGAACTCCTGACCTCAGGCAATCCACCTGCCTCGGCCTCCCAAAGTGCTGGAATTAAAGGTGTGAGCCACCGTGCCCAGCCTTTTTTTTTTTTTTTTTTTTAGAGACAGCCTCACTCTGTTGTCCAGGCTGGAGGGCTGTGGTGCAGCCCTTGCTCACGGCAGCCTTGAACTCCTGGTCTCAAGCAGTCCTTCCACTGTAGCTTCTCCAGGAGCTGGGAGTACAGGGATGCGCCGCCATGCCTGGGTAATTTTTAAGTTTTTCATACAGGTGAGGATCTCTTGCTTTATTGCCCTGGCAGGCCTTGACCTCGTGGGTTCAAGTGATGCCCCCTCACTTCCAGCCTTAGACTCCCATAGTTGAGGTTTTAAAAAGGAGATTAGGCCAGGCGCGGTGGCTCATTTCAGCATCTTGGGAGGCTGAGGTGAGAGGACCGCTTAGATTCCATTAGAGCCTGGTGGGGGAGAACTGGGTCAGGTTGGGGGCCTTGGCCCAGTTACTTCCCAGTTGTGTGACCTTGGACCTGGCCTCTAACTGCCCTAAGTCTACTCTATAAAATGCACCCCACGGCCCCAGCTCTAGGGAGGTGTGGTGCCCAGTGCAGCCCCTGTGCTCACTGCACCAGCTGTCACCGTCTGCTAAGGTGACGATCCAGTGAGTGGCTCTTGCAGCTGCAGCCCTGCAGGATGAGCAGAAGCTCAGAGCAATTTTGGGGGCCCTGGGCTCTTCACAGAGGTGCCCTGTGGGCTTTGGGGGAGACCCAGCATGCCACTGACAGTCACTGATTCCGGCCACCGATGTTGATGGTGCCTGAAGCTGGGCCAGGTGCTGTGATACATCCCAGATACATGGTGATGGGTGAGGCAGGCCTGGCCCGGCCCTCACGGCCTCATGGTCTGTCTGGGGAACAGACTAGCAACAAATGAGTGTGCCAGTATTTAATCATCCTCATGCATGGGCCACGGGGCAGCGGGACAAGATCCAGTGACCTTGAATACTGGGGGCACCTGGCCCATGTGGAGGGTCTGGGCGGGCTTCTTTGGGGTGGTGGCTGCAGAGCTGAGAGTAATGAGCAGCTATGAACGAGGCGAGGAGGAGGAAAAGCGGGGGCGGAGGATGAGGATGACGCTGCTCCCAGTAGAAGGCCCTGAGAGGGTGGAGTGTGGCCACTGCAGCAGCTGAGAATGGCTGGGGGCCCTGGAGCCCAGGGAGGATGTGTGTGTACACGTGCATGTGTGCGCACACGCAGGGCTCTGGGCTTCAATTGGATCAGTTTTAAGAGCATAGGGGAGTCATGGTCGGTTTAACAGGGTTGGAGCCGTGCAATCGGATTTGTGTTTTTAGAAGATCCCTCAGGCTGCTTCTGGGAGGGGAACAGATTGCAGGAGGCTGGGAGACCAGGGAGGGGCAAGGCCAGGCTGGAGGCAGAGGAGGAGAAGGGGCACAGCCTGGAGGGGCAAGGGGGAGTCCAGGATGGTGCAGTGTCCCGGCGACACAGGCCTCCCCATTGCTTGCCAGAACAGTAGCTCTGTCCACCCATCGGGGCTTCATGGCGTGTTGAAGGCAGGTGCCCTGCAGATGTTTGTTGGATGGGTGACAATGCGAGTCAGGACAGGGACGCTGCGAGAAGCTGAGGAGGCCACTTCAGCCCTGGAAGCATTCTGATGCCTGGGTTTCAGCCTGGACTTGCCTGCTGTCCTGTGGGGTCCCACACCTAGGAGGATGGGAGTGTGACAGGCGGCCTTAGCTGCCTCTGCCCACGGCTGTGGAGGCGAACAGCCTGCTGGCCTCCTAGACTGGGCAGCTGCCTGGGGCCTGCACTCAGAAGGGCCCTGAGCGTGGTTCAAGGGTCTGATGTCACCACATTGAAAATCTCAGGTTCTTTAGGGCCGGGAGCAGTGGCTCACACCTGCAATCCCAGCACTTCGGGAGGCCAAGGCGGGCGATCACCTGAAGTGTCAGGGATTTGAGACCAGCCTGGTCAACATGATGAAACCCTGTCTCTACTAAAAAAATGCAAAAATTAGGCTGGGCATGGTGGCTCACACCTATAATCCCAGCACTGTGGGAGGCCAAGGTGGGTGGATCACCTGAGGTCAGGAGTTGGAGACCAGCCTGACTAACATGGTGAAACCCTGTCTCTACTAAATAATTAGCCAGGCATGGTGGTGCATGCCTATAATTCCAGCTACTTGGGAAGTTGATGCAGGAGAATCACTTGAACTCAGAAGGCGGAGGTTGCAGTGAGCCAAGATCATGCCATTGCACTCCGTCCTGGGCAACGAGTGAAATTCTGTCTCAAAACAAACAAACAAACAAATATCAGCCAGGCATGATGGCAGGTGCCTGTAATCCCAGCTACTCGGGAGGCTGAGGCAGGAGATGAATTCGGGAGGCAGAGGTTGCAGTGAGCCAAGATTGCGCCACTGCACTCCAGCCTGGGTGACAGAGTGAGATTTCATCTCAAAAAAAAAAAAAAGCGGGGGAGGGGAAAGTGGTTAAGATATTGCTTAACTTTAGACTTTTAAATTTAAAATAATTGGGAAATTTCAAGGACAACTATTAACAGAACGTAATTAGAATGTTTAAGTCCCGGCCAGGTGCTGTGGCTCACACCTGTAATCCTAGCACTTTGGGAGGCTGAGGTGGGCGGATCACAAGGTCAGGAGATCGAGACCATCCTGGCCAACATGGTGAAACTCCATCTCCCTACTAAAATACAAAAAATTAGGCAGGCATGGTGGCGCACACCTGTAGTCTCAGCTGCTCAGGAGGCTGAGGCAGGAGAATTGCTTAAACCTGGGAGGTGGAGATTGCAGTGAGCCAAGATTGCACCACTGCACTCCAGCCTGGTGGTGACAGAGTGAGAGACTCTGTCTCAAAAAAAAAAAAAAAAAAAAAAAAAAAGAATGTTTAAATCCCCAATAAGTACAAAGAAGAAACAGAAGAAAAAAACCAACAAAATCTGTACTCCAAAAAAAAAAGGCAGGCAAAAAGCATTAAAAACCTGAGGAGAAATTTAAGAGAAGAGAAGCAAGTTCATATAAAAATAATTTGTCTGGGGCGGTGGCTGGCTCATGCCTGTAATCCCAGCATTTGGCAAGTTGAGGCGGGCGGATCATCTGAGGTCAGGAGTTTGAGACCAGCCTGACCAACGTGGTGAAACCCTGTCTCTACTAAAATGCAAAATTAGCGGGGTATGGTGGTACCTGCCTGTGGTCCTAGCTACTCAGGAAGGCGAGGCAGAAGAATCATTTGAATCTGGGAGATAGGGATCACACCACTACACTCCAGCCTGGGTGACAGAATGAGACTCCATTAAAAAAAAAAGCTGGGCGCGGTGGCTCAAGCCTGTAATCCCAGCTACTCAGGAGGCTGAGGCAGGAGAATTGCCTGAACCCGGGAGGCGGAGGTTGCGGTGAGCTGAGATCGCGCCATTGCACTCCAGCCTGGGTAACAAGAGCGAAACTCCATCTCAAAAAAAAAAAAAAAAAAAAGGGCTTCAGGTCAAATCAGGGCTACCTGGTCTGGGAGAGGCACACCTCTAACTGCTGATGCCACCATAACCCTCAAAGGGTCTCCAGAAGCTTCCACCGACTGCTGTTGGCTGCACCAGGCAGTGAGTATCAATGCATTTAATCATCACAAAACCTGGCAGGCAGACGGCGGTGGATTGTCTGAGGACTGCTGATCAGACGGTGGAGGCCCAGTGCGTCTGTGACTGGACCACAGAGTGAGTAGCCGGGGCTGACAGTGGACCCTGGGCTGCTGCAGGTGCCCCTGAGCTGTGCCCTTGACTGCACGCTGCAGGTGGAGGGATCCACGCAGCTGGCGCTGATTTGGCGTGGGCCCTGAGCCATGCACGCCCTTCGAGACGCAGTGCTGTCTGCCAGCCCAGGAGGCTTCTCACCTGTCTGTCTGAGCCAGGGCCTGGGAGTTTCAGGGCTGGGGAAAGGAAAGGAAACTCAAGGCTGGGGTCAGGAAGAGGGGGACCATTCTGCTGCTCAACCCCACTCCCCCAAACCTGGCCTTTAGCTCTTCACAAATGAAAGGTGACAAGGCCAAAGCAAGGTTCCTTACGCCAGTTCGCTTCTGCCTTAAAAAACCAAACCACCAGCAATCTTTTCCAAGCAAGTATAAGCACTGCGTGAGGACAGAGTGGGCATTTCCTTCTAGAACAGAAGACTAGGCCCCCCTGGACAAAGAGACCCTGAACCCTGTCTCCATCCGTGCTGGGGGACTAAATGAGCAGGCTCACCCCGTTGTCATCCTGCCTGCTGCTGCGGGGCCCCAGATCTTAGGAGTTGCTGGGTACTTCTGGACAGTGAGGTTGTCTGAGCTGCCTCTAGGTTCCCTGAGTCTGGGGTGGGTGCTCCGGGGCTGGGCAGGAGATGCCCACTAGGAAGCTGCTACTCTCATGAGTGAGCTTTTCAATGAAATGAACAGGAAAATTAGCAAAATCATGTTCCTCATCATTCCTCCTATAGCGGCCCCAATTTTGCTAACTGCTACCATTATATGATGCATAAGTAGGGGAATGCATTTTAAAAATTATGGTAAAACCTATGTAGCTTATTACAAAATTGACCATTTTATTTATTTATTTATTTATTTTTGAGATGGAATCTTGCTCTGTCGCCCAGGCTGGAGTGCAGTGGCACAATCTTGGTTCACTGCAACCTCAGCCTCCCAGGTTCAAGCAATTCTCCTGCCTCAGCCTCCTGAGTAGCTGGGACTACAGGCGTCCACCACCACACCTGGCTAATTTTTGTATTTTTAGTTACAGACAGGGTTTCACCATATTCGTCAGGCTGGTCTTGAACTCCTGACCTTGTGATTCGCCTGCCTCAGCCTCCCAAAGTGCTGTGATTATAGGTATAAGCCTCCACGCCCAGCCTATTTTTAAAATTACTTTTTTAAGACAGGGTCTGGCTCTGTCACCCAGTCTGGAGTTCGGTGGCATGATCTTGGCTCACTGCCACCTCCACCTCCCAGGTGCAAGTGATTCTCCTGCCTCAGCCTCCCGAGTAGCTGGAATTACAGGCACACACCACCATGCCCAGATACTTTTTGTATTTTTAGTAGAGATGAAGTTTCACCATGTTGGCCAGTCTGGTTTTGAACTCCTGACCTCAAGTGATCCACTACACCTGGCCAAAATAGACCATTTAAATCATTTATTAGTGCACAGCTCAGGGGCATTTGGTCCATTCAAGGTGGTGTGCAGCCTTGACCAGCATCCATCTTCAGAACTCTTTTCATCTTGCAAAACTGAAACTTCTTACGCAGGAAACGTCAGCTTTCCGTTCCTCTTTCTCCCAGCCTCTGGTGACCTCCATTCTTCTTTCTGTCTCTGAATTTGACAACGCTAGGGACTTCACATAAGGAGAACCACACAGGATGCATCTTCTTTGTGGCTGGCTTATTTCACTCAAGGCCGATCCGTGTTGTAGTCTGTGTTGGAATGTCCTTCCTCCTTAAGGCTGAGGAACATTCCGTTGTACGTATATAGCATGTTTTGTTTATCCATTTATCTGTCATTGGACGCTAGGACTGTTCCCGGCTTTCAGCCATTGTGATTAGTTCTAGGAGCAGGAATGCATTTTTTTTAGAGGTAGGGTCTTGCTTTGTTTGTTGGCCAGGCTCATCTCAAACTCTTGGAGTCAAGTGATCCACCTGCCTTGGACTCTCAAAGTGCTGGGATTACGGGTGTGAGCCACTGTGTCTCGTTGGGAGTGTTTTTTTTTTTTTGAGACGGAGTCTTGCTCTGTCACCCAGGCTGGAGTACAGTGGCACAATCTCAGCTCACCACAACCTCCACCTCCTGGGTTTAAGCAGTTCTTCCTTAGCCTCCCAAGTAGCTGGGACTACAGGCACCTGCCATTACGCCCTGCTAATTTTGTATTTTTAGTAGAGATGAGGGTTTTACTGTGTTGGCCGGGCTGATCTCAAACTCCTGACATTGTGATCTACCCTCCTTGGCCTCCCAAAGTGCTGGGATTACAGGTGGGAGCCACCGTGCCCAGCCAGGAATGGATTTTTGAACAGTAGCTTGTTCCTGGGAGTACCCGTAGGTGAGCGGAAGGCGCAGTGGCTGCAGGGTGTCCAGAGCTTCCCTATTAATAGGTACCTTGGTGGAAACAGGTGCCCGGGTCCCAGGCCCCATCACTTGGCCAAATGTCCTTAGGAAAATGTGGCCTCACTCTCCACCCCCAGCCCACCACTTTGCTTTCTGTATCTGCAGGGAGGGGTTTCATGGAAAGGTTGTCTGTGAACCTGTAGGGGGCCCTATAGCCTGGAGTGGGTCCCAGCTGCCACTGTACCCACGGCCACGTGGGAGTGTGGGATCTCTATGTCCCCAGAGCAACTTGGGCCAGGCGGGCCACCCTCTTCTGTCTGAGGGTTATGGTTGTCACAGCAGCAGTGATGACAGTGATGCTGCCAGCTATTGTCTGACCCCCTAGAATGTCAAAGGGGACTGGGTGGTCTTCTGGGTCCGTTTCATCCTCAGGGCCCGGGACAGCCCCTGGCCTGCGAGGGGGACACAGAAAGCCCTGCTTGAGTGACCAAGTGAGTGAACCGGCCTTCCCTGTCCTCAGGTCCAGCTGGGAGCTCCCCGACCTCCAGGAGGGCAAGATCCAAGCCATCAGTGACTCGGACGGGGTGAACTACCCCTGGTACGGCAACACCACGGAGACCTGCACCATCGTGGGCCCCACCAAGAGGGACTCCAAGTTCATTATCAGCATGAACGACAACTTTTACCCCAGCGTCACGTGGGCCGTGCCCGTCAGCGAAAGCAACGTGGCCAAGCTCACCAACATCCACCGGGACCAGAGCTTCACTACCTGGCTGGTGGCCACCAACACGTCCACCAACGACATGATCATCCTGCAGACGCTGCACTGGCGCATGCAGCTCAGCATCGAGGTCAACCCCAACCGGCCCCTGGGCCAGCGCGCCCGGCTGCGGGAGCCCATCGCCCAGGACCAGCCCAAAATCCTGAGCAAGAACGAGCCCATCCCACCCAGCGCCCTGGTCAAGCCCAATGCCAACGACGCTCAGGTCCTCATGTGGCGGCCCAAGTACGGGCAGCCGCTGGTGGTGATCCCACCCAAGCACCGGTGACAGCCAGGGCCACCTGCCAGGTTAGACTTGCGAATAATAATACCGCTGAAAACAAAACGCAGACTAACTCTTCAGTCATTCAGCAAGATACAACCACTCTACCTTCTCCAGCGGGCGGGTCTCACCGTGCTGATGCCCCCGGGAAGGCCTCCCCGGCTCTCGGCACCTGCTTCCTTTCAGGGAGAGGGGAGACCTAAGCAGGACAGACAGACCCCACGTGTGCCCTCAGGGTCACCTCTGGTCTCCTTTCCTCTCCTTTTTCTCACAGTTTGTCGCTCACTTGTCACAGATTCCCTGAAACACTGCTTTTTCCGGTTTTTTAAAACCTCCTCTTTTGGGGGTTCAGGGGCAGGAGGAGGAGGAGCTGATCAGGAGGGAAGCCCCAGCCCCGATCAAAGAGACAGATCCACACTGCTGCCGATTCGTGGCGCTGGCCGGCCTTTCCCCCCGGGTCCCCGTCCCCCATCATGCGGCCTTACGTAGACTTGCTTTGCCAAACTTTTGCCTTAAGCCGAATTTCAAGGAAGAAAATGAATCGGAGACAGAAAGCAGGATTTCTTTTCTACCAGACTTTTCCTCTTCTGCCAGAGGTGGAGGGAGGGGTGGGGTCTCCTGTGAGGTTCTCCTGAGGCCTTTGTCCCCTTGTCTTGGGAGAAGGGTCAGGAGGGGCATTTAGAGCTGAAACCAGCTGCTCACTCTTGCTTTTTGGCAGAAACAAAACCACAGGCAGAATCTGCCCGAACAGCCCCTTCTCTCCCCCACCCCTAGGTCGCATCCCCCACCTGCGGAGAGGGGCTGTGATCTCTGGTGGGGTGACCCCCGCCAGCGGCCTGGCCTTTTCTCCGCTCTCCTTTCCCAGCAGCCTTAACTTCCCATGGGAGGCTCCAGGAGGAGAGAGGGAGGCTCCTGTGAGCCCAGGGAATTTTCACCCTCTCAGTCCTCAGGACCCACCCCCAGTTGGGTCCCTGGTCCCTCCCTCCAGGTATGTGGCTTTATCTTTCTCCATCCACACTGGTCCCCGGTGCCTGGGGGCTGGCCACCCGTACCGCCAAGACACAGCCTCACTGTGAGTCTCAAAGGTAAGGAAGGCATTCATGTCCCCTCTTGCAGGGATTTTAAGACTTGAATGGGGCAGGCCCTGGCCCCTATGGCTGGCTGGGCTCTAGTGTACTGTAAAGGGGCCAAGACAGGGCTTGTTCTCAGGGGGCGCCCCTCCCAGGCCCTCGGGGCAGGGGGAGGGTGCAGTCAGGCTCTGAGTGCCACAGTGATGAGGTGGGAGGTACCCAAGCTATAAGGCAGTCTTGGGAGGCCATCAGCTGAGCCTGTGCTTCCTGTCCTCAAAGAAGTGAATCCAGGTCAAGGGCTGGGAGGGCTGAGTTGGCCCATGGTTGAGAAGGGTCAGAGCCGCTCTGGAGGCTGGGATGGCACAGTGGACAGCATCAGGTAAGGACAGACATCGGGAAGCCCATCCCTGGGACCTGCTCTCCCTCGGTCCCAGGCCTCGGGAGCCTCAGGCCACGCTTAGTCCTGACCCATTGTGCCAGGGTTCTGAGTAGTGTCAGCCTGTAGCTGCTAGCAGGGGTTAACGGGACATTCTGCCGAAGCCACGTTCCTTCCAGCTTGCCAAACCCACAGCTACCCCCCACCCCCGTCCCGGGGCCTGCACTCAGCCTAATAATTATCAAGCACAGAAAACCGTCCATTTAGAAAAATAATCCATTTCTGCTGCAGATGAGCCACTTGTAGGAGTCTCTGTGACAGCGTGGGACAGTGTGGGCACCGAGGTTCCTGCTCCGCCCCTTCGTCCACGGGCTGTTGCATTTATTCAAGGGGTGCTTAATGCCCGTTCAGTCTCTGCCGTCAGTCTCTGGGCCCAGCTCTTGCCAGGAGGCTGTCCTGACACACACTGGGCTGGAGCTGCCGGCTGGCACGGTGCTCAGAGGGCCCTTGGTGGGGGCCAGAGCTCCCCGAAGAAACTGCAGGTTCTCTTTTGTGAGTATGGGGGCTGTGCCACCTGGAGAGGCAGTAGCCTTGAGGAGAACAGTGGGTCCCAGCTGCAGGTCTGGGGATGGCGGGAATGGGCCTGGGACTCGGCTTTCATTCACTGGAGACGATTCTCCACTCAGGTCTTTATTGCACTAACTCGGGCCGGGGCCCTGGGGGTTTAGGAAGCAGGTCTCTAGCTGCTGGGTTCTTCCTGGAGGTGGGGCTAGAGAGCAGAATGGAAAGGGGCTTCCTGAGCTGCTGGGGGGCAAGGGGCCCCGAACCTACATTTCTTGAGTGTGCGCAAACACTCGGAGCAGGAGCCAGCACCCCTCCCTCTGCATGCCCGGCCCCCAGCCCACCTTGCCCCCTGAGCCACCCTCACCCACGCCCTTTCTTTCCGTCCTTCCTTCCTTACTGAAGAAGGGCTGGGAAGACCCCAGCCAGGCTGCAGGTCTGGCTGCGGATGCTCAGCTCAGCTCCGGCCTGGTCCCCAGCCTCCTTCCTCCTGTCGGAGCACAGGCTCCAGGCGTCTTCCCCGGGCCCTGATCCTCTTCTGTCCCCCAGCCCTGCCCTGGCGTGGACAGTCACCCACTCCTTCCAGCAATAAGCACCGTCCGTGGAGAGTACTGTGAAACAAACCAATGCACTTCCCAGGAGGCACAAGACTCTTGAAGAAGATGTAAAATGAACCTTTTTTTAAAAAAAAAAACAAAAAAACAAATTATTCATAAAGAGAAATAAAATGTAATTTTAAAGTAGGCTTGGCTAGGTCCTGGGTGTTTCCGAAGCGGTGCTTCACTCTGGAGTTGGTGGCTCTGTGCTGGCTGCGGGGGTGAATGTATTTCGGGGGCAGGAAGATCGGCTGAGGCTGGCGTCCCTGTTGTCAGGGCTGGGAGATGGGAGGAGGGAGCCAGCCTTTGAGCCCTGCACCTTCCAGCTGCTTCTGCTCACAGTCCCCTCTCCAGTGAGAGCAGCCCTGCAGCCTCAGCCTTGTACCAGAAAGTGTCCCTGCCAGTGCCCTGCCTGGAGGGTGGTGGGCTTGGAGGTAGAGCTAGGAATTGGGGGCAGTATGGCTTTTCGACGAACAATAAAACCCTTACGTCAAGGGCGATTAATGTTTAGGTTGACCCTTAACTTGGGCCTGCAAAACTCTCTTCCTGTGGTCTAGCTGGACAGTGTCAGTCTGAACAGGGGCTCCATGCCCTGCCCTTGGCCAGCAGATGACGACGACTCCCACGGGGCCCCAGCCTTGAATGGATACCATCTTATAACTGGAGCTTTTTTTGTGTAAGCATGGGTGGGCACCCCGGAGGTCCTGGAGTGGCTGTGGACTCTGAAGGCAGACCATAAGTTCAAGGCCATTTATGTGGGCTTGAACATGACACTCAGCCCCTCTGAGCCTTATTTACCTTGTATGGAAAACGGAGATTTGGCCAGGTGTGGTAGCCCACACCTGTAGTCTCAGCACTTTCAGAGTCCAACGTGGCGGATCACTTGAGGTCAGGAGTTTGATACTAGCCTGGCCAACATGGTGAAACCCCATCTTTACTAAAAGTACAAAAAATTAGCTGGGCATGGTGGTGGGTGCCTGTAGTCCCAGCTACTCGGGAGGCTGAGGCAGGAGAATCACTGGAACCCAGGAGACTGAGGCTGCAGTGAGCCGAGATTGCACCGCTGCACTCCAGCCTGGGTGACAGAGGGAGACCCTGTCCCAAAAAAAAGGAGAACAGAAAATGGAGATTTCCAGCTGCCTCCTGGCGGATTCCGTGGAAATTCCCTGTTCCACTCTGTTTCCTGGTGCGAACTCATTGAATCCTCATGACAACCCCACATGGGAGGTGTTATTGCCACCCCCATTTCACAGAGGAAGGAATGGGGAAAGTGGGCACCAGGAGCTGCCTGAGACCACGCAGCTAGCACAAGCCAGAGCCAGGATTCGAACTCTGGCCACAGAGCCACCTCTCGCCATGGTGCACTCTCAGCCTTGAGCCTGAGACTGTGGGGCCATGTGCAGTGTCCAGCAACATTGGTGACTGTTACTGAGAAGGTCCCATGCCTCTGCTCCCCCATCCTGGGAGCCCCAGACAGGAAGTGCACCCCACTCCCTGCCCCGGAAGTCTTGGGGCCGTCAGTTCTTTCTGGTCCGCAATGAGCCCATCTCATTCCCTTTGAGGAGGGGCTGGGTGGTCAGCTGTACCCACCACACAGGCGCATCTTCCAGGGTGAGCAGTGGCTTCTCTGCACCACCACCACCGGCACAGGGAGGCCCCACGCACCTGGGCATCAGAATTGGGTTCTTCTGTGGTTCTCCACGTTGCGGCACTCGCCTCTGCCTCCTGGGGCTGAGACACCAAAGCAGGAAATTGCATAACAGGCACTGCTGGCTGCGCTCCACACAGATGGCTTCTGGGTGGTGCAGTTCACTGTCGTGGTTTGGCGTCTCTGCATGAAGTCGGCTCCTGAGCTCTGCCCATGAGAGACCGTGGGGGTGTGTGTGTATGGGGGTGGGGGTGTGTATGTGTAGAGAGAGGGGTGCAGGCCTAACCTGACCGCCCGGCTTCAGCTCAGGAGCTCAGAAGAGCAAAGCATTCACGCAGAGGCTCCGTGAGACGGGAGGCGCAGCCCAAGTCTGTAGTTAACCGTTTTGAGAGGGAAATGCCCAAGGAGGGAGGTTGTGAGTGAAGTGGATTCCAAGTGGCATTTAGTCACATCGTGGAAGCCCTCCAGCCTCTCCAGCTGACAGCAGGTAAAATTTAGAAGTCCAGACTGGGAGGAGAGGCAAAGACAGTAGACGCTGCCCAGCTGTCACGGGTTCCTCTCCAGGATCCGGGCCTGGGAGAGCCAGCTGTCTAGGCCGGGCCAGCCCCACCTGGCCGAGACATCGAAGGTCTGGGAGAGGCAGCTGCACCACAGCCCTACACACCTCCACCTCCCACCTTCGAAGTCACTTCTCAGGAGAGCCCTTTCTGCTCTGAGCTGTTTTTTTGTTTCACGGTGGAGTTGTTTGTTTGTTTGTTTGTTTGTTTATCACTGGCACTCATCTCACAGATTTTTTATTTTATTTTATTTTATTTATTTTGGGGGGGGAAGAAAGAAAAAGAGAAAGAAAGGAAAAAAAAGAATGAAAGAGAGAAAGAAAGAGGAAGAGAAAGAGGGAGAGAGAATGGGAGTCTTGCTTTATTGCCCAGGCTAGATGCAGTCTACAAAATGTTATGTTCTGCGGACCTGCGGTGAAGAATTCTATAAATATTCACTGAGTTTACTTTTTCCAGGTCTGAGTTCAAATCATAGATGTCCCTGTTAATTTTCTATCTCATTGATCCGTCGAATATTAACAATGTGGTGTCAAAGTCTCCCGCTATTACTGTGCGGGAGTCCAAGTCTCTTTCAAGTCATTAAGAACTTGTCTTATGTATCTGGGTGTTCCTATATTGGGTGCATATATATTTATGATCATTGACTCCTGTCGTTGCATCGATCCTTTTACCATTATGTAATGTCCTTGTTTCTTTTAGTCTTTGTTACTATTAAAGTCTATTTTGTCAGAGACAAAAGTTACAACTCCTGTTTTCTTTTTCTTTTTTTTTCCTCTCCATTTGATTGGTGAGTCTTCCACCAACCCTTTGTTTTGAGTCTTTGTGTGCCCTTGCTTATGAGATGGATTTGGATACAGCGAACTGATGGGTTTTGACTTTTTATTCAATTTGCCTGTCTGTGTCTTTGATTAGGGCATTTAATCTATTTACATTTAGGATTAATACTGATATTTGTGAGTTTAATATTGTTGTTTAATGCTAGCTGGTTATTTTGCCCATTAGTTGATACAGATTCTTCATTATGGAGATAGTCTTTATTGGTAAGTTTTTGGGATGACTGATATTGGTTGTTCCTTTCTGTGTGTAGTGGTTCTTTCAGAAGCTCTTGTAAAGCAGGCCTGGTGGTGAAATCTCTGAGTGCTTGCTTGTTCGTGAAAAATTTTATTTTTCCTTCATTTATGGAGCTTAATTTGGCTGGATATGAGATTTTGGGTTGAAAATTCTTTTCTTTGAGGATATTGAATATTGACCCCCACTCTCTTCTAGTTTTTAGGGTTTCAGCTGAGAGATCTGCTGTGAGTCTGATAGGCTTCCCTTTATGGGTAACCTGATCTTTCTCTCTAGCTGCCCTTAGAGTTTTCTCCTTTATTTCAACCCTGGTGAATCTAACGATTATGTGTCTTGGGGTTGCTCTACTTGAGGAATATCTTTGTGGTGTTCTCTGTATTACCTGAAGTTGAGTATTTTCCTGCCTTACTAGGTTAGGAAAGTTTTCCTGAATAATATCCTGAAGAATATTTTCCAGCTTGGATTCATTCTCTTCATGACATTCAGGTACATCTATCAAACGTAAATTAGGTCTTTTCACATAGTCCCATATTTCTTGGAGACTTTGCTCATTCCTTTTTACTCTTTCTTCTCTAATCTTGTCTTCTTGTTTCATTTCATTAAGTTGGTCTTCAACCTCTGTTATTCTTTCTTCTGCTTGATAATTCAACTGTTAAAACCTGTGCACACTTCGTGGCGTTCTCGTATTCTTCAGTTCCATTAATTCACTTATATTCCTCTCTAAATTGTCTATTCTCGTTAGGATTTCATCAAACCTTTTTTCAAGGTTGTTAGTTTCTTTATATTGGGCTAGAACGTGTTCTTTTAACTCACAGAAGTTTCTTATTATCCACCTCTGAAACCTAAATCTGTTAATGGAACGCACTCATTCTCCATCAGGCCTCGTTCCCTTGTTGATGAGGAACTGTGATCCCCTGTAGAGGGAGAGACATTCTGATTTTGGGTATTCTCAGCCTTTTTATGCTGGTTTCTTCCCATCATTGTAAATGTATCCACCTGTCATCTTTGTAATTACCAGCTTTCAAATTAGGTCTCTGAGTGGACGTCCAACTTGTTGATTCCTACCACCGGAATCTGAGCAACCCACTGTGCCAGCCAAAACGGCAGCGTTAAGATTCTTGGTGCTTTTCTGCCCGGGAATCTCCGGTCTGGCTTCCCTTTTTCAATCAGCTGAATGAGAGACTCTGCCTTCCCGGAGCTCCAAACGTCGACCAAAAGGGGACCCAGTCCCGTTTACTCTGCACCAAGAACCGCCGCGCCGGCCACAAGAGTCGCGCTGGTGACCCGTGGGGCTCCTCCGCTGGGAATCTTCTGGTCAGTGAGCAACAAAAATTCTTCTGAAAGTGTGGCGTCCTCTCGTTCTCTGCGCTTTCACTGGGAGCTATAGTCCTGAGCTGCTAGTAATCAGCCATCCTGGATCTCTCCTCAAGTTTTGCTCTTGTTGCCCAGGCTGGAGTGCGGTGGCACGATCTTGGCTCACCGCAAGCTACGCCTCTCAGGTTCAAGCGAGTCTCTTGCCTCAGCCTCCTGAGCAGCTGGGATTACAGGCGTGTACCACCATGCCCAGCTAATTTTGTATTTTTAGTAGAGATGGGGTTTCTCCATGTTGGTCAGGCTGGTCTCTAACTCTCGACCTCAGGTGATCCACCCGCCTCAGCCTCCCAAAGTGCTGGGATTACAGGTGTGAGCCACCGTGCCTGGCCTGGAGCTGTTTTAAATGGGACAGAGACTGGCTATAGGCTGGGCCATGAGGCCAAACAGGAAAACCCCTCTTGGGGCCCCCAGAAAAGACAGTTTCATTGGAAACTGCAAAAGAGGTGATAGCCTGTGGCTCTTGAAGGACGTCGGAGGTTTTCTAACAGCCCAGGTGATCTTCTGTCGCCTCTGGCTTGGTGACTTTCTTGGTCATCCTCTATCCTGCTTGGGTGCCCCCATAGAAACCATTTCCTACCTGGTTGGGGGCTGGGCATTCGATGAAAGCAAATACTTTACTGTGTGATGGTCCAAAAATTGCCTATCAAGGTCACCGGGCACAGCCAGCCACCCTGGTGCTGTCCAAGCCCCTCCCTACCACTGCTGGTCCCTCGAGTGTGCGTGTTCTTCCCCTTCTGTCAGCGAGCACGCTGCCCCACAGAGGGACGTAGGTCACTTGTCTGGGAAGCTGTAGCACCGGGCTGGTTTTAAACACCCGGCCTTTGACCCTGAGGTTTGTCTCTGCTCCTTCTGTGACACCCTGGCCTTCTGGTACCCCAGTTCTACCAGACTGCCCTCAGCTGTCCTGTCACTAAGGTCCCCAGCATGACGCTGAGTTCGAGTCCTTAGCAGCCCTGTTGACCCTGGATGATGGCAACTTTTTTTTTTTTTTTTTTTTTTGAGACCAAGTTTTGCTCTTGTTACCCAGGTTGGAGTGCAGTGGCAAGATTTTGGCTCACTGCAACCTCCGCCTCCCAGGTTCAAGCAATTCTTCTGCCTCAGCCTCCCGAGTAGCTGGGATTACAGGCTTGAGCCACAGTGCCCGGCCGATAGAAACTATTAAATGCAAACAAACACATCTGAGCAAATGAACTCCATCTCTGTGCCTGTGTCCAGGGAGGTGAACCTGAAATTGACATGGGAACTGGGAAAGGCCAGCTCAGCTCCCGTTGCACCCAGACGGCGCGACTTGGAATGCAGAGGCGGGATTAGTTCCTGCATCAGCCGGAACCCTGGTTCTTATTTCATGTTTCCTTTTTAATCAGACAGAAGAAGGGAGGTGCGGCTGGGTGTTTACAGTGGACCAGATGCAGCTGGGAGCCCTGTACTATTCCTGGCTGCTACTGTTGCTGAGTGAGGTTGGGCCTGTTGCTCGACCTCACATGCCTGAGTTTTGTAATGGTCAGGCCAGAGACACGCATACCTACCCTGTCCTCTCCTGTCTGGGGCCCAGCGAAGGTGTAGCAAGTTGTGTTCCGTGTTAAACATGCAAATGGGGCCCCCAGAATAATCAGACTGGATACCAGGGCTTAGATCAGAGACCAGGGACTCTTCTCTCTAAATATGGCTCAGCCCGGCTTAATGATGTGGGATTCTTAGCATCCTTGACAAAGGCAGACTGAGTGCTGGTCAGACAGTGAGACAAATGTATCAAAATGTTTTAGCCTAGCTTTATTGGGATACAATTCACATACCATACAATTCACTCATTTTGGTTCTGGCCGGGTGCAGTGGCTCCTGCCTATAATCTCAGTACTTTGGGAGGCTGAGGCAGGTGGATCACCTGAGGTCAGGAGTTCAAGATCAGCCTGGCCTATGTGGTGAAATCCCGTCTCTACTGAAAAAAATACAAAAATTAGCAGGGCATGGTGGCACACGTCTGTAATCCCAGCTACTTGGGAGGCTGAGGCAGGTGAATTGCATGAAACCGGGAAGCAGAGACTGTAGTGAGCCGAAATCGTGCCATTACACTCCAACCTGGGCAACAGAGCCAAGACTCTATCTCAAAAAAAAAAAAAAAAAAAAAAAATTTACCAGGCGTGGTGGCACATGCTTGTAGTCCCAGCTACTCAGGAGGCTGAGGTAGGAGGTTGAGGCTGCAGTGAACTGTCATGTGGTTTTGGCTGCAGATCTGGCTTTCGGCAATAGACAATGGGCTCCCTTAGGGACTGCTGTCTGAGTAGCAGGAAGCTCTGCATGCGGGCCTCAGAGGATGAGCCTGGCAGCCTCGTGGGCTTAGCATCAGGCAGCAGCGTCCCACCGCAGGATGGTGGACGGGTCGGCAACTCTTAGGAGGCTGGTGGTGCAGGGCTGAGGAGTTTCCTGTTAGCAGCCAGCCACTTCCTGTGGAGGTGATGCGAGGGCCGTAGGCTCCTGCAGCTGCCTTCTCGACAGATGGCACCTCAAGGATGCTGCCTGTCAACACGTTCCATCTCCCGGGACAGTGAGGGAGACGGGTGGCCAACTGCCCCTCATGCGAAGCTGATGACCCTATAGGAATGTGGCTTCGAGACATGGCGTTGGGGTTGGCAGAATTGATGGCTTGGTGGTCAGAGAACCCTGAAACGCCTAAATCCTGCCCACCATCACTCTTCCTTCCCTGGGAGGGCTGAGTTAAATGGTTGCCCAAAGAGAAAGTATCACCACCATTCCCCCTTAGCAGGCCGGGTCCCGGAATCCGGGATGGGGACCCAGGAAGCTGGGTCCTGCTGAGAATCTCTCTGAGTACCTGTTTCACCTACTTCGCCCCTCCACGGCCAAGCTCCAGCCACAGGGCGCGTCACTGGCTGCTCGGAGGAAAGGTCCAAGAATCACTCCGGTCCGCTCGCTCACCTGGGATCCCACAGTGACTCCGTGCCTAGCACACCTGACCCTTCCGCCTGCAATCTGATAATCCAATTTGAATTTCTCTTTCTTTCTTTTTTTTTTTTTTTGAGACGGAGTTTCGCTCTTGTTACCCAGGCTGGAGTGCAATGGCGCGATCTCGGCTCACCACAACCTCCGCCTCCTGGGTTCAGGCAATTCTCCTGCCTCAGCCTCCTGAGTGGCTGGGATTATAGGCACGCGCCACCATGCCCAGCTAATTTTTTGTATTTTTAGTAGAGACGGTGTTTCACTATGTTGACCAGGATGGTCTCGATCTCTTGACCTCTTGATCCACCCGCCTTAGCCTCCTGAAGTGCTGGGATTATAGGCGTGAGCCACCGCGCCCGGCTCTTTTTTTTTTTTTGAGATGAAGTTTCACTCTTGTTGCCCTGGCTGGAGTATGGTGTTGCAATCTCAGTTTACTGCACCCTCTGCCTCCCGGGTTCAAGTGATTCTCCTGCCTCAGCCTCCCGAGTAGCTGGGATTACAGGAGCACAGTACCACACCTGGCTAATTCTTTGTATTTTTAGTAGAGATGGGGTTTCAGCATGTTGGCCAGGCTAGTCTCAAATTCCTGACCTCAGGTGATCCACCTACCTTGGCCTCCCAAAGTGCTGGGATTACAGGCATGAGCTACCACACCCAGCCTTGAATTTCTCTTTTTTTTTTTTTTTTTTTTTTTGAGACGGAGTTTCGCTCTTGTTACCCAGGCTGGAGTGCAATGGCGCAATCTCGGCTCACCGCAACCTCCGCCTCCTGGGCTCAGGCAATTCTCCTGCCTCAGCCTCCTAAGTAGCTGGGATTACAGGCACGCGCCACGATGCCCAGCTAATTTTTTGTATTTTTAGTAGAGACGGGGTTTCACCATGTTGACCAGGATGGTCTTGATCTCTCCACCTCGTGATCCACCCGCCTCGGCCTCCCAAAGTGCTGGGATTACAGGCTTGAGCCACCTGAATTTCTCTTTCTTAAAAGAATAGTTGTGGCTCAAACTCTTTCTTTAAAAAAAAAAACTTTGTTTAGGTATAATTGACATATGATATGAAAAGTGAACAATTTTTTTTAATGTTTTTTAAGTTTGTTTTTTTTTGTTTTTTTTTGTTTTTGTTTTTGATGAAGAGTCTCTATCACCAGGCTGGAGTGCTGTGGCACAATCTTGGCTCACTGCAGCCTCTGCCTCCCAGGTTCAAGCAATTCTTCTGCCTCAGCCTCCTGAGTAGTTGGGACTAAGGTGCTTCTAGATAGCTCCGTTTTTGTTTTAGAACCAGATATTTCTCATTACAGCCTATAGTCCCATTCACTCTGGAATATCCAAACGCAGCTTTTAGAAGAAACGTGTTACTAACTCGCTGAATCTAAACATAGATGCAGCTTCCTAAGGTGAACGAACTCACAGCAGAGCAATTTGAGAGAAATGTTTCTTCTGTGTTTTAAGCGCAGTCTTACTGCTAATTCTCATATGGCTGTATATGGCTGGAAACATCTATTTCTAGACTCTCCAAGGAAAGGGTTTCTGAAATGCTTCATACACACATCAGTTTAACTCTGTAAGCTGAATGTACACTTTGACAACCATTCTGCTAGATAGCTCCACCATGCCTGGCTAATGTGTGTATTTTTAGTAGAGATGGGGTTTCACCATGTTGGCCAGGATGGTCTCCATCTCTTGACCTTGTGATCAACCTGCCTCAGCCTCCCAAAGTGCTAGAATTACAGGTGTGAGCCACTGCATCCAGCCAAAAGGGAACGATTTGGTAGGTTTTGGCATGGGTACCCACCTGTGTCCATCATCCCAGCCGAGATACTGAGCATCTGTATCCCGACAGAGATTCCTCTCTTGCCTTCATCAGCCCACCTGCTGCTCCTCCCTGCTGCCACCTGCCCCCAGGCACCCACTGATCTGCTTTCTGCCACTACGATTAGATCGCACTTCCTAGATTTTTATGTAAATGGAGTCATACAGTATATATTCCTTTAAAATTTTTCTTATTATTATGTATGACAGGATCTGTCTCTGTTGCTCAGGCTGGAGTGCACTGATGCAGTCCTGACTCACTGCAGCCTTGACCTCCCAGGCACAAGCAATCCTCTTGCCTCAGCCTCCCAAGTAGCCCTGGTAATTTTCTATCACCCATGCTGGAATGCAATGGCACCATCTTGGCTCACTGCAACCTCTGCCTCCCAAGTTCAAGCGATGCTAATGCCTCAGCCTCCCGAGTAGCTGGCATTACAGGTGCCTGCCACCATGTCCAGCTAACTTTTGTATTTTTAGTAAAGATGAGGTTTCACCATGTTGGCCAGGCTGGTCTTGAACTCCTGAGCTCAGGCAGTCCTCCCAACCTCGGCCTCCCAAAGTGCTGGGATTACAGGTGTGAGCCACTGCACCCAGCTAATACTTTGTTTTATGGATTATGCTTTTGGGCTAAGAAAGATTACAAAGGTTTTCTCCTATGTTTTCTTCAAGAGTTTTAGATTTTACATTCATGTCTATGATCCATTTTGAGTCGGTTTTGTGTGTGCAGGGCAGGAGTCAAAGTTCTATCTTTGGCACACAGAGAACCAGTCGTCTTGGTGGCTTTTGTTGGAAAGCCTGTCCTTTCTCACTGTGTCACCTTCCACCTTGTCGAAAATCAAGTGACCAGATACGTGTGGAGCTATTTCTGGATGTTCTATTCTGTGCAATTAACCAATGTTTTTTTAAATCTTGACACCACGACCAGATGGTCTTGAATAGCGTAGCTTTATGTCTTTAAAAATAATAGTTGTATATATTCTGGAAGTATATGTCCTATTTTAATAAATGGTGTAATTGTTTTTCTTTGAGATGGAGTCATGATCTGTCACTGAGGCTGGAGTGCCACGGCACACTCTCAGCTCACTGCAACCTCTGCTTCTCAGGTTCAAGAGATTCTCCTGTTTTAGCCTCCTGAATAGCTGGGACTACAGGCGTGCACCATCATGCCCAGCTAATTTATTTGTTTTTAGTAAAGACGGGGTTTCACCATGTTGGCCAGGCTGGTTTTGAACTCCTGACCTCAGGTGATCCACCCACCTTAGCCTCCCAAAGTGCTAGGATTACAGGTGTGAGCCACTGTGCCCGGCTTTATAATGTCTTAAAGAAAAGAAGTGCAATTCCTCAATCCTCTCTGTTCTTCTTTTCCAAAATGTTATTAAATATTTAGAGGTTCTTTGCATCTCCATATGAATTTTAGAGTCAGCTACCAAAAAAAAAAAGGTCTGTCAGGAGTTTGATTTTGATTGGGACTATATTGAATCTATAGGTCAATTTGGAGAGAAGTGACAGTTTAGCAATGTTGCATTTTCTTTTTTCTTTTTTTTGAGACGGAGTTTCGCTCTTGTTGCCCAGGCTGGAGTGCAATGGCGCGATCTCGGCTCACCGCAACCTCCGCCTCCTGGGTTCAGGCGATTCTCCTGCCTCAGCCTCCTGAGTAGCTGGGATTACAGGCACGAGCCACCATGCCCAGCTAATTTTTTTTGTATTTTTAGTAGAGATGGGGTTTCACCATATTGACCAGGATGGACTTGATCTCTTGACCTCGTGATCCACCTGCCTCGGCCTCCCAAAGTGCTGGGATTACAGGCTTGAGCCACTGCGCCCGGCCTCAATGTTGCATTTTCAGGCTGGGTGCGGTGGTTCACACCTGTAATCCCAATGCTTTGGGAGGTCGAGGTGGGCAGATCACCTGAGGTCGGGAGTTCGAGACCAGCCTGACCAACATGGAAAAACCCCGTCTCTACTAATAATATAAAAATTAGCTGGCGTGGTGGTGCATGCCTGTAATCCCAGCTACTCAAGAGGCTGAGACACAAGAATGGCTTGAACCCAGGAGGTGGAGGTTGTGGTGAGCCAAGATCGTGCCATTGCACTCCAGCCTGGGTAACAAGAGGGCAACTCTGTCTCAAAAACAAACAAACAAAAAACAATATTGAATTCTCTGATTCATGACTATGTGTTCCCCCGTTTATTTGGGTATTCTTTAATTTCAGTCAGTGATGTTTTGTAGTTTTGGGGTATAGGTCTTACACATCTTTTGTTAGATTTATACTTAAGCAAATCACATTTTTGTTGTTATTGTAAATGAAACCGAACTGGAATTTTGAATTCCAATTTCTGATTATTCATTGCTAGTATTTGGAAGGATACTTGTTTTTTGTTTATTCAGCTTGTATTCTGAAGCCTTCCTAAAGTCACTTACTAGTTTTAATAGCATTTTCTGGCGGGGCTTGGTGGCTCACACCTGAAATTCCTGCACTTCGGGAGGGAGAGACGGGTGGATCACTTGAGGTCAGGAGTTCCAGACCAGTCTGGCCAACATGGCAAAACCCCATCTCTACTAAAAACACAAAAATTCCCTGGGCATGGTGACGCACGCCTGTAATCTCAGCTACTCCGGAGCTGAGGCCTGAGAATTGCTGAAACCAAGGAGGTGGAGGTTGCAGTGAGCCGAGATCGTGGTGCTGCACTCCAGCTTGGGCAACAGAGCGAGACTGTCTCGAAAGTAACTCTTTCCCTAGATTTCACAGGATTTTTAAAATAGATGATTATGTTATCTGCACGTAAAGCCTGTTACACATTTTCTTTCTAATCGACATGCCTTTCATTTCTTTTCCTTGCCTAAGTGCATTGGCTAGATCCTCCCGTGCAATAAGAGGTGACGTCGGACGCGGTGGCTCACGCCTGTAATTCCCACGCTTTTGGAGGCTGAGGCGAATGGATCACAAGGTCAGAAGATCAAGACCATCCTGGCTAACATGGTGAAACCCTGTCTCTACTAAAAATACAAAAAATTAGTTGGGCATGGTGGCATGTGCCTGTAATCTCAGCTACTCGGGAGGCTGAGGCAGGGGGATTGGTTGAACCAGGGAGGCGGAGGTTGCAGTGAGCCCAGATTGTGCCACTGCACTCCAGCCTGGGTGACAGAGGGAGACTCCGTCTCAAAAAAAAAAAAAAAAAAGTTGTGAGAGTGGATATTCTTGCCTCCTTCCCTATCTTGGGGTGAAAGCACTCTATCTTCACCATGAAGTATGATATTAACAGTAGGTTTATCTTAGATGCCTTTTATAGGGTGGAGGAAGTTTCTTCAATATCTAGTTTGTGGAGAGTTTTTATCAAAAATGGACACTGGATTTTTTTCTGTATTTATTGAGATTATCTTTTTGTTTTTTTAGTTTTTACTCTGTTAATATGGTGAATTGCCTCCTGGGTTCAAGTGATTCTCCTGCCTCAGCCTCTTTTACATCTCTTCTATGTTTCTGCTCAACATGTTTAATCTTTCCTCTAGCATCTTGGAAATACAGAGTGCGTGTGATCATGGTTTTAAAGTTTCTGACTGCTAATTTTTTAATGTGTTATTTATGGACCCATCTCAATTGTTTGAGTTTTCCCATTATAGATTGCGTTTCTTTGCTTCTTTGCATGCTTGGTGGTTCTTTTTCCCTTTAAAGATAATTTATTTTTTCCCAGCCAGGCGTGGTGGTTCACACCTGTAATTCTAGCACTTTGGGAGGCCGAGGTGGGCCGATCACTTGAGGTCAGGAGTTCCAGACCAGCCTGGGCAACATGGAGAAATCTGTCTCTACTAAAAATACAAAAATTAGCTGGGTATGATGGTGTGTGCCTACAATCCCAGCTGATGGGGAGGCTGAGGCAGGAGAATCACTTGAACCCAGGAGGCAGAGTTTGCAGTGAGCCAAGGTCACACCACTGTACTCCAGCCTGGGCGACAGAGTGAGATTCTGTCTAAAAAAAAAAAAAATTGTTTTTCCCTGATCACAAAATACAGGGAGGAAGGAGCAAGGGCAATCCTGTAATCCCACGGCTGTATCTTGTGATTCTCTGCGTCTATCCTGCACAACACAGGCTCAGGCCGTACCCACAAATGCTTTCTTACATTCCAGCGGCTGCAGAGTATAGTATATGACTAAGTGGGAAGTTTTAATTAATTAATTATATTTATTTATTTATTTTTAAAGATGGAGTCTCACTCTGTCCCCCAGGCTGGAGTGCAGTGGCGTGATCTTGGCTCACTGCAACCTCTGCCGCCCGAGTTCAAGTGATTCTCCTGCCTCAGCCTCTCAAGTAGCTGGGATTACAGGTGTACACCACTGCACCTGGCTAATTTTTGTAGTTTTTAGTAGAGATGGGGTTTCACCATCTTGGCCAGGCTGGTCTTGAACTCCCGACCTTGTGATCCACCCACCTCGGCCCCCCAAAGTGCTGGGATTGCAGGCATGAGCCACCACACTCGGCCTGTTTATTTATTTTTTGAGGCAAGGTTTCTCTCTGGTGTCCAGGCTGGAGTGCAGTGGCGCCATCACAGCTCACTGCAGCCTCGACCTCCTGGGCTCAAGCAATCCTCCTACCTCAGTCTCTTGAGTAGCTGGGACTACAGGCACACACCACCATGCCTGGCTAATTTCTTGATTTTTTTCTGTAGAGACAGGATCTCCCTAGGTTGCCCAGGCTGGTCTTGAACTCCTGGGCTCAAGTGATCCTCCCGCCTCAGCCTCCCAAAGTGCGAGGATTACAGGGGTGAGCTATTACACCCTGCCCAGCAGGACTTTTTTTGTTTTGTTTTTGTTTTTTAGATGGAGTCTCATTCTGTGGCTCAGGCTGGAGTGCAGTGGCACAATCTTGGCTCATCGCAACCTCTACCTCCTGGGTTCAAGAAATTCTCCTGCTTCAGCCTCCCTAGTAGCTGAGACAAAAGGTGCTTGCCACCATGCCCAGCTAATTTTTGTATTTTTAGTAGAGACAGGGTTTCACCACGTTGGTAAGGCTGGTCTTGAACTCCTGACCTCAAGTGATCTGCCTGCCTAGGTCTCCCAAATTGCTGGGATTAAAGGCATGAGCCACCATGCTTTGAATGCTTTTTTTTTTTTTTTTTTTTTTTAAGACGCAGTCTCGCTTTGTCATCCAAGCTATAGTGTGCTGGTGTGATCTCTGCCTCCCAGGTTCAACCGATTCTCCCACCTCAGCTTCCCAAGTAGCTGGAATTTCAGGCACGCGCCGCCATGCCTGGCTAATTTTTTGTGTTTCTAGTAGAGAGATAGTTTCACCATGTTGGCCAGGCTGGTCTCGAACTCCTGACCTCAGGTGATTCACCTGCCTCAGCCTCCCAGAGTGCTGAGATTACAGGTGTGAACCACCACGCTTGGCCTATTATTTGTTCTTGACAGAACTTTAGCAATAAGACAAAATAAACATCTTTGATTAAGAATCTAATTGGAAATAAAATTGACTTTCAGATTAGAATGACTACTCAGGCAAGTTGCTCTCATGCCCTGATCAGCATTAAATGACTCATTGGGGAAAGTGCATCTTTTCTCCTTCCGATTCCCAGATCCAGTCTCCTGGGTACAAAATACTCATTGTAAACCAGGTAAGCCATTGGTAAGAAAAATGAGATGTGGGGAAGCCCCAGGCTCATTCGGATTTATATCCAAGAGGCAGTAGATGGACGCCACCGTGACAAGGCTTGACTCTACAAAAAAGACTAACCTAGAAGCTTCTTTGTTATTATTATTATTAATTATTTTGAGATGGAGTCTTGCTGTCTTGTCCAGGCTGGAATGCAATGGGGCGATCTCAGTTCACTACAACCTCCACCTCCCAGGTTCAAGCAATTCTCCTGCCTCAGCCTCCTGAGTAGCTGGGATTACAGACGTGCGCCACCACACCCAGCTAATTTTTGTGTTTTTAGTAGAGACAGCCTTTCACCATGTTGGCCAGGCTGGTCTTGAACTCCTGACCTCATGATCCGCCCTCCTTGGCCTCCCAAAGTCCTGGGATTATAGACGTGAGCCACCGCACCCAGCCTAGAAGCTTCTTAAGAGGCAGAGTTTTCGTTTCTTTTCATTGACAGTTCCAGTTTTAGGCCTTGTGTATTTTGAGAGACCTGACTGTCACATGGATTGCTGAAGAATGAAGAATGGCCTTTCGTTGTTAGGTCTGCAGACTATAGATCTATTAATCTGTACAGGATGTTGTCCAGGGGTTTAAGCGAGTCTGACACCAGCGGCTGAGATGCAGGTAAAAAGGGTTCTGCTCTAAGGATGAGCACCTAAGTGTTGTTTTCTCTAGCCCTTCACCTTCACTGGTGCCGTCCCACTCTCGGGAAATTGTGTAGTGTCGGCCTCGGGGAAGCCAGAAGTCAGTGAGGAACAGATCTTTGTAAGCAACCCCTAGTGGGAGAAGGCCGGGGCTGCCTGGTTTGCACCTTTGAGCTACAGGCACAGTCTTCCTGTGGCCATGCAAAAGCCTGAAGCGGCCCACGTGTCCTGTGATCCCTCAGTCCTTCAGAGACTATAGGGACCTGTGCCATAGCGATAACGTGACTTCCAGGAACTGATTTTTCTGGCATGGCTGAATATGTGACAAAATATTTACAGGTTTCACCATGGACAGTTTCTCATTCAGTGGATATTTGTCGCATAAGCGGACCCATTAAGCATCTCTGAAGAGAAGGATGTGTCTGCTCTTAGAAGGATTGTACCTTTGGGCAGCCACCCCACTTGTTTGGAGCATAAGCAGCTAACAGGGCAGGAGGCTCAGTTATCTTTGCAGCTGACTCAGTTTAGCTCTTCCTTGATAGCCACAGTGAGTCCAGGGGTCAGTACGCACAGTGAAAGTGGGATGGGAGGCTGGGTGCGGCGGCTCACGCCTGTAATCCCAGCTCTTTGGGAGGCGGAGGTGGGTGGATCACCTGAGGTCAGAGTTTGAGACTAGCCTGACCAACATGGAGAAACCGTCTCTACTCAAAATACAAAATTAGCCAGGTGTGGTGGCACATGCCTGTCATCCTAGCTACTCAGTAGGCTGAGGCAGGAGAATCACTTGAATCCAGGAGGTGGAGGTCGTGGTGAGCAGAGATCATGCCATTGCACTCCAGTCTGGGCAACAAGAGTGAAACTCTGTCTCAAAAAAAGAAAGAAGAAAGGAAGGAAGGGAGGGAGGGAAGGAAGGAAAGAAAGAAAAACGGGTCAGAATAGGGAGCTTGGCCTTCTGCATGCCCTGCCCATAAATGATGATGGTAATGACGATAATAATAGCAGCTTTATATACAGTATTTCATTTACTCCTTGACAAATCTAAATAAAGGTGTTAATGTCCCCCCCTTTTTAATAGATGATAAAACTGGGGCCCAGGGAGGTTAAGTGACTTGCTAGAAGCCGCATAACAAGGAGGTGATTTGAAACCAGGCATACCCATGATCTGAGCTGATAAACTACTCTTGGAATTGAGTCACTTCTCTCTCACTTCGCTCTCTCTTTGGGGTCGTGCAGTTTCCCTTTCGTATTTAAGGAGGAAATTGAACAGGATGATTTCTAGTGCTAACATGCTGGGTTGCTTTGATTTGCTCGTGGGCCAGCTTTACTCAATGCCACGGCCAAAGAAGGGACGCCTCCTCCCTGAACACACATTTCACAGCCAGCAGCACACTGGGTGAGGAAAGGGCCTGGGTGCTGAGTGTGTGGCTGGGTGTAGCCCAGAACATCCGCCTCAATTGCTGTGCCTGCTGTGCCCTCGGGGGCTGGCAAGGGAGCTGCACCCAGGAAGTGCGATGTCTCAATGACTGCTCTTGAATGCCGACCACCAGGCCTGCCATCTGTGCCACTGGCAACCACATGGTAGCGTCTGACTCCGCCCGGATTGAGTGCCTGGATGTGTTTATTCCTGCTTCCAGAAGGGTCCAAAATAAAAAAAGAGGCAGGGCATGGTGGCTCACGCTTGTAATCCCAGCACTTTGAAAGGCCGAGGCGGGTGGATTGCCTGAGGTCAGGAGCTCAAGACCAGCCTGGCCAGTATGGTGAAACCCCGTGTATTAAAAAATACAAAAATTAGCTGGGGGTGGTGGCGGGCACCTGTAATTCTAGCTACTCGGGAGGCTGAGTCAGGAGAATTGCTTGAACCTAGGATGTGGAGGTTGCAATGAGCTGAGATTGCATCACTGCACTCTAGCTTGGTCAACAGAGCGAGACTCCATCTTAAAAATAAATAAATAAATACAGAAATGAAAAAGAGGACTGTGAAGACAAAAGCCAGTGGTCAGTGAGGTCAGGAGGACCAAAGCCCCAGCCCACTGGGGAAGGCACACTGGGGAAGAGGTTGTGGGTGCTACCACAGCTCAGAGGGGCCAAGGCTGCCACCCAGTCAACGGTAAATGGAGGGACTTGGCTCCCTCAAGGCCCAGCCAGGGCCCCGGGCATGAGAGACGGCGGGAGGGATTCAGGCCGCTCCATCCAACCACCTGTCTGTAGAACCTTGTAACATAATGATGGCACTTTAATTTCCCGACACTGGGCTGAATCTGGGTTCTCTAAAACCGAGAAAGACAGTGATTTAAAAGCAAACATCCTGAAATGCCGGCTGGTGACGGTCAAGCTGCTCCATCCACTCGGCCTCTCCTGTCAGCTGTAGCCAGTGACTTGGAACTGCCTGCCAGCCTTTCTGCACCTCCCCGCTTCCCAGCGGCCAGTTAGAGTGCTCTGGGACAGAGCACAGGTAAGTGGTGGGGCCAGGGCTTTGGCAGGGGATGCGAGCGTGCACCCACTGTCTCCCCTGCAGACTGGACAGTGGGACACGCATGGTCCTTTCCTGGCGGCTGGCCCTTTGCAGGTCCCTGTGCCTCATTCCTGAAGTGTTGCCAGTCAGCCATGGGATCAAGGAAGACTTTGTGGGGCACTGGGGTCCATCTGCTGGGGCCTGGGTCTCTCCCTGTGAAGGCAGGGAAACCACCGTGAGCCCAGTGACTGTGCCAGGCGCTGCCCTGAACCCTGTGAGAACCCTGCCCTGTGAGGCCCATGGCCTCTGCCCTATTTTCACTGGGGGCAGACAGGGCGACTTACTCTGCTGGTGAGTCTCAGAGGATGGCTTCCTCCCCAGGGCCTCCTGCACACAGCCCACACTATTCATCACTCACCTCGCTCTCCTGCCCTGGTGTGTTCCTGGGATGAGACCCAGAGGACCCTGGGAAGGGTGGAGAGCCCTGGCCTTGCTGCGCAGCTCTGGTGCCACCAGCTGGCCCCGTGCCCTTGAGCTATCTGAATACCCCCTACCCCTTGTCATCTCCTGCTGGGGTCTGGCTTTTGAACAAGTCTTGGCTTCCTTCTAGGAAGTCGTGCTGCGAGTCATTTATCAACAGTTCCTGACTTGCTCTGCCCTGGCACTGTCCCCACGGAGCTGCCCGTCTCTGGGACTGACTATAGACGAATGAATGAAACCACCAACTACATGAGCAATCACAATTGCGATGGAGACCTCAAAATAGCAGCACAGCAGGACAGGGGCACACAAAGGGAGCCGGTGCCTGTGAGCCGGTCAGGCCGCCAGGAAGGCTCTGCAGGAGGGAGGTGGCGCTTCAGCAGAGACCTGCAGGATGAGCAGGAAGGGACAGAGGATGGAGTGGTCCTGTGGCGAGGAGGAGAATGGGCCATTTGAGGAGCAGTGGGGCCTGGAGAGCCTCGGGGAGAGTGAGACACCAAGAGGGGTGGGAGGCAGAGGAGGGCCAGACGGCAGGGCCTGCAGGCACTGTGGGGGCTGCGGGGCAGCCAAGTCCCCTTCTAGCCTTCCAGATGGAAAGGCACCCGGGCGAGGCCGAGAAAGCCATCAATGTGCCACAAAGCAAAGCTGCCTCTGCACCCTCGTAGGCCAAGACGCCAGCAAGGTGGGGTCACCTCCAGCCAGGGCCGGGCTCGGCTTTTGCTGTGTGTGCTGGGGCTCCCGCTTTCCATCCATGGCCCATCCGCTCCCCCCACCTGCTGCCTGTGGCCTCTGCAGCTGGCAATCTAGGCCCGAAAACAATGTAGAGAATCTCCGGCCTGCCGGGGCTGCGGTATGGACAGGCTTCTATTTATAACAATGCAGCAACTGCTACCTCAGTGGGCCTGTGGCCTGACCTCCGGTAGGACTCTGGGAAGCCTCAAAGCCAGACCCTAGAGCAGACGGCAGAGGAAGGGCAGATGCCACAGCTGAAGGGCGTGGAGCCTGCTGCTCCCACCCTGACGTCCGCCCAACAAACTCCGGTCCGTGTGTGGCTCACACCAACGTAAGCTAGACAGGCCCAGCCTCTGCCCACCACCCCCTCCCCGGCTGCCGTTGTAGAGAGACTGTGACCACAGAGACCAACAGGCGAGAGGCAGAGGAGGGGACAGGTAACTGCATGGCGTCAGGGTATTTCCTGCGACTAATGTCAGGGCCGGCTTGTTTTCACAAGGTGGTTGGCCGGTGGGTAAGGGGCTTGGCAGTGTTGCTGGCACGAGCAGGCTGGATTTCTTTGGAAATGAACAGGTATCTTGGAGAAGAAGAACCAGGAGAGCCAACGGTAGCCAGCCCGGCCCTGGCAGGAGACAGAGGGAGGCACTGCCTGGGCCCCAGTGCCGGTTCCGCCCCCATTCTCTTGAGAGTTGGGCAAACCGCTTCCTCGATGAGCCTCGTTTCCTCCTCTGAAAGCTGTGGGTTACAGCACGTGGCTCACAGGGTGAAATGTGAACATGTCAGAGAAGTGCTTAGCATAGTCAGTGCCTGGCTTGCCGTAAACGTCCAGTGAATTACTATTATAAAGCAATTTTAAAAAGGAATGTGTGTTAGCAACACAACCAGCAGGAAATAAGCTCTGCTTGTGACCAGCCACACCCATGATGCAGCGGTTCCCAGTCTGAGTGCCAATGACCCCGACTTGAAGGAGAAAGGTTCCGTGGCAGACGTATTCGGGAAATGGCAGACTGTTTCCTCTTACTGATTTACAAGGCATATTTGCATATGAAGGGCTCAAAAAGATTTTTTTTTAATAATAAAAATATGTTGTTTGTTCCATCCACTCTTCCTAAACTTATATGGCCACAGAGCACGCCTCCCCAGCCCTTATTTTTTGTACAATACTAACTTCCCATAGGAGACATTTTGAAAATGGGAGAAGTTTGAGGGTTGAAACACCCTCCATCCAATCACTCCTCCTCCTTTCCCCAGGAGGAAAGTAGAGAGTGATGCTGAGACCGAGCCATGGGGGTGCACACGCAGGAGTGTGACCAGCTGGCAGTCTGACCCTCATCCCTGCCTTCCAGCCAGGGTGCTCCACAACCTTCCTCGGAGGAAGTTCGGGCAAGAAGCCCCATTTCTGGCATGAAACGGGGCCGGTTTTGTTGGCTAAAAATAAATGCTGAGAAGTACCAGACAGGTTTTCTAAGAGAAATTACAGGCCGGGCACGGTGGCTCATGCCTGTAACCCCAGCACTTTGGGAGGCTGAGGTGGGAGGATCACGAGGTCAATAGATCGAGACCATATGGACTAACATGGTGAAACCCCGTCTCTACTAAAAATACAAAAAAAATTTAGCCCGGCGTGGTGGTGGGTGGGTGCCTGTAGCCTCAGTTACTCGGGAGGCTGAGGCAGGAGAATCGCTTAAACCCGGGAGGTGGTTTTGGTGAGCTGATTATGCCACTGCCACTGCATTCCAGCCTGGACGACAGAGCAAGGCTCTGTCTAAAAAAAAAAAAAAAAAAAAAAAATGGTGCACCAGCTCACGTCTATAATCCCAGCACTTTGGGAGGCCAAGGAGGCTGGATGGCTTGAGCCTAGGAGTTTGGGACCAGCCTCGGCAACATAGCAAGACCTCCTCTCTACTAAAAACACAAAAAATTAGCTGGGTGTGGTGGGGTACATCTGTAGTCCCAGCTACCTGAAAGGCTGAGGTGGGAGGACTGCTTGAGCCTGGGAGGCAGAGGTTGCAGTGATCTGAGATCGTGCCACTGCACTCCAGCCTGGTGACAGCAAGACCCTGTCTCAAAGGAAAAAAAAAAAAAATTACAAATGAGAATCTATAGGGGTTAAAAGATGGAGAGCCCACTCAGCGGATGCCAGGGCCCTTCCTTCTCTGACATAGTAATTTGAAATGAACAACTGGCTGGACACGGTGGCTCATGCCTGTAATCCCAGCACTTTGGTAGGCTGAGGTAGGCAGATCATGAGGTCAGGAAATCAAGACCGTCCTGGCTAACCAGGTGAAACCCTGTCTCTACTAAAAGTACAAAAAAAAAAAAAAAAAAAAAAAAAAAAAAAATTAGCTGGGTGTGGTGGTGGGCGCCTGTAATCCATGGAGTTAGGTTCTGTTCTTCAGATGCCCCTGGGTGAGTATTTATGGCTAGTCCTTAAGGCTGAAGGCCCATGGGGTTCATGGATCATCTGTACAAGAATCACCTGCTTTAGGAAAAACAGATTCAAGGGCCTGGCCCAGCCCTGGTGAAGAATCTCCAGTGAATGCCTGAGCATGGCGTTACAGCCGCGCCACTCCCCAGCAGCGCGGTCCTGTGTTTGACAAGGGGCCTGAAAGCCAGGTGGGGGAGGCTCCCATTCCCCAAACCAGATGAAGTCAAAGTGGGAACCGACTTGCAGCCATTTAACCTGGATGTCACGCAAGAGCTTGCAGGTGAGGGTAACAGCATCTCCAAGACAGGGAAGCAGCTTTGTGCCAGGTACACCTCGTTTAGTCCGAACCACCACCCTGCCAGACAGGTGTTCGAATTCTACTTTACAACTGAGGGAAAAAACCCTCAAGAAACAGAAGCCAAGTGCCTCATTCTTGTTACAGAACTGGCAAGGGTTAGGGTTAGGCAGCCTGCACGGTGCACTCCGTTTCTGTAATGCCAGACACTTGACCTAGAAGCTTCTCTGGAGGCTGCCAGAGAGAATGCAAAGCTGAAAGCAGGCAAAGGACACTCACTGGCAGGGAGGGCTGTGTGGAGGGGACCACTGGCTCAGCCGACTCACCATGCCACAGGACTCGTATTTTTGCCCAAATGAGAGGCCAGGATTGTGGGTGTCGTGTAACTGGGGTTCTACCTGTCCCCGAGGAGCCCAATTTGGCCTCTTTCCCTGTGCTGCCATCTGAAGCACCAATTACCAGTGTGGTATTTGCGTCTGGAAAAGCCAAGCAAAACATGACCTAGCTCATTCAGTCTGCCTTCCCTGGTTCCTTCCCGAGTTATGCGAAGCAGAAACGTAAATGAAACTGCCTGTGCTGGCCACTGCACACATGCCCCAGGAAGGCTGTGTGGGCATCCTTGGGGCCTTTCTTGTCACTGGGACACAGGCCTCACACACGCATCCAGGCTCTTTGCCTGCCCTGATTTGGAAGTGGCTGAAGCCCCGCCACACCTCCCTGGACAGGCGGGAACGACTGTGCATTCCAGCCAGACATCCTGGCAGCTCGGGTGTCAGGGCATGTAGGCTGAGCTGACCCCTGCCATCTACCACTGTAATGGAGGACCCCAAAAGAGGAACTTGGAGGGGCCCACATGCCAGGAGTACATTCCTCCAGGGCTGCTGCCTGACAGGGAGTGGGGATGTTATCTGCCTGAGCACAGTTGATAGTGCCTTATGGAGAGATGTCACATGCCACCTCAATGGAGGATCAACACAGAGAATTTGAGGTCAAGTGTTTAGGCTGAACAATTTCTATTTATATAAAGGAGGGTCCAGGGAGAAGCAGAAGGGTAGAAAAGGACTGGCTTAGCCTGGGTGCTGGCCGGCAGGATGACAGCCAAGGGCAGAATGGAGCCTATGGTGCCTCCAGGTACATTGCTCCCTTTAAAGCTGAGCCCTCCACTGCCAGCCTCTACTGTCAGAGCTGTAGTCCCTTTGTCTCTAGATGGTCTCTGTATATGAACTAGCACGAGCCCACGTGAGAGAAACATGCCCTGTGACTGGCTGTGGATGTCATGGGGACTGTCCCCCCGCTTCATGGCTGAGAGAGCCTCCAGTGAACACAGGGTGGAGAAGGTGAGAGGCTCTTCAATTCTGCAAAGACCAAAAAGAGCACACATTCAGTTTTTGGAGACCTCAGCTCTTCGTGAGAGGCAGAGCCCTAGATAATGGGCCACACAGACAGCCCCTCCCTCTCCTAACTGCACAGAGTACAGGGTGACAGTCATCCAGAGACACCATGGATCTAATTCCAGCTCTTGGCTCTGCTGACATCTGGTTGAGGGAGGGATTTCTGAAACACAACAGCACTATACAATGAGATTCCTCTCCTTGGGAGCTTAAGAAATAACCAAACACAAAGCCAGGTGGGCGTCCAGCCTCGATCTCAGTCCTCCGGAGCCAGAGTCCCTGGGACGGAGGCTGGGAATGTGCACATGACAAAGAACTCTGCAGATGATGCTGGGGCACAGGCGAGACGGGGACCATCAGACCAGGTGGTGGACACAGTGGAGACCTCACCATGGTCCACTCTCCCCACATAAGCCATCAGAACCAAGGTCATACCATCTGTAACATGATAAATTAATGTCATGTCAGACTTTTATTAAAATATTAAAAAAATACAACCTGCTATGAAAAACTCTTAAAAAAAAAAAAAAAATCCCTTTCCAACTCTGCTGCTCATGACCCAAGCCAGCACTGTCAGATTCTGGGCCTGAAAGGTAAATTCTTACATCTGTTTTCAATGCGAGACGGTCTTTGACAGCAACTACCTAGGATGTTACAGACCCAAGATATATAAATTATGCCCAGGCCTCAAAGATACTGCATTAAAGATAAATAAGCACTTTAATACAACTGCAATGATGAGCTCTAGGCGACGCCAGCAAACACTGTTGTCAAATCCAGCACTGTCCTGCTGGTGGTATCTGGCAACAGCCCGTCTTCACACTTCCCGGGTCTACCAAGGGCTATCTGCACTGTGGTTAATAGACACTGGGTAGCTGTGGCTACCAATGTCATTGCCACATACAGAATGGCTGTCTTCTCAAGCAACTGCCCTTCTCCTCTCTGCAGTAGGAAACACAGCACCCAAGAGCCACATGGGGATGAGCGGATAAGGCTGGCTAAGGGGCAGCACTGTCATGAGCACTCAGCCACGTTGCCCTGGTCTGTTTGCCAGTCCTGCCTCACACTGGCTTCAAGTGTACTGAAAAGCGCTACGGCTGCTTTTAAAACTGCTGCTGGCATGAGTGGGTCCTCTGCCTCCATTCAATCTCAGAGTGCATCCTTGGAGGGTCCTGATGCACAATGACAAAAAGAACTCAGAGAGGAGATAACCAAGTCACCGCTTCAAAAAGACGGCCCACAGGATTCAACCTCTTCCCTATGTGGAGGGCACTAGGTCCGAGTGAGACCGCTGCAGGTTCTATTCTATGCTGTTTATCAACACCTGATGCTGGAGACTTCTGATGCCATTCTTGAAGACACAGTGCTCTGCTGGCTTCTCAGAGCCACAGAAACGGGCAATCTCCTTGGCTATTATCTGAAAAAACCCACACACATTCTGTATGGAAACAGACCAACAGTTTAATAGTGGGGTGGGGAACCCAACATGAAATATAAAACGAGTAACTGCGCATCTCTTGAGTTTTGGTTTCTGTTGTTTCTTTCTGGGTGTATATGTTTTGATGGCAATATCCGTCTGAACAGCTTGCTCCAGCATTTCTGGGTAAAGAAGCTGAGGATGCAGTTGCTCCCAGGGATCGAAAGGCCTGCTGACACCCCCTCAGCTTCGCCAGCCACCAAATCCCTGGACAGACCTGTAAGGAAGCACAGGGGAGTGGCGGAGTCAGCTGCTCTGTCACAGGCTCTGCTGCTCTGCCTTTGTGCAAAGGTCAGGACTCGGATTTTTTTTTTTTTTTTGTATACAGAGTCTCGCTCTGCCACCTAGGCTGGAGTGCAGTGGTGTGATCTCAGCTCATTGCAACCTCCGCCTCTCAGGCTGGAGAGTGTGTGTGTGTGTCTGTGTGTACTTTTAGTAGAGATGGGGTTTCACCATGGTGGCCAGGCTGGTCTGCCCACCTTGGCTTCCCAAAGCAGGAGGCCTGGGATTACCTGTGCCTGGCCATTTTTGCTTTTTTCCCCCCTTCTTTTGAGATAGGGTCTGTCACCCAGGTGGAGTGCAGTGGTGCCATCTTGGCTCACTGCAGCCTTGACCTCCCAGGCTCAACTAATCCTCCCACCTCAGCTTCAGCAGTAGCTGGGACCACAGGCATGAGCCAGCATGCCTGGCTAGTTTTTTAAAAATGTTTAGTAGAGATGGGGTCTCTTGCTATGTTAGCCAGGCTGGTCTTGACTCCTGGGCTCAAGCAATCCTCCCACCTCAGCCTCCCAAAGTGCTGGGATATATGCGTGAGCCACTGCACCTGGCTAAGAGTCTGAATTTTAACGCCATGAAATTCTACACAGAAGCATAGAGGGAGGATCAACATATGAGACCTGGGCATGGCCCAGAGCCCAGGGATTAGCATGCAGCTTTCGAGACAACTCCAGGGAAGTCAGGAGCAGCACCTCCTCAGTGCTGCCCTCAGGCCTGGTTCACTGGCAGGTGTGCTCGTTTCTCTTTGAGCCATGCCTCTTAAGAAGGCGAGGCCTGGCACCTCCAGCCATATTCCTACAGAGATGAACATGTCCACAAAACTCAAACCCTGCTGCTGAACCCCCACACTTCCAGGACAAACTACAAAAACAGGAAAAATGAAAAGAAAACGCACAAATCCGGCAGGAAAGATTTGTGGCTCACACATACTTCCAACTTCATTTAATGCTTTTAATTAAGGTCAGACTCAAAAAGGGGGATACTTACGAGTTATTGGATCCAAAGCTGAATCCTGAAAAACAGAAGAGTGAAGTTAAAGCACACATCCACTCAAAACACAAAGGTGGTCTCCGTGCCAAGTGCCTACCCTCCCATGCTTCTTGTGGAAAGCCCTCTGTGCCCCCACCACCTACAGGAAGGCAGGGGAGGTACATGCAGAAGCCCCTTTATTATGAGTTTATCCTCTGGAGCTGTTCAGGTCCCCCAAAAGTCAGAAGAAATCCTTGACTGTTTACAAGTTATCTTCTCCCCTCCCCAGCCCTGGCTGTGTTGCATGGAGCGTCTCTGGGTTGGCCTTTCTCTCTTAGCTGCACTGGACCACACGGATCCGTTTCATTACGATTTTTTTCTGCTGTTGCTGTTGTTTTTTCATCTGCTTGCTTCTTCTTCCCTTTGAGGGCCAGACAAGCAAGATGGCTGGATTCTAGGCCTGGTTCTGCTGCTAACTGACTCTAGGCAAATCACTTAGTTCTTCGGAGTTTCTGTTTCTTCATTGGTACAGTTGTAATGATATTTAAATTCTGTGCTTTGTCAGTTTATTGCAAGAACAAAATGGAAAACACATACTATGCCATCTGAAAAAGCAGAGTGCTAAACAAATGCAAGACATTTTGTGAAGTTTTTACATCTTTTTTGAGTCTGCTGGCTTAAATTTTTAAACCAAGGCCCTGTAAGACCATTATTATTTTGCGCCTCTCAAATCCTGAGAGGAAATCAAGACAGTAGTTTCTTTGGTAAGAAATGATACAATGTCCCAAGTCTAACTAAAACTTAAAAAAGAAATTTATTTTTCAATCACTTTCAGTATGTATGTATTTTGAGACAGGGTCTTGTTCTGTCACCCAGAATCTCATTCTGTCACTGGAGTGCAGTGGTGCAATCACAGCTCACTGTAGTCTCAGCCTCTAAGGCTCAAGCAATCCTCTTGCCTCAGCCTCCTGAGTAGCTGGGATGACAGGTGTGTGCCACCATGTCCGGCTAACTTTAACATTTTTTGTAGAGAATGGGGTCTTGCCACATTGCCCAGGCTAGTCTCACACTCCTGGGCTCAAGTGATCCTCCCGCCTTAGTCTCCCAAAGTGTTGGGATTACAGGCATGAGCCACGTGCTTGGTCAGCTTTTAAAACACTAAACAGACTGGTCCTTTCTTTGGGGGAGAAGGCAAGAGGGAGCCACTGTGCTTGTGACGGAGAACCTGTGGCAGCTTACCTCCTGTGCCTGATCCAAAACCAGAGAATCCGCCACTCTGGGTCCCAAAACCAGAAGTCTGCTGGGACAGTGATCCGAAAGTGGGGGCGTTCTGACTTGCGAGTGTGCCGAAGGATGTAGTATTGCTGCTGCTTCCAAACCTGCGCTCCAGTGAGAAACAGACCGAGGTCAGTGGGGCTTCTCCCCATGAGGCCATCTGTAAGCCTCAGCCTCTGCTTTAAGTCTCAATATGCGGCCGGGCGCGGTAGCTCAAGCCTGTAATCCCAGCACTTTGGGAGGCCGAGGTGGGTGGATCATGAGGTCGAGATCGAGACCATCCTGGTCAACATGGTGAAACCCCGTCTCTACTAAAAAATACAAAAAATTAGCTGGGCATGGTGGCGCGTGCCTGTAATCCCAGCTACTCAGGAGGCGGAGGCAGGAGAAGTGCCTGAACCCAGGAGGTGGAGGTTGCGGTGAGCTGAGATCGCGCCATTGCACTCCAGCCTGGGTCACAAGAGCGAAACTCCGTCTCAAAAAAAAAAAAAAAAGAAAAGAAAGGAAAAAAAAAAAAGTCTCAATATGCAGGACATACATGAGCATATTAGTTTGGCCCGGTGACAGGTGGGGCCTAACTAGCAGCCTTGCAGGGAGAACGAGCTATCGCCCAGGGTCAACCTTTATCTCTGCTCTGGGAAGAAAAACGGCAGGACTACAGTATGAAATCCAACCTAGCCAGTGTTTTAGTTTCCATCCCCCATCGAAACACCAGGGCATCTGGGAACTATGCAGTACACATTTCCTGCACTATCCCCAGCAATCCTGCAGCTTTATACCATCATTTTAGCATTTCTCACTTACCGACTGTTCCCCCGACCCCTGCCTCCATTTATTTACCTTTAGCTCCTCTTGGGATCTTGATTCTATTTACTTTTTCCAAGTCATTTCATTCAGGATTGTATTTGCTTCCTGAATTAATAATTACTAAACAAAACATTATAGAAGTGGCTACCATTTTCTCTCCCCTGCTCAGCCCACCTGGGGACAATCCCCTGGGCACCCTCACCCAGTTCTCCCTCCAGATGTGGTCCAGCACAAAAGGTGGCACTGTGTGACCTATCAGAGCCCCCTGAATCATTTGCAGAGGAATTCGGCTGGGCAGGGGAGAGCTTCTGGGGTCTGGAGGTGATTAGGTGAGGGAAACAGATCAATGGTTTCTGGGAGAAGGGATAGCACCTGGGGCATGAATCAACCCCAGAGAGAAAAACTATCTAAAATTCCCCATCCCCACCACTCTGTTCACATTTAATGATGAGGTCAAGGCTCTTTCCATACAAAGGTGGCCAAGGGATCTATCTGCTCTCGCTGGACTCTCTCCCAGCAGTGGCTGGCTCCCTTCCTCCTCCTGCCTTGGGCCTCAGCAGCAACAGCCTGTCCCTCTCAGAGGCCTGCCCTTCAGGGTCAGAGACAGACTCATGGCCAGGTACTTGGAAGAAGGTAATGGCTCTTACAGAGATTTAATAACTGACGTGGTACTAACCCTTTTTAGGACTGACTAACCAGCCAATCAGGATTTATGTGAGAGCTGCCCCAAGGCAGAATATGATACTTTTCTACTAGTAAAAATATAGCTGGTTTGAAATAAATCAATCCTCAACATACCCAGTCAACCCAAACCTTCTATCAACTCTGCAGTACTGTGTGCTAGGTCATCACTGCAGTGAACAGTTTCCATTAAGACCGCTGAGAATACCAGACTAAGTGGGTCTCTAACTGTCCTTTCACAGTTGTCCCTAACTTTAATTCTTGGGGTTTCCTGAGAGTAAACCTAACACGTTAGTCTCCATGTGGAATATGAGAAGCAGCATACCAACCCGCTCACTCTCGCTGCTGTGCTCCAGCATCTTTCATGGAGGGGAAGGGTGTAAGAACATACTGTAGTTTATTTTCAAGATAAAGATGCTGTCATCTTGCCAAGACTCAGATCCCAAGTATCTCTACAATTCCCCCAGACAAAATCATCTCCCCTACCCCAAGTCTTCAGCTCATCCGAAGCCCAGTACTGTGGTGAGAGGCATTTTCGAGTTCCTTTTAGGCATTAACACCTCCTTGGAACGAGAGACTTGGTGGTCATCACCGTGTACTTTTTTTTTTTATTGGGATTTTGTGGTGCGGTGCAGGTTATTTTCCCTTGGGGTTTTGGCAACCAGACTGAAATTCTGTCCTTCAAAGCAACTCCCTAATATGGCCTTTTCTAGTGTAGACATACATGAGGCGACTGGAGCCGCTTCCAAATTCCTGATCATCCAGGCTCTTCCCATGGTGCGGGGGAGCCTATGGAACTGAATACTCACTCTGGGGGGAGCAAGAGACACAGGGGAGTTGTTTGTTCAAGGACAGCAAGTCTAACACAGAACAATCCCAAGAGGAAAGAAAACTGGTGAAAACCATTCACTGAGGACGTCCTAACAGAAGCTCCACATGGGGGTACTCTTGGCTACAGAGCAGTAGCTAAGGCAGGGCTATTTGCTTTCCTTTAGCCCCAGCAGAAAAGGGGTCCTGATGACTAGCATTTCTCATATCAGGGAACACCAACACAACTGAGGTCCACCCATGAATTCAACAAAGCCTGGCTTGAAAGAAACTAGTCTTACCCCATAGAGGAACAGGAATCCCTGAGAGACTTGTTGACCGATTTAAAGGGAGGGGCCTTCAGGAGTCTTGCTCTTGTCACTAGGCTGGAGTGGCATAATCTCAGCTCACTGCAACCTTCGCCTCTTGAGTTTAAGCAATTTTCCTGCCTCAGCCTCCTGAGTAGCTGGGATTACAGGCATGCGCCACCACGCACAGCTAATTTTTGTACTTTTGGTAGAGATGGGGTTTCACCATGTGGGCCAGGATGGTCTTAGTCTCTTGTCCTCATGATCCACCCGCCTCAGCCTCCCAAAGTGGTGGGATTACAGGCGTGAGCCACTGCGCCTAGCCTCAAATTTCTTTTCAGAGCAACAGTACAGGACTAGTGCTTTTTGGCTGGCATGTGGGTTCCGTAGGGCCCTCCCCAGGGGTCTTACCCGAATCCTCCTGCGCTGGCAGCCGCAGTGCCCTCTCCGAACACTTTGCCTCCCGTCGAGCCCAGAGGGCTTGTAAAGGCTGGGGCTGAACCGAATGCTGGCACCCCTCCAAACCCAGGGGATCCCCCAAAAGTAGGAGGGCTGCCAAACACTGGAGCAGCACCAAAGCCACCTGAGCAAAACAGAGGCAAACAAACAGAAAAAGGGAGAAAGAAGGGAGGAGACAGGAAGAGAAGACATTGAGCAATGAGAAATCAAATCAAAATAGGAAGAAAAAAAGGAAAAGAAGATGTTAGCAATTCAAATGTAAGAACCAGGGTAAAGAGTAATACCCCCCTTCCCTTCTATCAAGAAAATAGCAATGAAAACAAAAACAAAGCAAAAGCCCTCAAACCAAACCACCCGTCCATTTCTAGCAGAGAGCTCTGGGGTCCATTCAGGAGAGCTCCTGCAGACCCTGTGTGTGTCTGAGAGGCCAGCCGGGTTCGTCAGTGTGAAGCCATGTAAGCAGACCTCTGAGAGTCCACTCGGTGCACCTCTGACCCCTCTCAGGTCCTCTGAGCTGTTTTGAGTGAAAAACCATTCTCAAAAACTCCAATCCCCACCCAGCTGTCAAAAGATGACATATTGTATTACTTATCAGCATACAGGCAAGATATGTAGCTTCATAGAAACCCAAGTATAAAATCAGAGGCTCAAAACCCCGTCTCAAGGAGAATCTCTGAATTGGGTCATAGCAGAGACGGAGACGTGCACACTGGCGTGCAGCCAGGTGCTTTTTATTTATTTACAGCCTGATGGCTCCTATGTCTCTCACCAGTCTCCCTCTCTCTCTCTCGGTGGAGAAGATTTTTTTTTTTAATGCTTTTTTTTCTGCAGTTTGGAATTACTACTCAATGAAAAAACACACCAAATTTCCTCTTTGGAAGCAGGCTGCTGTATAAATCCAATAAAATGGTGAGTCAACAGTGAGGAGAGCCCTAGAGCTCACATGCCTTCTGCAAGTTGCCAACACTGCTGCCCAGCGGGCTCAGGCATCACGCAGGTGGTCATGCAGACAAGGGTCAGATTGTGCACTAAGCAGCCTCCTCTGATTGCTGGTGATGCCTGTCAGGAAGGAGGACAAAACATCCTCCCCTGAGCTATTCCTGCTGTTCCTGATGTGGGTTCCCAAACTTCCAAGATGCTGCTGAAATCATTCTAAAGTATTAGAGTAAAAACTCAGTAAGTGACTTCTTGAATGAACAGAATAGAATGGCATAAGAAATGTGCTCTAAATGGGGGCACCCTTTAAAGGGAGTACTTCTTAAAGTGTTCGCCTATGAACTGCGTGCTAACGGAGTAATGGTGGCCTAGCAACAAGCCAGGAAATGGTCAGCAGAGACAGTCTTTTCTCCCCTTTCAGAAAGTGAATCTGTTGTTAGAGGGATGAAATCTAGACCTCTTATCATATATGTAATCACAACACAAGCTTCTGCTGTCTGAATCAGGAAAGACCAAATACTGGGTATAAAAAGCTGTCAGCTGAATTTCTCAATTAACTGTTATCTTGTGATTCACTTATGTGCCTATTTGCCATTAATAGTGGTAGGCTGCACAACTGAGAAAATACTTTTTTGCTAAGGCTCATGTTTGGGTTAACATGCTGCATTTTAAAACCTTGAGTGAAATTCCAAGCTATGATAATGAAGACTGTTGGGTTATAAATATAACAGACTGGAAAAAAAAGTGCTAAAAAACCCTAACACTTGAATTATTTAAGACTGATCACAGATCTGGTTACACTTTCTTCCTAGACACGCAGGGCTTTATCTAGGGCCTTGTATTCAGTATTGTTTAGACTTCTTGGTGGAAGGTGAATGAAAAATGGTACAGAAAATAAACTGGACAGGGGAGGGGTGGAGGTTAAACATACGCAGAGAGAAAAAGCCCCCAAACAACAAACCCGGGTCATAGCCAAATGAACTAGGAAGAAAATAGTCCTCTGGCTTAAACAGGCAACTCTCTACTGATGACAGGAGGGGTTTGATTTTATCAGTTGCTGTATTTTCATAAATTTCTTCTCCAAAAGAAACATACATTTTCTAATTATCAATGATGATAACCTTTGATTTACTGAGGGCCCACTATGTACCAGGTGCCTCTTAGCAGTTCTCTTAAATCCTCCCAATAAGCCTGGGATCCTTACATTACAGAGGAGATAACTGAGGCTCAGAGAATATGCCACTTGTCTAAACTTTAGCCAGCTGGTGGGTGCTAGAGCTGGGGCTGAAACAAAGCCTGTGCGACTCAAACACTCACCTCTCATCTTCCACTTCTCATTCACCCCCTGCCTGCCTCCATGTAACCAAATCTAACACTTTAGTGAGAGAGCACAGTGTAGATTACTGACCATGGTGGGCAGCAAGGCCATCTTCAGTCCATCCTGCCTTCCTCCCGTCCTCTCCCTGGATGACCTCCAGCACGATTATTTTCTAATGCAATTTTATTGAGGGGAGGATAGATGCTTTCGAAATTTTTCAAAGACCCATCCAAATCATCATCAAAATCCCTCTTAAAGCAAGAAGTGATTGCCCTGCCTGGCCAGGAAGGCAGTTCCTCTATTCACAGCAGCCTTTCCTTCTGGGCTCAAGTGATTTTCCCACCTTAGCCTCCCAAACTGCTGGGATCACAGGTGCAATCCACTGCACCTAGCTGGGTGGGGTTTTCAAAGGTCAGATTTTCAAATCAATGGGGATGTAATCCCAGGATAAAGAACCATATATAGGAAAACCATAAGAGTCAAAGAAAACATTATCTGGCTCCTAAAAACATAAAACGTCTTGATGATCGATGAACTCTAGTTGAAATGTTCACGACATGCCTTTGTAACTGGGACAAAAGCCTTGTGGCCCTTTCATTTTTAAATAATGCACTGTGTATGTGGCCAAAAGAAAGCTGAGATGCCCATTTCTATACTGTTTTAACTTCTAGGAAGAGTATTAATGACTAGTAACCAAGAACTAAGCTACCTGAGTCACAGTCTGAGGTGCACAGTGGATTTGCAAACCACGGCACTTGAGGCTCTAAACACAAGACTCCATGTACTAATTTGGGGCAGCCTTACTCCCAAGTCAGAGCCACTGATGCATCTATTCCTGAGGTCAGATCCTTCCTCTGGAATTAGCATATTTCAGAGCATCACATACATACATACAAGGGCCAAGTGTCCTGCCCACTTACTCACGGGGAGTTTGCTTTAAAAAGCTGCTTGCTCAAACAGCCTATTCTGGACCCCCTGTCTTAAAAAAAAAAAACCTCTTTTCACACAACTTGCCATCAACAAAGACAGGAGTGCAGACTCTCTGCAGATCTCAAGAGACAGAAACAGGGTGGAGAGGCAGATGACAAAAATAAAGTACATGTTTTCAGATCTAAACATACATTATTCTTTAAAAATTTTTAGTTATAAATACATCTTACATGATTATAAAAAAGCGTATAGTTTATATAAATGCATACTTTAATAGTAATGCTGGGATAAAAAGTAGTGCCAGTAATGCTCCTTTTCCTTGGTTACATGGGTGTATTCCAACTGTGAAAATTAATTAAGCTGTAGACTTTTGATATGTAGACTGTGTATACACATGTATTTCCATTAAAAATAAAGTGATTTCGGAAAGAGGGGAAAGTAACATAACACATGAGAAATTAAACAGACGATCCACCTTGACCCTCATAAGTAATGGGCACCCAAAGAAATCTGTGACCCAGGATGGTTTCTTCTTGATATTTCAATTCTCATTTCCTTCTGTGTTCTCTTACTTTGGTTGTTCTGCAACTGTAAAATATTTACAATGTTTTCTCTCCCCAAGAAGACTCTGTGTTCTCTTAAGAGGTGCATTACATGTGTCCCATGCTTTTTTTTTTTTTGAGACAGAGTTTCGCTCTTGTTATCCAGGCTGGAGTGCAATAGCGCGATCTCGGCTCACCGCAACCTCTGCCTCCTGAGTTCAGGCAATTCTCCTGCCTCAGCCTCCAGAGTAGCTGGGATTACAGGCACGCGCCACCATGCCCAGCTAATTTTTTGTATTTTTAGTAGAGACGGGGTTTCACCATGTTGACCAGGATGGTCTGGATCTCTCGACCTCGTGATCCACCCGCCTCGGCCTCCCAAAGTGCTGGGATTACAGGCTTGAGCCACCGCACCCGGCCCATGTCCTATGCTTTTAAACATGTTTCAGAAGACCTGGAATCATGTTAGGAGTGTAGCAGATGCTCAATCAATATAAAAATAAAGTTGAGAAAACAGCTAACTTTACTCCAATCCTACTCTCTTGAGATAACCACCCTAGAGATGTCTCCTTCCAGATCTCTACGCATAAACAAATACACATATAAAGTTAACCATAACAAATACGTATAGGAGTACCTGTTTTGTTTGGAGAGGAAAATCCAAAGCCTTGGGACGCCACACTTCCTCCTCCAGAGCTGAAAGTACCAGTGGGTTTCTGCTCTCCGAACGACGAGCTGGCAAATCCACCAAATGTCTTGGCCCCACTGTTTCCAAATAGATTAGAGGTATCTGAAGAGATGAAGATGTGAGGGAGGTCAGAGGGAGAAAAATGTCCTTACCTGCTGCTCAGAACAGAGAAGAAATCTCAGTTGGGTGTTTGGGAAGATGGGAGTGACATGCTGCCTAGAACCCAAGGTGACCGAGCGACAGAGCGACAAGGCTTTCTCTGATTTTCATGCACCTTGCTGGGAAGATTTTAATCACTCTAGTACCTAGGCTCAGGATTTCTTGGCATGATTCTACAGGCACATAATGAAGGGGCAGTGAGAGGACCCACTGAGGAGGCTTCCTTGTAGGAGCTCACTGGGTGCTCCCACAGGTGTCAGGACTGCCCAGCAATGGAGGCCACGGGCTCAGTCCCACACGAGCTGCTTTATTCTGAAGAACAGGGCTTGGTTTGATTGGTCTCTTCACACTAGGACCAACTTCAAATTTTGTCAAACTAGGGAAATTAAAGTTAGAATAAATCCAAACCAGGCATAATGGCTTCTAGCACTTACTTTCTGTTTTTATAGTCAAGTTCAGCCTATGTGTGGCTCGCTGTCTGAGCAGCTCAGAGAATGGCAGTGAAATGAGAAAAATCATCGTGCTCCTATCTTTGATCTGAGGGGATCTAGGGATGCTCTGAAGAATGTGAAAGAGGCCAGCAAGACTTCCAGTCAGATTTCCTCTACCTAAGAGGCTTAATGAAGCCCTTGACCTTTTAAATGCCTATCTAGGGGGGTCATTCCCTTCCTCAACTATGCACTAAATTCACTCCAAGAATTAAAGGAAAAAAGGAAACTACTAAAAACCAAGATGGCTGAGAAATTTTTCTCACCTGTTATAAGAAATGCAAACCTGACAGACAATAGATAAACAGCAAAAGTCCATATACAAAGAAGCCGCCACTCAGATAATACAGCACAGAATGTCAGGGTTTTACAATTTTTTTTGGAGGGGGGAGGCGGTGGGAAGGGAAGGAATAACTCACGTTGCCTACTACGTCTGGATGGGTGTTTTATTAAATACGTACCTACAAGGCAGACAGAAGCCATCCTGAAGCGGAGTGGATGTCCAAAGATAAAAGGCATAAACGGGAGGCACACCGTATACTCTGGGTAATCACTGGGTGGGTAATGGAAGACCAGTCTCCCCCTAAGCCAGTCAGGTGTTCACAGGGAAGGTGAAAGGAGAGGACTGGAGGAGGGGAACACTTAACATCACTTTCAAAGTCGAGCTGTTGGAAGGGGTGGTCCCTCATTAACCTGTCAACTCCTTAGGTCTCTCAACTCGGTGCTGCTACCAAATCACCGCAACAGGACAGCCACCATCGTTAATACTTCCAGATGCAACACTCTTAATCCATAATCCAGGAAGTGAGAGACCCAGTCACCTCAAATTTCCAGGCACCAGTAATATAATATGACTTGATCCACCACATCATGGTCACTGCTCTATAAAACCACCGCTAACAATGTGAGGGCCTGGCTAAGGACCCACATGCTGAGTATGTCAGGCACTGGCAGCTGGGTGGTTATGAAATCCCTCTGTATTATCCTCACACTCAGTACCACGGGATAATTTATCCCTTGACTGAGTCCCACAAAATGCCCTCTTGAGCAGTTTGACTTTCCCCTTATTGAGCTAGCCCAAGGTTACATTTGATTCCTTCAATGGCAGTACATTTGACACTGGAGGTGAAAAACAGGCTTCTCAGCCGTTCTTTTTACTCAGTATTTCAAGAACAGAGGGCTGCAATTTTTGCACTTTGTTAGTGCTAGCAGCACAAAATTCAAATAGCAAACAAATTCAAGGGTAAGACTGGGGTTGGATCTCCTCTTGGGGAAATTTGGTGTTCTCATATGAAATGAGAGGTGAAATAATTTTACTGGGACAGTGGTGGGATGTCAGAGATCATTTAGAAGTCTTTCGGCTACTTTATCTTTTTCTCTCTTTAAGAGCTCTTTGTTAAAATCTTTATGGCATATTCTAGTGGAACAAGCAATAAAGTTTGTAGTCAGACCCAGGTGAGATTACCTAATAGCTGTGTAACTCTGAGCAAGGACTTAACTATCCTAAGTCCCAGTTTCCCCACACATAGAACAGGACAGCAATTCTGACTCTGCAGGGATGCTGGGAAGATAATGTGAAGCACATAGAGCACTAGTGAGATATGTCGTGGACGCTCAGAAAAGGCTGCTGCCCTTCTCCATTCCTTCAACCTCCTTCATCATCTCAATCATGCTCTAGCCAGTAAGACACACACAGGTCAGCAGAAGAAAATGAAATCCTTTTCATTTTGAAAAGACCCCAATAATTATACCATTAAAGCTGTAATCACTCTGATTTGCAGTCTCACAAGGAGCTTTGCAGGTTGAGACATTTTACTGTTGATTCAAATTGCTCTGAAACAAAGTAGCATAAAACAATGACTGCCTCTCTGTTTTTTTTCCCTCCAAGGTTTCTGATACAGGATTTAATTAATAAGAAGTTAAGCACCACAATAAAATACATTTAGAAAACAGAAACAGAATGGACTGTCATCAATATACAAGTCAGGAACAAAAGAAAGCACTTACACTTTACTGCCCACCCTTCCCCCACAAAACATGTAAGCACTCTAATCCTATCAATCCAATATTTTACAAAGACTTTTTTGTGTGGTCATCTGTGTGTGGTATTACATGGAAGATACAAACCAAAATTCTATTTAAGATCTAAAGTTCTAGAATTATGATTTGATTCAAGAAGAATGTCATATTATTTGTGCATGTTACAAATTTATTTTCAGATTATATGCTATATTTTTATGCTTTCTCCCCTCAAAATCTATGGTTAAAGGATAGATAGCACTTATTCATTCTGAAGTGCACGGAAGAATTTATGACAAATTGTCTTATGAAAAAACATCTCTGAAGAGTTCGAAGTAATTATGTATAAATAAAACCTCAAAACAAAACTGCTATAAATCCTCTGCATCTATTTAGCAACACAAATAACTTCAATAGTCAAAGTGTCATTTTAAGTTTCTCTCCTCCATGATGTATTTAATTACGCTGTTATAAGTAAGAGTAATTTTTTAGTATGTGTAAAAGACCACATGCTAAAAAAGTTTAAGGGTTCAGAAAACTAAAATTTACAATTCTTACATGGTTATACTTAAGTCAGATATACAAGACTAGACATAAATAACTTCGATCTAAAATGTGCTTTAAATACCACAAAAGAAAAAAGAAAAACAAAGGGAGAAACGATTTCTCTTCATGTAGTTTCTGAGTAGACGATGCGGCAAAAAAGCAAAATATTAAACATTGAGTTTTCACTTCAAAAGAAATTATTCATAAATAAAATTCACTAAATAAGACATAACGAGATTAGGCGTATGAGTACGGGGTATTCAGACCCATTTCATTCAGATGAGAAGATGACGTGTTTGAAGGAAAAAAAAACCCTTCCCAAATAATACAATTTGTATCTCATTAACCTTTCAAACTTCACCATTTATACCATAAACCTTGACAGTTTTTCTTTTTTTAAAAAAGCTTTAGCCTCTTAATTTCCAAGTGTCATATTAAATCCCTTAGGTTCAGTCTAATTCCACAATTCCCATTTCAGACTCTAAGATAACCATTTGCTTCCCCTCAAAAATCAGAAACCATTATTCAAAATTGGGAAACTAAAGGTTAAAAAAAATCAACTGAAAATAGTACACTCGTTAGTATACACGGTTTTATGTAGCAGGGAGACCACATAATTGCTCTTTCTAATTAATCTCTGGCTCATACAACAGTGGAGTCAGAAAATTAAAATAAGCAATACATACTTAAAATCTGTATCTATATCCATTTTTTTTTTTTGAGATGGAGTCTCGCTCTGTTGCCAGGCTAGAGTGCAGGGCCGTGATCTTGGCTCATGGCAACCTCCGCCTCCTGAGTTCAAGTTACTCCTCTGCCTCAGCCTCCCTCGTTGCTGGGACTACAGGGATTACAGGTATGAGCCACTACACCCAGCCTGTATTCATTTTCTTTTTTTTTTGAGATGGAGTCTCGCACTGTTGCCCAGACTGGAGTGCAATGGCGCGATCTTGGCTCACTGCAACCTCCACCTCCTGGGTTCACGTGATTCTCCTGCCTCAGCCTCCTGAGTAGCTGGGATTATAGGTGCATACCACCACACCTGGCTACTTTGTTTTTTGTATTTTTGGTAGAGATGGGGTCTCATTATGTTGGCCAGGCTGGTCTCAAACTCCTGACTTCGTGATCCGCCCACCTCGGCCTCCCAAAGTGCTGAGATTACAGGCATAATCCACCATGCCCCTATATCCATTTTCAATAGATGTGAGAGTTAAGAAAATGATAAAATTATATGATTATAAATATTTACTGTGTAATAGTGCAAAATTGTTGTTGCCAAAAAGAGGGTAAAAAAATCTTTAACTGATACTAAACACCTTAAGTAATTTGGAAAATCCCAAGGTTAAAATGTAACTCCACTGCTCCTTCCTCTTATCCTGCACTTGGTGGCCCTCAGGGTTAAAAAAAAAATTGCTGCCCCTTTCACTATTGATTCATATACCTAGTACCACAAAAACTATTGAAATAAAATCATACACTTAGTTTTTAAAAACAATACAATGTGAAGTGTTTCCTCCTTCAAATACACTTAAACTTCCCTTAGGCACACATGTAAATTGTAGGTTTACAATTAACAGCCAACATTTAAAAGATGAAGACTGACAGGTTACCTGGTATCAAGAATAGTTATGTGTTTATTTTAAAACAGAATTAAAAGAATTAGCCGGTAATGTTTAACAACAGGCTAGGGAGTCCTGGTTTGTGGTGTTTTCTGATTTCCATGGTATAAATACTCCACCACGGCTAATTTCAGGCTGCCCCACACGATGTCACTGAATAAGCAATTGGGGAGATGTGCACGGCTGGCTCTTGTGTGTCTGTGCAAACCAACTGCAGCCAGCCACTGACAGAAGGTAACTCCTTGACAGTTGAGAGTCATGGCATTAGGAATCAGCTAGGAGCAAAGGGCTGTTTGCAGGGATATGACACATCTGACTTTAAACAAAACTGGTCAGTAACATAACCTCACAGATAATACCTTAGCTTTAGGAAAACCCCAAATTTCTAACTGCAGTGGAGCATGTTATTAAGTGTCTCTTCTGTGCCAGATTCTGTGTTTGGCATTTGATATCCGGTCTAGCTGAATTCTACATCTGTGACTTTCTGGCTTTGTGACCTCAGCATTCTGGGCTAGCTTCCTCAATGGAAAATGAAGAGCCATAAAAGGACGATGTTTTCAGTGTGTGCTATGGAGCCTCACAGTCCTGTGGTGCCAGCCAGCTGTGTGTCTTGGGGTTCCTGACCCCTGCTTCAGCAGGAACCTACTTTTATTTGTTCTCCTTATCAGGATGCTACTTAAGAGTTCATTGGCAAGAACAGTTTTTGAAAACTACTAGACTTGATTTCTAAGACCCCTTCATTCTAGGATTCTACATCCTTCCTGGCAAACTAAAACCTAAACAACAAAAAAATTCTGATTATATAACTTCACGAGTTAAGAGGAATGTGTCTCTTGACAAGTAATCTTTCCTTATATATTAGTGGAGTGGACAGTGACATCAAAATAACTAGGTTTTTGTTTGTTTGGTTTTTGAGATGGGGTCTTACTGTGTTGCCCAGGCTGGACTCAAAAAATGACTAGTTTTTAGTTTGAAGGGCAAATCAGGATAGAAAGTTTTGCTAACTGCATAGGCCTTAATAGTAAGGAAACATCCGTCATGACTGCAGAACACTAGCTCATGATTCATGAAGATCTTGCACAGCACAACCAATGAGAGAAACTTCATGTAGAGCACATTAAATGAGAGAAGCTGAGACAAACAGGACAGGCTCCCAACTTCCAATCTCAGCCTCCTTCTGAGCAGCAGGATAGTTAAGATCTAAACAAACAGATTCCTTTCATTTTCAACCATGAATACACAGCTCAACAAAGAATTTTTAATGCTGGGCATGGTGGTGGCTCATGCCTGTAATCTCAGCACTTTCGGAGGCCAAGGCGGGCAGATCACCTGAGGTCAGTAGTTCGAGACCAGGATGGTCAACATGGTGAAACCCCATCTCTCCTTAAAATTCAAAAATTAGCTGGGTGTGGTGGTGTGTGCCTGTAATTCCAGCTACTCAGGAGGCTGAGGCAGGAGAATCATTTGAACCTGGGAGGTGGAGGTGAGCCGAGATTGTTCCATTGCACTCCCATCTATGTAACAAAAGTAAAACTGTCTCCAAAAAAAAAAAAAAAAAAAAAAAAAAAAATTAGCTAAGGAAGCACTAGCAAGATACAGCTTCAGATGAAAATAAAACAAAAGTGTTAAGAGATGAGAAATACCAAAGGCTTCAAGTTTTAGGTGACATCTCCCTACAGGAGCTGAATTTTAAGGAAAATTCAAAGTACTACCCAAATGAAAGTCTACATGCTCTCCTCCCAGCATCCTCAGCTTGCTCTGCTGCTGCTCATTTATGCTTGTCTGCTTGCATTTACTTCAAGTCACTCCAATACTAAGAAACAGAGTGATCTGGGCCTTGGGAGAGAAGGGGAGCAGCTCAATACAGAGATCCTCTCCCTGCAGCTCTGATATCTTTTCATGATTACATATGACATCTCATTAAAAAACCAAAAATAAAAAAGCAAAACAGATCACACTGATTTGGGGAAGATATCTTAAATGGGCCTTCTAGATTTTTTTTCCTTTTTATATTTGTCACAGAAGCTTTGATAACACCCTGAGAATGACAATGGCATTAGGCGACCAAGGGACTGGGAAAAGTCTTCTCAACTTACTCGCAGTAGCTGTGGATCCAAAGCCCCCACCGGCCGAGCTGAATGGGTTTTTGTTGGCTGCTTCCTGACTGGGTTTCCCTCCAAGGCCACTGAAGAAACCTCCTCCTCTTCCAGTGTTTCCAGACCCAAACACGCTACCACTGGAAGAGGATGACTGCTAAAAAACAAAAGGGGCAGGAAGCAAGATAGGATGAAAGGTCATCATAAAATGGCAGACAGCATCCATGGGTAAGAGGTGCATACAGCTGGTACAAATAGAAAAAGCAAGAGAACTCTTATTAGTTCTGGTACAAATGCTCTAACAACCACAAACGCAGCTAGACTATGGACAGGGACTTACCACCTATGAGGAGTTCTCAAGTTATTCCATGTTTGCACTTCTCTAAAAACATGATCTATGGCAAATGGAACTTTTCGTGTTTATCTGCCAGGCTGCCTGCAGTGTCTGTTTGACACAATGCCAGTGTCAGGAAAACCAGTCTCACAAGAGACCCACCAAATAAAAAGTCTGAAAACATTTATAGGCTATTATGAACACCACTTATTCTGATTCCCCCAGTGTTTGGTTGAACTCATCAGCAATGAAGGTAAGTGATTTACACTGCCTTTCTCTCAATTTGTGCACTTTTACTTCATTATGACTTTCCCAGTGCTGCAGAAGTAAGCTTAAATTAGCTCCATTGTTGAAATGATGACCAAAGCTGAATTCTGTCCAAGTTCGCAAATCTCATGCTCAGAGGATGTTGCTAGCGCGGGGGCAAATGCTGACTCGAGGCTGTCAGGTCCCAGACACTTAACTTCTTTGGAAGCTGGTTCTTAAAGAACAACTGGGCTACATTTGAGGGGCTATTCACATTAGTTAAGTGTCATCTCTCTGTGGCTGAGAATGCAGAATAAGATGGGCTTTAGAAAGGGGCTACTGTGCACAGAAACTTGCAAGAGCAGAGAAATGTTATCGATTCTCTCCGGTAAAATGGGGTAACTATCCACCTCAACACGGTGGTGAGTGAATTACACGAGACAAGAAATTAACACATTTTAAAATGGAACCTGAAAAAGACTTATATGCTAAAAAAAAGGTTGCTGTTCAGCATTTTAACAACAATGAACCAAAAATCAAGCACTCTGTATGTGCTAGGCACATTTCTAAGTATTTTCTAAGTAATCATTTAATCTCTACTAGTCAAACCTCCAGTGGGCCACTTCTGAAATACCTACCACCTCCCAGGTATCCCTTGCTTTCTACTCTGGTCTGAGCCACTTAACCCCAACCTTTTGCCCTGACTATTCAACAACTTAGCTGGTCTTTTGCTGCAGTCTATGTTCACGTAGCATCTGAAGCACTGCTTGGAATGGCAGTTACATCACTTTGCTCCATGGCAGTTACATCATTTCGCTCCTATCAATTCTAAAAGGCTCTACATGACCTGTCCCATCTACCTCTCTGACATCATCTTTTATCACCTTCCCCCTCTGTCAGGACAGTCATACATATCTTCTGTGCTTTGAATACAAGAAGCTAATCTTTGCCTTGGGGCAACTTAATGTACTTCTTAGTTTCTTTTTTTCCCCTTTAAATTTCTTTTTATCTCTCTCTCTTTTTTTTTTTTTTTTGAGATGGAGTTTTGCTCTTTGGTCCTGGCTGGAGTGCAGTGGTACAATCTTGGCTCACTACAACCTCCACCTTCTGGTTTCAAGCAATTCTCCTGCCTCAGCCTCCCTGGTAGCTGGGATTATAGGCGTCCACCATTACGCCCGACTGGTTTTTGTATTTGTAGTAGAGACGGGGTTTCACCATATTGGCCAGGCTGGTCTCGAACTTCTGACCTTGTGATCCCCCCAAAGTGCTGGGGCAGGCATGGGGCACTGCACCCAGCTATCCCCTTTAAATTTCTTAACAACAACAACAACAACAACAACAAAACAGTAACAATTTGCTACAATCATTTAATGATAAGTCACAGCTTTTAAAAACTAGCCATCCAATCCAGTCCTAACAACACTGGTTCTGATAACTAGTAAACTGCCATGGAAAGACAGAAAACCTTAACGATGAATGCATGATTTTCTGTGGAAGGTAACAGACTGCTTAGCTGACATCCATACATGAGGCTGAAACAGAAAATTACCAGTATATGAGCATTTTGCCTGATAAAGCTCAGAAACCTCAAATGGTTCAGCTTAGTTTTAAAAATATGATTTGATAAATAATGGCTTCCCATAAAAATGAAGTCGATCGCTAACATACTTCACTGAAGTCAACATGAATTGATAGTTATTGCATCCTCATAAATGGGTGTGGGAGAATTCATTTTAGTTGAGATAAATAACAATAGGTTTTAAAACTTATAATTATGGAAAATCTAAAAATGTACAAAAAGCAGACAGAAGAGTGTAATGAACCCTCCACACACCCATCAGCCAGATTCAACAATGATCAACTCATGGCCTATCAGATTTTGTCTTTACCCCCAAGTACCTCTCATCCTTTATTACAGTGGAGCAAATCTCAGACATAGCATTTCATCCACTGATTTTCCTATATAAATCCATAAAACATAAACCATCACTACAAGACCATTATATCAGAAAATTTTTAACAATGCCTTAATATCACTAAGTGTTTAAGATCCAGACTTGAAATATTGCAAAAAAAAAAAAAAAAAAGAAAAAAAAGAAAAAGAAATCAAACTCGACTCTCCTCAAGCCTCTAGACCTAACCACCACTGCAAAGGAAGTAGCAGAGGGCCAAGGATCGAGTTCACTTTGAAGCCGTACCATGGGATGCAGTCAGCAACCAGATCATGAGAAACCCCACAGGATAAATGACCAGCTTTGTTCACAACTGAATTACCAGGATTCCAAAGGGAAGGACATGAAAGGGGAACCTATAGACAAAGAGACTGAAGAGACACAGCAAGCAATCCCAATGTGTGGCCTTTATTTGGTTCTAATTAAAAAACAAAACAAAATGTAAAAAGAGACATTTATGAGTTTTCAGAGAGGCATTTCCTGACCATCCAACCTAAACCATCTTCCCTAATTACTGTCATATCATGCTTTGTTTCTTCATAGTACTTAATAGTATATGAAATTATACTGTTTTATTAAAGATTCATTCCCTCCATCTAATGGAAGCTCCATGAACACAGCCACTTTTGCCTGTCCTACTCACCACTAATTCGTATATGAATGATTAATTTGAACAGGCCTTGGTTTCATTCCTGGTTCTACAATTTACTAGCTAAGTATTCCATCTTAACAAAATGTTGAGTCTTCTGATGCATGCATATGGGATGAATTTTAATTTATTTAGGTTGTCTTTAATTTCTTTCGATAATGATTTATAGTAGTCATTGTATAAGCGTTGTACTTCTTTGGTGAATTTATCCTACCCTTCCAGGACTCTGATTACACAGGTTGGACTGCTGATACTGTTGTACAGATCACAGAAATGCTCTGTACATGTTTTTTCCATCTCTCTGACCTTCATTTTAGATAACTTCTATTGATATGTCTTTGAGTTCACTGTTCTTTTGTAGTATTCACTCTACTGTTAAGGCTTTCTAATTTTTTAAAATTTCACATACTAAACTTCAAATACAGATACAGAGTTCTATTTGCTTTTTTAAGCTTCCACTTCTCTGCTGAGATCCCTTATTCAACCACTGTTTCAATAACTTTCCTATAAGCCCTTGAACACAACAGTTAAAGTCTTTGCCTCTAGATCCAGTATCTGAATCATCTATAGGTTGATTTTTGCTGATTTAAAAAATTTAATTGTGGGTTTCACTATGTTTTCTGGTTGTTTTGTATGATTCCTGTTTTTTTGTATACTTGACTTTGTATTATGGAAGAACAGTGGTGACTGAAGAACACTAATGCTTCTCCTGGAGAGTGAGAGCTCCCTTTCATCTGTAGATTAAAGTGAGGAGAATAATTCAGATTTCACTAAGGGTTGATTTGGAACTGAGCCACAGATTTAAGAAGACTGAGTTCAACTCCAGTTAGCCCAACACTGTTTCTGCCTAGGGTTTAGGTTATTTGTCTTATAAATATCTGAGGTGGGAGCCAGGAGGCAATTGGGCTACGGTATCACCTTTTAAACAAGAGTTCCAGAAAAAAGAACGGAAGACCCAGTGAGTTCTTTCTACTTTTTAGTGCTGTCTTTAGTTCCTTTTTCTTTGTAAAAGTGGGGGAGGCCTGGCAAGGGAGAGCTGGAGGATACGTATGCCAAATAAATTATTGTTGCGCTTGTAAGTCTTTCAGATCCCAATCTGACTTTTTAATTTATAAATCTGATTGACTGAGGTGGTGGCTCATGCCTGCAATCCCAGCACTTTGGGAGGCTGAGGTGGGGAGATCACCTGAGGTTAGGAGTTCGAGACCAGCCTGACCAACATGGTGAAATCCCATCTCTACTAAAAATACACAAATTAGTTGGGTGTGGTGGCAGGTGTGTAATCCCAGCTACTCCTCAGGAAGCTGAGGTGGGAGAATTGATTGAACCTGGGAGGCGGAGGTTGTAGTGAGCCAAGATTGCGCCACTACACTCCAGCCTGCAAGATAGAGTAAGACTCTGTCTCAAAAAATAAACAAACAGATTTGACTGATTGACTGAGACAGGGTCTCACTTTGCCATCCAGACTGGAGTGCAGTGGTGCTAACATGGCTCACTCCAGCAGACTTAACCTCCTGAGCTCAAGTGATCCTCCCCACTCTGCCTCCTTAGTAGTTAGGACTACAGGCATGTGCCACCATGCCCAACTAAATTGTGTGTGTGTGTGTGTGTGTGTGTGTGTGTGTGTGTGTGTGTGTGTGTTTTGGTAGACATGGGGTTTTGTCATGTTAGTCCAGGGCAGTCTCAAACTCCTGAGCTCAAGCAATCTGCCCACCCCAGCCTCCCAAAGTGCTGGGATCACATGTGTGTGACACTGCACCCAGACTTAGCATATTGTTTTCAAAGTTAATCTGTACGTAGCATGAATGAGAACTTCATTCCTTTTTATGGCTGAAAAATATTCCACTGAATGTATATACCACATTTTGTTTATCCATTCATCTGCTGTTTGACACGTGGGTTGTTTCTACCTTTTGGCTACTATGAATAATGCTGCAATGAACACTGACGTACAAGTATGTGTTCAAGTCTTTTTTCAATTCCTTTGGGTATTCTACCCAAGAGAAGAATTGCTGGGTCACATGGTAGAAGTACTACATTTAACTTTTTGAGAAACCACCAAGCTATAATGGCTGTACAATTTTGCATTCCCACCAGCAATGTATGAGGGTTCTAATTTCTCCGTATCCTTGCTAACACGGGTTATTTTTATTTTTTACTTTTTAAATGATAGCCATCCTTGTGGGTATGAAGTGGTGTCCTATCTAATTGTGGTTTTGATTTTCATCTCCCTCATTAGTTTAATGCTACTTGATCACCTTTTCATGTAATTACTGTTCATTTTGCTTTTCCCCATCAATGCCAACAACTTCTTCTCCAGCCAGTACATTTTCTTAAGTCTTTGGCAAGGCCTCTCTACTACCTGCTCAATCCAGACTTGGCGCCTGCCCCTAGCAGCTGCTGTGCCACAGTGCTCACACCTATAATGGGCTCCACTTTCTGGAAATCAGTTCAACAAGGCTCTCTACCACTCTTCAATAGTCCCATTGTGACAGATATTTTCCAAAGATGATCACAGCAATACTTCTCATCCCATATGCTCTTCTAGAGCAAGAGGTGGCCTCTCTATCTCCTCTTGAGCCTGGATGGGACTTTGTGAGTGCCTTGATGAAGAGGATGCAGCCTAAGGGATGTTCTGTGACTTCTGAGGATAGGTCATAAAAGTTTATACAGCTTCAGTGTGGCTGTTCCTCTTTCTTGGAATGTTCCTCCTTGGAACCTAGCTACCATGCTGTGAGGAAGCCCAGGCTACATATGCCAAATGTAGGTGTTCAGCTAACAGCTCCAGTTAGGATCTGAGTCAACAGTCAAGCCAACCACTGACATCAGAGCGAGCCTTCAGATGACTCACCTCCAGTATTCCCTTCTCCCAGCTGAGACCACAGATACTGTGAAGACAAGCTACACTTACTAAGTTCATCTGAAGTTATGACCTACAGAATCCAAGGCTGTAGTAAGTAGCTGTTGCAGGCTACTAGGTTTTGAGGTAATTTGTTATACAGCAGTAAATAATTCCAGTACTCCCAGAGTAAGTGTGATGTCTACATTATCTGGATTTGTCTTGGTGTTATTACGGCAGTGAGGGTTTTCTACATCCTCTAACATCCTAGCCAGAATCTACCTAGCATCTTTGGAGTTTTCTGAGGATACTTCTGTTACCTGAAAATTCATTCATTTCCACAATGTCTATCACGTGCCAGACACAGTCCTACGCATTGGAGATAGAGCGATAAATAAAAAAGATAAGGCTCCTGCCATATAGAAAAAACCTTGATTTCAATCTTTGGCCCCTCCAATTGCAAACATAATTTCTTTGGAGGAAGAATATGGAGAGGAAGGGGAATAACAATATGGAGTTTATCACAGTGACGTTTTAGATTTCTTTCTTTTTTTTTTTTTTTTGAGATGGAGTTTCGTTCTTATTACCCAGGCTGGAGTGCAATGGTGCGATCTCGGCTCACCGCAACCTCTGCCTCCTGGGTTCAGGCAATTCTCCTGCCTCAGCCTCCCCAGTAGCTGGGATTACAGGCACGTGCCACCATGCCCAACTAATTTTTTGTATTTTTTTTTTTTTAGTAGAGACAGGGTTTCACCATGTTGACCAGGATGGTCTCGATCTCTTGACCTCGTGATCCACCCGCCTCGGCCTCCCAAAGTGCTGGGATTACAGGCTTGAGCCACCGCACCCGGCCGATGTTTTAGATTTCTTTGGCTCAATATTGTGCTTGTCAACTATACGTGTAGCCGAAATTTGCTCATTTTCGTAGCTGGATAATACTCTACTATGGGGTCAGGTATGCTGACTCATGCCTGTAATCTCATCGGCACTTCGGGAGGTCCAGGTGGGAGGATCACTTGGGCCAGGAGTTCCAGAGCAGCCTAAGCAACGTGGCAAGACCCCACCTCTAAAAAAATTTTTTTAAAAAATTAGCTGGGCATGGTGGTACACCTGTGGATCTAGTTATTTTGGAGGCTGAGGTGGGAGGATTGCTTGAGCCCAGGAGATCAAGGCTGCAGTTACCTGTGACTGTACCAGTGCACTCCAGCCTGGGTGACAGAGTGAGATCCTGTCTCAAAAAAAAAAATAAATAAATAAAGATGTCTGCAATCCCAGCATTTTGGGAGGCAGAGGCAGGCAGACTGCTTGAGCCCGGGAGTTGGTTCGAGACCAGCTTGGGCAACATGTGAAATCCCGTCTCTACAAAAAACCATAAAAAATTAGCCAGGAACAGTGGTGTACACCTGTAGTCCCAGCTACTTGGGTAGCTAAGGCAGGAGAATCACTTGAGCCTTGGAGGCGAAGGCTGCCGTGAGCAGAGATCACATCATTGCACTCCAGCCTTGGTGACAGGAGTGAAACCGTGTCTCAAAAATCTACTGTGAAATAACATAAATTATAATTCACCTACTCATATAAATGTTGATAAATATGTGGGCTGTTTCTAGTTGTTAAATTATTATAACAATGTTGCTATGAATCGTCTTGGATCCTGACACGTATGTACATGAGTTTCTTCAAAGAACAAATCTAGGGCCAGGAATGGTGGCTCACGCCTGTAATCCCTGCACTTTCGGAGGCTGAGGCGGGAGGATCTCCTGTGGTTGAGACCAGCCTGGCCAACATGACAAAACCCCATCTCTACTAAAAACACAAAAATTAGCTAGGCATGTGCCTGTTATCCCAGCAACTCAGGAAACTGAGACGGGAGAATTGCTTGAACCTGGCAGGCAGAGGTTACAGTGAGCCAAGACCATGCTATTACACTCTAGCCTGGGCAACAGAGTTAAGACTCCGTCTCAAAAACAAAAAACAGAAAAAGAACAAATCTAGGCCAGTTATAGGAGCAGTACATTTTATTTCTCTGTAGTATTCGGCTGTATAAATATACCACAATTTATTCATCTATTCTTCAGCTCATAAGCATTTGGGCTGTTTTCTGTGTTTAGCTATTAAGAAAATTCTGCTGTGAACATTCTTAACCATATCTTTTGATGAACTCAAATGAGTGAAAGGCACTCATTTCTGTTGGTTACATATTCAGGGTAGATGTGCTGGGCCAAGAGGGATTTTGTATATTAGTTTTGATACTGCCAAATTGTTTTCCAAAGTGGTTAATATAAATTTACACTGTCAGTAGCAATATATGAGTTTCCAGTTGCTCTTCTTACTCACCAATACTTGGTACTGTCAGCCTTGTAATTTAATTTGGGTATACTTGTTTTTCTTTCTGACTTACAGGAATTCTTTACATATTCTGAATACGATTACTCTGTTGGGTTAGATAGGCTACAATTTTCCTATTTAATGGCTTGTTTTATCCTAAAATTAAGAAAGCCATAATTTCAGTAAGGTCAAATTTTCCTTCTTTCCAAACAATATCTCTTAGAATTTCTTTCGGGTCTGCTAGACATAAATTCTCTCAGTATTTGCTTATCTGAAAAAAGTCTTGATTTCTCTTCATTCTTTAAAGATATTTTTTGCTGGATTTAGAAATGCTAGGTGGCCAGTCTTCTGACTTTCATGGTCATTGCTGAGAAGTCTGCTGTCAGTCTGCCTATGGCTCCCTAAAAGATAATCTCTCTTTTATTTCTCATTGCTTTCAATACTTCACCTTTGGCATTCTGCAGTCTCACTAGGACAGGTCTCAGAATCAGTTTCCTTTTATGCATTCTTGCTTGGTACTTCTTGGGCTTCTAACTATTATCAGTTAGTTTTGGAAGTTTCTTTCTCTAACGCTGCCACACATTCTCTTTCTTCTCCTTCCAGGACTCTGATTAAATGTATGTTGGATTTTCTCCCACAGGATTTTTTTCTCTTGAACCAATCATGCCCATTTCTTGACATATTGTCTATGGCTGCTTTTGCACTACAATGGCACGTTGAGTGCTTATGACAGAGGTTATCAATAGCCCTGAAGGCCGGAAATGTTGACTACCACATTCTGTTCTAGTGCGCCACTGCTCCTTTCAGCAGGTCTAATCTGCTCCAAATACAGCCACTGAGTTTAAAACTGAGTTTAATTATTACATTTTTCTAGAAATTGTTTGGTTCTTCTTCAAATCTGTTATGACACTTCTTATGATTTCCTATTCCTTACTAGTATTTTCAAGTTTGTCTTTGATTTCTTCTAAACTCTGTAAGCCCCAGCTGATTTATAGTCTAGGTAGTCTGTGCAAAGGTGATTTCTGATGCTCATTCTGGCTCTTGCTCATAGTTACTGGTTTCCTTGTGTGTCTAATTTAGGTACAGAAATCCATATCCTTAAAAATTATTTGTAAGAGTAATTTGTAGCCTCTAGGTATAGTTCTTTTCCTTCAGAGGGGGCCTGCGCCACCCCTGCCAGGCATGTGGAAGCAGCATCACCCTGGAACCATGTCAGTCTACTCACCAGCTGAGATCTGTCAATGTGGAGTCCCAGCTGATTGTGGGAGGGTCTCTTTTAGAACTCCCCACTTTGTGCATATCTTAGTTGGTGATTTCTGTCCCTTTGAGTTACTAAACAGAAAATTCAGATTTTCTTAGATTAGTAACTGCTGTCAGGGCAACAGGCTTCTGGGCTCCACTTTATTTCTCTAGGTTCCCATTTTCCTCTTGGCTTAGTAAAATACTTTGTTGGTTTATTGGTGCTTTTAAAAAGACGGTTTTTATGTTTTATCTAGCATTTTTTAGCAGTTTTCAGTAGAGCACTTGGTTTGAATAATCTAATCCTCTACTACCAGAAACTAAAAATCTTAAGTTTCACTTCTCTTTTAAGAAAGATCATTGACAGGGCAGAGCCTATCTTCAAAGGAAAACAGAGATGATAAAGAAAATTTCATACTGCAGATGTATAAGAAACATATATTATACCTACCACCTTATTAACTGCTGGACTAATACAAATTCTACTTTCAGAAAGTGAAAGTCACAATCCTTTCTGATAAATCAGCATATCCTTCTTCATAAGGGCTCCTTAGGTTACTATGATATAAATGCAGCTAGTGTCTGATGTACCAGTCAAGCAAACCTCTTTGGGCCCTCAGTGTTCTCATCTTTCAAATGGTGATAATAATAGCACCTATCTTATGGAGATGCTGTGATGCCTACATGAGTTAATTTGTATAAAGCACTTAAAATTATGCCTGGCAACATAGATAACTGTTAGCTACATAAAATGAAACAGTTTGGTTCACCAAAAGGAGTCCCAGGCTACATAGAGCTTAGCAGAGGAGACACATATGTTGCCAAATCTTCTTTCTCCTTTTTCTTTTTAAACAACCACTTAAAAATATAAAATTGGCCAGGCGCCGTGGCTCATGCCTGTAATCCCAGAACTTTGGGAGGCCAAGGTGGGCAGATCACCCTAAGCTCAGGAGTTAGAAACCAGCCTGGCAACATGGCAAAAACCTGTCTCTATCCAAAAAAAAAAAAAAAAAAAAAAGCTGGGTGTGGTGGCATAAGCCTATAGTCCCTACTTGGGTGACTGAGGTGGGAGGATAACTTGAGCATGGGAGGCAGAGGCTGCAGGTGATACACACACACACACACACACACACACAGGCACAAACACCATTCGTATATTAAGAAGTTAAAAAATGACAACAACAACAAACCCCCCAAAAGCTAAAGGGTATATTTAGCCCACAAACTATAGTTTGTCAAGCTCTGGCCTAACAGGCAGGGGACTGAAAGAAATCAGGCAATGTGGCCAGGTGTGGTGGCTCATGCCTGTAATCCCAGTACTGGAGGATTGCTTGAGGCCAGGAGTTTGAGACCAGCCTGGCCAACACAGCGAGACCCTGTCTCTACAAAAATAAAAAATGAGCTAGGTGTTATGGCGTGTGCCTATAATCCTAGCTACTGGGGAGGCTGAGGTAGAAGGATTGCTTGAGCCCAGGAGTTTAAGGCTGCAGTGAGCTGTGATTGCGCTACTGTACTCCAGGCTGGGGCAATGGAGTGAGACCCTGTATCTAAAGAAAAAAGAAATCAGGCAATGTGCTTTCAAAGTACTTTCCCAGGGGACTATGGAAGGAAGATCAAAATTCTAGTGTTCCTCTCTAATCAGAGGCTGAGATTGCTGCATCTTCAAGGCAGCTGAAGGGAGTACAGCTTAAGAACCACACATGGCTATCTGATGAATGTCAACATACAACATGAACTGATTATATTACAGTGCAGAAAACTGGATTGGTTTGATAAATGTTGACATGAATGAAGACAAATGCATATTTACCTGGCCGAAGACTGTTCCACCAGTACTGGCTGCTTGACCAAACACAGAACCAGTATTACTAGATCCAAAACCTATAAAATACAAAGAAAACAAAAATTCGATTTGGATGAGTCTTTTACATTAAAGTTTACTTCTTTTTAAATGGCATTCAGGTGTGGGCTGTCTTAGCCCACAATAAATCAACTTATGAATAAAATGTTTCTCCATCTAGGAAGTGGAGAAGATTCTGAGAAAATACTTTAAAGACCCCTTTTCATTGTTAACATTTTAAAATAGTTTAAAGTCCTACGGACTGAATCCATCTCTTCTACCAAACCCCAAAGTGGACTGGGGCTAAGAATAGCTTACTTTCAGTGACCAGAAATTCTAAGGGCTGACTTAATACTTTGAATATTTCTACTGCTTGGTTTCTTTTGAATCTCAAACACCACGTTCTTTCAGCCTAGTTTATCTTTCTTCCAGATGGCATAACATAGTTGAAGTGCTGAGCTGAACAAAAGAGCTCCAGACAAGGAGTGAGAAGGCAGGAGTTCTATTCTCTTTTCTTTTTCTTTTTTTTTTTGAGACAGAGTCTCACTCTATTGCCCAGACTGGAGTGCAGTAGTGTGATCTCAGCTCACTGCAACTTCTGCCTCCCAGGTTCAAGCAATTCTGTGTCAGCCTCCCAAGTAGCTGGGATTACAGGTGCCTGCCACCACACCCAGCTAATTTTTGTATTTTGAGACGGGGTTTTTACCATGTTGGCCAGGCTGGTCTCAAACTCCTGACCTCAAGTGACTGGCCCACCTAGGCCTCCCAAAGTGCTGGGATTAGAGGCGTAAGCCACCGCACCCGGCCTCTATTCTCATCTCTGTCACTGACTGGGTAGGTGAGCTTGGACAAGACTCAATTCCTCAACCAGGGCTGAAGTAGACAGCTAAGAAACCTTTCCACGCAGTTACTAAATGAAAGAAGATTCCTTCATGGGTTCTGAATCTGTTGAAATAGTATGACCATGCCTGCGCATGAGGTCTTCTCAAGTTCTGACAGCAGAACAAATGGCGCAGCAGAGATCGGGACTGTGTTAAATGTCCTCCTCTCTTTTAAGACTCGCAGGGCCTTCTTGTTCCCCATTCGCTGAACCAAGTTGGCACATTTCCCATCATTCAGCGGCCCACTGGCCTCTTCACAGGGCATCGGGTGGGTCTCAAAACCGTGTCTGTCTTTTCGATACTGTGTCCTTATAGTTGAATTTAGTAATGAATATAACAAACATTTGTTGAAGAAAGAAAGAAAACATTTCCTTTCTAATAAATTATGAACCATTTTCAAATTTTCATCGAATAATGCATTAGCAGTTACTAGTAATCTTGCCCACCATGAAATCATTGATCCTTGCTTTTCTCCCAGAGTCTATTGCTGAAGAATTGCCTTTCATAAGGTAACTATCAGAAAGCAAATCTCAGGACAGATTTTAAAATTGCCTTGCTTTTTGATAACTTTTGGAAGTAAAAGCAGCTGCTAAAATGAAAAATGCAGTAGTGAAGAATTTCACCACCAAAAACAGTAAACTGTAGCTTTTACAAAAAGTCACCACATTGAAAATAGGAAAAAACTCCAAATTAAATGTTAGTATCTACCATTACAGTAAGAAAGATCGTGTCAGAGGGGACAGAAAACCCTGGCAGGACGGTGGACTATGACGACTCTTGGACTCTCCTGCTGGTTCTACTAGCACTATCTGACATGAGCGCAGTCTCCTTGACACTTGACAGCTTTGGGCATAATGACCTCTAAAGTGCCTTCCAAATTTGAAATTTCCTATCTATCAGTCATTAAATTACTTGCTAGGACCTTAAACTAAAGATGCTTGTTTTTTCCCCATGAAACTGTCACTCTGGTAGCTAGCAGGTGACAACTTGCTAAGAAGCAAAACTGGAGCTGCGTTAAGCTGTAACAGATCCAGCCAATTAGGCCAAACAAGTTCCTGACACCGCATGTGCTCCACGCTGCCTTCCTTAACCTACAGAGTATTTTTGGGTTCTGAGTCTCCCTTCTTTTAATTACAAAAGTAATATGGGTCTGTTGCTAAGGTTTCAAATAGCAGAGAGGGAAACAAAGTAAAACTCTTCCACAAATTCTTACCTGAAGCTTGACAGAAGCTGAACCCAGAGGATGCTGCTGTTGTGGTGGCGGCTGAGGTACCACCAAATACAGAGCCTCCTTGTCCAAAGCCAGGACTCTGCCCAAAAGCAGGGGGGTTGCTTTGGCCAAACAGCCCCCCTCCTGTGTTGGTAGATGACTGTCCAAATGAAAAGGAAGTGGAGCTACTGGTACTTGAAGAGGAACCAAAGACACTTCCACTGGTGGATGTGGGGGTAGAGGAAGCAGGCTGACCGAAGGCAGGCACAGAACTGAACCCAGGTTGACTGAAGGAAAAGCCACTTGCAGCGCTGCTCGCTGACTGTCCAAAGGCTGGGGCCTGCCCGAAGGTTGTCTGTCCAAAGACCCCTGGGGCTGAGGTGCCAAAAGCTGGACTGCTAAACCCTGAGCTGCTGACCTGTGGTGTGGCAGCCGCTGTGCTGACTACACTTCCCGTCTGCTGCCCAAACAGGCTGGGTGCAGTGCTGGCTGCCACCTGCCCAAACACGGGCGTGGCAGAGGGGGCAGTGGCTGTGTTGTTGGTGAGCTGGCTGAAAGCTGAGCTAGAACTGGCAGCAGGGGGCTGAGCAAAGACCGCTGATGAGCCAGAAGTGACAGTACCAAATGCTGCTGCCTCTGCAGCTGGACCAGGAGCAACAATGGGTGTGGTGCTGGAGGCTGTGGGGGCACTTGATGTTTCGACAGCCACAGGGCCTGCACTAGAGATAGCAGCTGCTGTGACAGCAGTCTGCTCAGGCACTGAAAAGGTGGAGGCAGGTGGTACTGACTCTGTCCTGACATCAGGGGCCCCACTGGTGGCTGGAGTAGCCTCTGCAGAAGGTGCTACAAGACCGGTACTAGATGCTGCAGTGCCAGAGTTGCTGACTGCAGGCTGGGCAGGAACAGGTTCTTTTTTAATAGAGTTGGAAGTTTGCAGAGGAGCCTGGGGAAGCTGGGCTGACTGCTGCTCCTCTAGAAGTGAGGCTGTTGATGCTGACACCTCACTGTCACTTGGCTTCTCAGGCAAAGCTGATAAAGTGGCCTCTTCTGTGCTTCTGCCAGAGGACATAGGCAGGGAGGGAGTAGTTGCTGAAGTCAGGAGGCTACTGAATGACAATGTGGGGAATGATGCTGGAAGGGGAGTGGCAGCTGTAGTTGACGGTGGGGCAGATGGGGGCACTGTGCTATTGGTCTGTTGGCTTCCAAATGAAAAACTAGTCTTGCCACCACTTAGAGATGTCCCACCAAAACTGATTACCCCAGAGGATCCTGCACTGGTGACTGGCAGATTGCCAAAAATGCCAGTTGAGGAAGTGCTCGTGCTTGTGCTGGTAGCCGCTGGTGGTGCTACTGTGGTGGTGGTTGCAGAGGAGGTCACAGGGGGCTCTGTGAGCTTCCCTAACACTGAGGGGCCAGTAAAATTAAACCCCGAGGGCATGCCTGATGTCTTGTTTGGCTGGGTACTAGTTAGGCTTGTGGATGAAGCCTTATTGGCTGGCTTTGTAGAATCATCTGCTTGGCCAACCCGCAGTCCTGAAAAACTTCCCAGAGTCTCTCCAGCCAAAGAACTTGGAAACAGAAGCTCTCCCAACTTGGACGGTGGGGTTTCCAGTTTACTAGAGGTGGTGGAAAGAGCAATTCCAGAAGGTGCCACAGATCTACTACTAGATGGGGCAGGTTCTCCTGGGGTGGTGTTTGATGCTGATGTGATTCCTGAGGAAGGTGAGCTTTCAAGAATGGCTTCATAAGGTTTGCTTCCCCCACCAAATGAGAATGTGTCCAGCTGGCTTGACTCTTTAGTGGAGGGTGTTGCCCCTAGCAAGAAAAAGAAATTAGAAAATGGGTTGGATTTAGCAAAATATGACCCATTACATTTCCATTTACTGTGTTTCTAAGCCAAAGTTCTCTCTTCCCTCTACAGAGTCAGGGCGTCTTGTTCTCACAGCAGTTTTCTCTAAGGAGGGGGAATGAGCCCTTCTCCATACAAACATCAGCTCTATCTGAGTCGTCTGAGGTGAAAAGGAACAAATATTCTTTTTTATTAAATCACAACAAATACAGAATATCTAGAATATGTGAAATTAACATTATCCCAAAGAGAAATAAAAGGCCTATTCCCTTAATTTACCCTAATTGTGTGCTTTCCTTAATAACATCTTCAGCACAGCACTAGCCTGTGGACCTCCTGACAGACAAAGGATTTGATTCAAAATGGAAGTTCTTCCTTCATTTTATGGGCAAATAAAGTGTCGGTCCATAAAAAATCATTTTAATGTACAATTAATAGCTACTTACTAGTGCTCTACTACATCAGCTATTTGACAGAGGCAGTATGGTCTGCTGGTCAAGGACATGGGCTCTGGAGCTATGCAGTCTGCTACTTGCTGGCTGTGTGAATCTGGAAAGGCTGCTTTACCTCTCTGGGCCTCAATTTCACCATTTGGAAAATCTAGATAATTACAGTACTACTCTCATAGAGCTGTTACAAAGATTGTATGAAATACGGGTAAAGCACCCACAAGGTCTAGTCAAACAATAGTGGTTAATAAATAAAAGAGTAATAAAATTTATAAACCAAAATTAGCCTACTACAAGTGTCTCCTGAGATTTCTAACTGCTTATTACTTTATTTATTTATTTAGAGACGGGGTCTTGCTCTGCCACCCAGGCTGGAGTGCAGTGGCGTGATGAGTTCACTATAGCCTGATCTCTCGGGTTTGAGTGATCCTCCCACCTTAGCCTCCCAAGTAGCTAGAATACAGATAGGTGCGTACCACCAAACCTACCCAATTTTACAGCATTTTGTTGAGACTGGGTGTCCCTATACAGCCCAGGCTACTCTTGATCTCCTGGGCTCAAGTGATCTTACCGCCTTGGTCTTCAAAAGTGCTGAGCCGCTATGCCTGGCTAATATTGTTTTAAGACATCTGCCTGTCACAAACTGCTGGGAACTCTGCGACACCCCTGCTAACTATAATTTCCTGAAAGATCCCTTTATATTACCTGTATTTGTACTTAGTTGTTTATGGTTTTTGGATTGTGGTCTATTCTCTTTTTAATGAAAATGTTTATGTAAAATTATGATTTTATTCCTATTAGGAATGTTGACAATTATTTTGTTCCTCTCTAGTCTTTTTTTAACACTTGGTTCTTTTTCCTCTAGAAAGTGAGAATGGAAAGGAGGCGGGCCTTGAAGGTTCTTCTACATCAAAGTAGGCAAAAGTTAAAAAAAGTTTTAGGAGTGACTGTTTGAGAGAGAAAGGAATGAAATTATCAACCCATTAAGTGCCAAACTCAGACCAGGTTTAGGAATGCGCTTATGCTTTCAGCTTCCTGGCCCACTTTGAGAGGTTAGGAGCTCCCCTTTCCACTAAGAAAATTGCCACTTGGGTAGGCACATACAAAACACTCAAAGAATATTTGTTGAGTGACTAAATGAAAGATGGTCACTGTTTTATTTATAATAGGGAAAATCTGAAAATAACCTAAATGTCCAATATTTTAATTATGGCATATCTACAAAATAGAATTATGAAGCCCCATTTAAATGATAATGATTCAAGGTTTTAAATAATATCGGAAAATTTATGAGACTGTATTAAATGGAAAAAAAAAAAAAAAGTAAAAGACAAAACCCCCAGAAGGAAATACAGAAGAATGGCAATAGTCATTACCAAGGGGTGTGATGTGATTCTAAACTCCTGTATTTTTAAAAATATTTCCATATTTTCCTCAATAAAAACACATTTTTATAATAAATGCTTTCTTTTTAAAATAAAAGACTTGGGCCAGGCATGGTGGCTCATGCCTGTAATCCCCAGCACTTTGGGAGGTCAAGGTGGGCAGATCACAAGGTCAGGAGTTCAAGACCAGCTTGGCCAACATGGTGAAACCCTGTCTCTAGTAAAAATACAAAAAAACAAAAAACAAAAAAACACCTGGGTGGTGCCACGAGCCTGTAATCCCAGCAACTCAGGTGAGGCAGGAGAACTGCTTGAACTTGGGAGTCAAGAGGTTGCAGTGAACCAAAATTGTACCACTGCACTCCAGCCTGGGCAACAGATCAAGACTCTGTCTTGGAAAAACAAAAATAAAAAATAAAAACAAAATAAAAGACTTGGGATGGGTGCGGTGGCTCACACTGTAATCCCAACAATTTGGGAGGCCGAAGCAGGCGAATCACTTGAGGTCAGGAGTTCAAGACCAACTCCTGCCCAACATGGCGAAACCCCATGTCTACTAAAAATACAAAATTAGCTGGGCATGGTGGTGGGCACCTGTAATCCCAGCTACTCGGGAGGCTGAAGCAGGAGAACTGCTGGAACCCAGGAGGTGGAGGTTGCAGTGAGCCGAGATTGTGCCATTATATTCCAGCCTGGGTGACAAGAGTGAGACTCCATCTCTAAGTGAACAAAATAAGATAAAATAAAATAAAATAAAATAAAATACTTAATTGTAAATGGATAACTGGAAGGCACTTAACAAATATATCTGGCTTTTTAAAATAGGTCTTCAAATTCTTTTAAATATTAAAAACATGCTATTGATGGATTTTTAACAAATGCATGGGATGAATACGTTTGCTGGTATGTCGTCAAGGAAAAAAACGAGTTTGGTCTTTCATTTCTACAGCCTATCTGTTACTATGTCTATCTTGCCCTACAGAATCACCCTAAAAATTGACAAAATTTTAAATTACAGATGAAAAAGATGGAGAAATTTTATTTCATATGCTAACATTTAAATGTTAAAGCACAGCCCTGATTTTCCAGAAGCAAATCCTTTCCTTGTCCTTAATTATGAAAACAGAAATCCTTCGCATCAGTTTCTTAAATTCAGCATATTTCTCTCTCTCTCTTTTTTTTCCCAATGGGTGAGCACTTTCTATGTTGCCCAGACTGGCCTTGAAAGAGTGGCCTCGCCTCCTTAAGCGCCAGGACGACAGTCAGTGCCTGAGCCACCACGGCTCCCACATTCAGTATATTTCTGATGTACATTATCAACACTGAGGTTACTGCAGATACTGTAAGTAAGACTCAGGAGCAAGTCAAATGATAACATCTAGGCAAAAATAACCTGTAGTTGTTGAGGGAAAACATATGAGTAATGCTACTCAACACAGAGTCTGTACCTTGTGCAGCAGTGAAACTAGAAGACGGTGTTGGTGTGATTATCCCAAAATTAAAGCCAGTCCTAACAAGTGGAAAAAGAGAAATTAAAAAGGAACAAATCAAGGCACAATACTGTCCTCTTAATATTCCATTTTATAATTCATTCATACAAACCAAACTCAGGAATTTACAATCTAGAAGATGAAGAGTCAAAGCACCTGTTTCAGAAGCAGTAAAGCTACTCTATAATCTCTAAGCAGACAGAGCAGTTTGTGGATGAGACACGATGGGGATAGAGGTTGAGGGCCTGTTGGGGGACGGCTGGGCTTCCTGTAGCAGAAGTTTGAGTGAGGACTTCTCGCAAATGAGCAAAGCTACAGCAGTAGAGACACAGGAGGAATGTGCACGTGGGAATGGGGGCTGGAGCAGATGGTCTGTTTAAACAGGTAAGAAAGTAGTCCCCACTTCAGAGGAGAAAATGTGTTTTCTGACTTTTAGATACATTGCTGTATCACCAGTCTGAACGAGTTTCCTTTTCTGTCAAGAAGAAAGTGTCATTTTATTTTCCTCCAGTGTTCAGTCGCTCCTCTTCGAAAATACTCTTCAGATCAAAGTATCTATATGTCTCTATCAGTAGCCAAACCATTCCTTCTATATGACTCAAGGTCCCCTCACTAGGGGACAGAAGGAAGGTCTGGCGAGACAGAAGCACTGGACTAGGGAGAGCCTCTCAGAACCCACATCAAGACCAATGAGCATGTTGGAGAGCCCCATCCTGCTAAGGAAAACAATGAATAGAATGAAATAGAAGGCTTATCTCTGTCATTTTGACAGAACTGAATTTTAGGGCTGGGAAAATTTAGTTCAAAAACTTTCTAACTCCTTTCACCATCTTCTCTCTCCCTCTGTACATTTTCTTTACACTGTAAGTGAAGACACCATAGCTAAGGAAGAAAATTCCACACAAGTGTGAATCAGAACAGATTATTCACTGATAAAAACTCAGGCCAGGCATGGTGGCTCACATCTGTAATCCCAGCATTTTGAGAGGCTGAGGCAGGTGAATTCCTTGAGCCCAGGAGTTTGAGATCAGCCTGGGCGACGTGGTGAAACCCTGTTTCTACAAAAACCAAAACCCAAAAAATAAGCAAAAACAACAAAAAAACCCCCACAAAACCAAAACCCAAAAATTAAAAAACAAAAATCAGCCAGGTGTGGTGGTGTACACCTGCAGTCCCAGTTATTTGAGAGGCTAAGACAAGAGGATCACTCAGTTCTGGAGGTGGAGGTTACAGTAAGCCATGATTGCACCACTGCGCTTTTTTTTTTTTTTTTTTGAGCCAGAGTCTCGCTCTGTCACACACACACACTTCAAATCAGATTTTAAACTAGTTTTAAAATATAAGGAACCAAGCACATCAAAAATAGTAAATAATGTAATAACTTAGACACTTTTGACCATCACATTAAAAATAAAAACACAAACTTTCTAGGTGAAGAAATTTTATCTAATAAGAATTAAGCCATTGATTCAATGACCCCAACTTTTCCAAGTTATTTTATAAATGGGAAGAGGGGCAGGCGCAGTGGCTCATGCCTGCAATTCCAGCACTTTGGGAGGCTGAGGTGGGTGGATCACTTGAGGCCAGGAGTTCAAGATCAGCCTGGTCAACATGACAAAACCCCATCTCTACTAAAATACAAAAATTAGTCGGGTGTGGTGGTACACACCTGTAATCCCAGCTACTTGGGAGGCTGGGGCATGAGAATTGCTTGAACCCGGGAGGTGAAGATTGTAGTGAGCCGAGATCTCACTACTGCACTCCAACCTGGGTGACAGAACGAAACTGTTGCAAAGAAAAAAAAAGGGTGGCAGGAAGAAGAATATCATTTCACAGAAGTAAAGATTATTTAGTCATCTTTAAAGACGCAATAATTCTTGGCACTGACCTACTCTTTAAAATTTGCTCCGAATTACCTTTGGGAAGTATAAAACATAATGATTTATAATAAAGAAAAAATACATATTATTACTTTCCCCCTCAAGTAATATTCTAATACACTCTTTTCTCCTAACATGTTAGGCTGAAGGATATTCGAAAAATACATTAAAATCAGGAAAAAGAGACTGTAGTTAGTATGATTCCAGTTACAAAAGCATAAACTGAAAAACTTAAGAGGCTTTTCTAATGGAACTGAATGCACAATGCTTCAACAGCAAAAAAATCTTTTGACTCGTTTTGATCTCAGTTCCACAGAGTCTAACCCAATCACTGCAGGGAAGAGAATGCTTCAGCAGCTCACACAGGTTTCAACTATAAGTGCTCATAGCACAGAGAACAGGCACCTTAACAAAGGCTCATCTTGAGATGAGGTTTAAAAGATTCATTTTTAAGAACAACTCAGCTTTACAAGTACAGTCATCACTTTTTTTAAAAAAAGAAACGGAAACAGATTCTTCTACATCTATATAAAACCTCAAATTTCAAATGGCTATTATCTTTCATTACATTCTCTAAGAAGTTTAGTATATTGCATTCTCAATGCAGTAAGCCTATTTTACTTTATTTTTTATTTTTGGAGACGGGGTTTTATTCTGTTGCTCAGGCTGGAGTGCGATGGTGTGATCATAGCTCACAGTGACCTCAAACTCCTGGGCTCAAGGGATCTTACGACCTCAGCCTCCCAAGTGGCTGGGACTACAGAAGTAAACCACTGCACCTGGTTAATTTAAAAATTTTTTTAGAGATGAGGTCTCACTATGTTGCCCAGGCCAGTCTCCAACTCGTTGGCCTCAAGCAATCCCCCGACCTTGGCCTCCCCAAGCTCTAGGATTATAGGCATGAATGAGCCAAACATGTTCCATGTTTGTCCAGCAAAGCCAATTTGAATGTCACATCTGGCCCCCAAAATGGTGTCAGAATGGAAACATCTCAGTGTGACAAACTAGATGAACTACAGAATTTAACAGACTCACGACCCAAAGAAAATAAGGCTTAGGCAAAAAAACCAAAACAGATACACAAATACATAATAAACACGTATTGACTTGAAATGCAAAGGGAAAATCGATTTATATGAGAACATTAAACTACTGCCATTACCATCGGATGTATTACTGCCATGGTAAGAATTCTGGGTTCATACACATTTAATAAATATATAAATATATCTACAATTTTTTTTTTTTTTTTTTTTTTTTTTTTTGAGACAGAGTTTCACTCTTGTTACCCAGGCTGGAGTGCAATGGCACGATCTCGGCTCACTGCAACCTCCGCCTCCTGGGTTGAAGTGATTCTCCTGCCTCAGTCTCCCGAGTAGCTGGGACTAGAGGTTCACACCACCAGGCCCAGCAAATTCTTGTATTTTTTAGTAGAGATGAGGGGTCACCATGTTGGCCAGGATGGTCTCAATCTCTTGACCTTGTGATCTGCCCACCTTGGCCTCCCAAAGTGCTGGAATTACAGGTGTGAGCCACCATGACTGGCCAAATATATCTATAATTGTTAAGGGGAATTTGAGGAAGCTAATTGTTAGTAATATGCCACAAAACTTAAGTTCATTACTGACCCTGATGGAGAAAATGAGAAAGGCTTGCTGAACTGCCCAGAAGCAGATGGGGTCGAAGTCACGGTTGTTTCTGTCTTGGCTGTCCCTGGCCCTGAAATTATGAAAAAAAAAAATATATATATATATATATATTTATATATATAAGAAGAAGAAGAAGATTACGAAAACACAAAAACAAAAGAAGATTACGAAAACACAAATTCCAGTGTAGAATTCCCTGTAGCTCAGCCTATGTGGTGCTGCTCAACACCGTATGTGCCTTCTGTGACACATCAGGGGCCATGGGGAGAGAGCACATTGCCTCCCTTGTGCTTGAGGTCTCCGAAATTGCTCTGTGGCTCTGTCAATGTTAATTCCAGTCTAAGGTGTGCCATACTCTCTTTTCCAGAAAAGATACCAAAATAGTTCTGGTACAGTTTAAATGTAGTTTTAAAAGTACATTCTTAGAGATTTCAATGGTATCAGAAAATGCTTATAATGTGAGGCTAAGCCTCCTCCCCACAAAAGTAAATAAAACTATACATAATGTAGCTTTATAATTATTTGAAATTAATCTATAGTGAAGGACAGAAATCCAAAAGAGAAATAGGTTCATAAGCTAAATATTTCTGAGTAGTGACTTTAAGGCTATTTACTTCTACATACATTTCTGTATTTTCCATAGATTTTGTTGGCATTTAACAAATAATAGTGCTCTTTTTTTAAAAAAACTTATAGATATAAAACATGATTGCTGTAATATAGAGACATACAAGAAGGTTAAAAGTGCAATCCATCATTCTCCCCATGTTCAATTGCACTCTAACTACTTACTTATAGTTTGGGTACAATCTTCAATCTTTTCCCTACTGCTCTATTTTTTTATTTACTTAGAGACAGTCTCACTCTGTTGCCCAGGCTGGAGTGCAGTGGCTCAATCCTGGCTCATTGCAACTCTGCCTCCTGAGTTCAAGTGATTCTCCTGCTTCAGCCTCTCAAGTAGCTGGAACTACAGGCGTGGGCCACCACGCCCAGCTGATTTTTGTATTTTTTTTTTTTTGAGACGGAGTTTTGCTCTTGTTACCCAGGCTGGAATGCAATTGCGCAATCTCGGCTCACCACGACCTCCGCCTCCTGGGTTAAGGCAATTCTCCTGCCTCAGCCTCCTGAGTAGCTGGGATTACAGGCACGTGCCACCATGCCCAGCTAATGTTTTGTATTTTTAGTAGAGACGGGGTTTCACCATGTTGACCAGGATGGTCTCGATCTCTCGACCTCGTGATCCACCCGCCTCGGCCTCCCAAAGTGCTGGGATTACAGGCTTGAGCCACCGCGCCCAGCCGATTTTTGTATTTTTTATTTTTTAGTTGAGATGAGGTTTCACCATGTTGGCCAGGCTGGTCTCAAATTCCTGACCTCAGGTGATCCACCCACCTCAGCCTCCCAAAGTGCTAGGATTACAGACGTGAGCCACCGTGCCTGACCTTGCTCTACTCTGAAAGGGGGAAAGAGAAGATGAAAACTGCATTTAGAAAGCCCAAATCAAACAAAACTAAACCAAACAACAAGAAAAAAGGAACATTCTAAAGTAAATAAACACAGGGTAGACAGTAGTACAAATATTTTTAAAACTACTGGTATACAGTATATGGGATGAAAAATCACAATCTAAATCATCAGCTGAGTACTAGCTAAATTTAACAGGGTGTAACTATACAATGAGGTTGTAGACAGCTCTGCAAATGAGTAAGGGCCAGTCGAGGTGGCTCACACCTGTAATCTCAGTACTTTGGGAGACGGAGGTGGGTGGATCATGAGGTAAGGAGTTTGAGACCAGCCTGGCCAAGATGGTGAAACCCCGTCTCTACGAAAAATACAAAAATTAGCTGGGGGTGGTGGCGGGCATCTGCAACCCCAGCTACTTAGGAGGCTGAGGCAGGAGAATAGCTTGAACCTGGGAGGCAGAGGTTGCAGTAAGCCAAGATGGTGCCACTGCACTTGAGCCTGGGTGACAGAGTAAGCCTCCGTCTCAAAAAAAAGAAGAAAAAAAAAAAAAAACCAAAATCAAGAGTAAGATGGATCTGTATCAGACCTGGAGAGACCAAGACATTTACTGTAAGTGGGGGCAGAGAAGGGGACATAAGTTACAAAATGAGTATATATAGGATATGCAGTATATAGGATATTTTTCTTTAAAAAACAATGAAGTAACCTCAAGAGACATACATGAAATCATGATCTCTGGAATAAAGAATCTATGAGGCAGCTTTCACATTCTACATTATATAGCTCTACACCACAGACTTTTTCTGGACATGCAATAGTTTTACAATCAGAAAAACAATGAAGGGATTTCCATTATTAATTAATAAAAGAACTATTCTCTAAAGGTTTTAGAAATGCCTTTTTTTCAAAAAGAAACTTTTTGAAACTCTTAAATAGCACCTTTAAGGGAAGTTTCCTACCAAAAGAAAGTTCTTTTCTAAACCTTGATTACCTAGCAAGTGAAAACAGACGACCTCCTAATGAAAGAAAGGACTTCATGATCAGCAGTGAATGGTAAATCTTGGAGATTTCTTTGCAAGTTACACTACTTGCCTAGACATGCATAAAGCAAAGTTCCTTAGGTTTCTTTGATTCTAACTTCAAGAGTGACAAAAAAACTCTCCAATGAAGTCCTTAAAAAAAGTGAGGGTATATGATCTTTCAAAAACTTTTTCTAAAATGTTAGCCAGAAATAAAAATAAATTTCTTAACTTGAATCCTGAATAATATTGACAATTCCACTATAAAATTTTCCTTTAAACATAAAGCTTTAGGCCCCAGTTGAGAAGTGCTGGATACCTCCTTCTCATGTGAGGTGTACATGATACCAACTATGGTTTCATATCATTCTGAATTCTAGAATGCAACTCTGGCTTATGCAATAATGGTTTTCTTCTGCAAGGAACAGTTACTAAAGATAAACCCAGTATCCAATCAGAAAGTTTGGGATTACAGAGAAAGTCAGAAAGATTGTATAACTGAGATAATGAGAAGCACGCTGCTAAGGTATGAAGTTCAATTCCTAACAGAATTTGCTTGAAGACTCACTTAAGAGCATGACTGAAACAAAAGCCAGAATTCAGAGTGTTGTAAAAATGCAGTACTGCAGACAACACAAGTTAATTCCTTGCAACAGGAGGTAATACAGGCCAAATTAAGTAGGCTATAATAAAGGAGCCAACAGAAGGGGACACTGAGGAAGACCCACATAAAAATTAGGTTGTAAATAAGTAAAAGCATTCTGCATCAAGTTGGTTTGGGTAATGACACTTGGACAAAGTGTCTGGTCAAACACTCACGGTTACTGTGAAAACCAAATTAATAAGAATTATGCTTGAGTTAGTGTAGGAGGAGTTATGTGGAGCCATAAAAATCTCATTAATATTGACTTCTTATATACTCTGAAATCATACATCTGTTTTACTTTCTCTACCTTATAGGCTTTTTAATTGTCATTGTGAACCAACGGAATTTTTAATTCCTTTCAGTGGAAGTAATAGCGTTTAGCATTCTGATCCACTCCTCTCTCAACTGTGATCATCCAACAAGGAAGAAAAAGATAATACTATTGCTTCATTTTAGGAAAAGAATTTAAAGGGAGGTTTTTCTCCTATTGCTCTATCATTTTTCAAACTAACCTCAAAATTTAAGAAGTCTACATAGCCATCGAAGAGCATACTAGTTTCCTAGAATTTTTCAATACCTGAAGTCTTTCAAATATGAGCTCCTGTCTGTGGCCATACTACCTACCCTGAATGCTCCCGATCTTGTCAAATGTGACTCCTGTTTCCTACGGCAACTGCCTCAGTGATCTAGAACAAGAACCCCTGTTGTGGAGTTCTTCTTTCACCTTTATTTTCAAGAAAATAAAAATGCAAATTGACCTGAAGCTTTGTCACCAGATGATAACTGACTGGATGCTGGTGTAGGCCCAGATGGCTTTAGGGAATTCATTAGAGACCCCTATAACAGAAAACAAGCAAAATGTTTATGTTAAACCACTAACCGTTCTTTTTAACAAAGAAACATGTAAAATGTAAACATAAAAATATAATTTAAAATAAGCAAGCACAAACACTTTTAAATTACCAAAAAGAAAGACAAACAAAAAAAGGGTCTCAATTTAAGTAACCACGTATAAGATCATATTAAAGGATGAAAACAGAAATACTCTGTGAGCTCCAAGAAGACAGTCACACTGGCCCAGTTCACGACTATCTTCCTAGCACCTAGCACAGTGCTTGACACATCAAAAGCACTTGCATATTAGGTAGATTAATTAATGAATAAGTAAATGAATAAAATGGTTCTAGCTCTCAAAGCATTTACAATAAGGTTAAAAGCAAAAGCAAAAAGAAAACTGACTTATCCATCTCCAGTCAAGTTCCTTCACTCACTTGTCATGATTTACGTTTTGTCATGTGTTTTTCATGGTGAACACAAACACCTCCAGAAGAAAGATCAAATGTTAAATGCTTAAATGCCATTTTAAATCATGGTAAACTAAGGAACAGAGACATGTCTGAGAACTTACAGTAGGCAAGTCCTGATATCCCATCTCAAATTCTGATCTCAAACACAAACTACTCATCTCAGAGACAGAAGTAAGAGTGGCAGATAAACCAGGATTTCTTAGGAAGAGTTTCAGCACTCTCCTGACTGACCTTCCAACCATCCTAGCAATGGACAGGAGGAAGTCAGAAGCCTTGAGTCCCAGCTGTGGTTCCACCACTTACTCATTGTGAGAGTTTACATTAGTCACTCAAGCCTAGGCTGCTTCACCAGTGAGACATATCTAAACATCTATCCTCCTAGTGTACATGGTTGTTGTATGGATTAACTGAGATAATGTTAAAGTAAACTACAAAGCAAAGTGCCTCATATAAAAATGTATAGCATTAGAATCACGACCCCAAATTACCAGGTACAGAATGTTAAATGGTCTATGAAGACAGTATCACGTCCCAACTGACCTACTCTGATTAAAAGCCATGTCAAGACTGGCATAAATTGTGGGGAAAGGATCATGGGCTGTTATAAGACTTATGGTTCATTTAAACAAAATCAGGACTTAAAAACAGTATGGTCTTCACTTACACAGAGAGACACAGCGTGAATGTTAAAGTAAAAATCAGGCCGGGTGTGGTGGCTCACACCTGTAATCCCAGCACTTTCGAAGTCTGAGGCGGGTGGATCACCTGAGGTCAGGAGTTCAAAACTAGCCTGGCCAACATGATGAAACCCTGTCTCTACTAAAAATACAAAAATTACAGCGGGTGCCTGTAATCCCAGCTACTTGGGAGGCTGAGATGGGAGGATCACTTGAGCTCAGGAAGCAGACTGCAGTGAGCCAAGATCATGCCACTGCACTCCAGGCTGGACAATGGAGCAAGACTCCGTCTTAAAAACAAACAAACAAACAAACAACAACAACAAAAAAAACACACACAAAGCAAAGCATATAAAAATCAGTAAGTTACCTGTTTGGCTTGGTTAGCAGCCACTGGGGTCAACACTGGATGAGTTGTTTTGGCTGTGGAGTAGGGCACTGAAGAACTGAAAAACACACAAAGCATATACTCACAGAAAGGCATAACTAGGTATAAATCACATTCATTCTCAAGCTAACCTTCTGTCCAATATAGAATACCAGCTTTGGGTAGGATACAGATGCATGGGACCCCAATCCAATTCATTTGACATTTTTTTGAAGAATAAATTTTAAAAAATGAATTTTGGGTTTTAGTATGAGAGTCAAAGCAGTAGCCTTAAACTTACTTCCCTTCTCCAATCCTAAGAAAAAAATTAGTAACCATTCAAGAACTAGATCTTTTTGTTATCGAGAGTATAAGCCCTCCTGCTCCCTGGCCCTGCCTCTTATTATAGACCACATGGGGAATTCCTGATTCTCTTACCCAAGCCTGAAAGGATGATCAGCAGGCTCTGTGGGAAGCATCTAGTTCTCTGCCACCTATGCATCCAATTCCCTGCTACCGCAACAGTGTTACCCAAAGAAGAGATCTTAGCTTCTCAGAGCAGCTATCCCCAAGAGCCCAGGGCTCACTAGGTCTGCATCCAAGGGATTCAAATGTACCACTGTTCCACTCCCAACCTGCATCTTTGCTACAGCATGAAAAGTATACCCCTGTTCGCAGAAAGAGCACTCATCATCTTTTGTTAACTCTGAAGTAGGTGAATACTGTATGCAAGGAACTGTTATTTCAGTAACTAGCGTTCACATATGGGAAAAGTACCTGTTAGTGCAATCACACACAAAAGTTCTTTGTTCCTAGGGGCAATTTTTTCAACCAATTTATCTGTTGTCAGCCCAAAGCTACTCTGACTGGTAAATATAGCAATAGTAGTTGTAGAACCTGGTTATTTTTCAGAGTTCCCCTAGATTTAGAGAGGATTTGTATTTTCTATCAAAAAATTAACTTAGAAGATAAGAGATAGGCCCGTACCTCATGGAAGAAAATTATCAAACAACTTAACAAACCTTACAAGCACACTGAGATTCACTGCTGGAATAACACAGGAATCTTCCTAAACAAACCTTATTAGATTAAGAAAGAAGAAAAATTGAACTTCTGTTCAATGAAACAAACCCCATTTCATGCTTCTGCTGAAGTCGGAAGCAGCTATACATGTGCATCTCTCTGGAGAAACACATCCCTGTTCCCCTGAGGTAGCTTACCAAGCAGGCAATACAGGTACAGTGCTCCCCCCACACCTCTGCTGAATCTGTACCAGAGGAAAAGAAGGTGTGAGACTGCTGGGCCCTAAGCAATACCTGGGCGGACACAGCTGACTTGCTTAGAGAAAGGGTTTGAGCTCACAAGGATCACAAAGGAAAGGAAACCCTTTTATGCTTTCCCAAAGACAAACAGAAATCAGAAATAAAAATAAAAGCAGCAATTTAGCCAAATTTTAGAAAATTTTTTATAGCCAAAATTCAGTTGTGACATGATAGTAAATTATACATGAATAAAACTGAATGCAATTATTGTTCTATTTACCTGTGATAATGTTATGCATCTCCTGGGTACCCTAAATCCCTAAACACACAAAATTAGGACCACAGTACCTACAACCCAGGCCATGTGACACCCCTGCAGCGAAATGCTCTTCAGTGCAATCAGCCAATAAACGAACTAACAGATCAGATTCAAGAAATCTCTACCAAGACCTAAGACAGCAAACAGAAAGGAACAGTATACTCTCAAACAAATATGTTCAAAGGTTTGTGCATGATCATGAACCAAAACAACGGAAATCAATAGCTACAAATGTTCAAGATATAGAAAAGCCAAATTCGGAAGTACCCATATTTTAGATGACTTTATTCTACTTTTTAATAATATGGAGCTGAAAAATATCAGAAATTCATCTTGATATTCTTTGTTCTACACATGAAAAACAAAATCAAAGGACTGTAAAGAGAAAATGGTGTTTTAACAGAGCCCCAAAGAGACATCTCTTTACTGAATGAGTCTACAAATGACATGGACATTACTGGCAACACTAAGCTCCTGGTTCAGAAATGAGCAACAGAGGCACAGACCACTAAGAGTTTGGAAACTGGGGTTCTTGGGGAACATTAAAACACAGAAGAGTCATTTTTTTTTTTCTGGTTTTTTTTTTTTTTTTTGCCACACATTACCAGCACTACATGCCAAAGCAGGCAGACAAATGCACACATGTTCTATGGATGTGTACTCTACATACAATTACAAAATTGGGTTGTGGTAAAATGTCACCTAGGCCCTTTGCTGTTGGTCCCTTCAACTTTAATGAACTTTAACAAGGTAAATACTCATCCCATTGTTGTAAAAGGCCTCAACTTCTTGCTCTTTAACTTATTTCAGGATTTTAAAAAGCACAAAAAACAAGAGACCTGGTTATGTTTTATTTTGGTAAATCTTAATCACTCTCACATACATCTTTAACTTATCAAGAGTAACTGAAGAAACAAATCAACAGGGAAAAATAATCAAAATGATGGAATATACGGAAAACAAACACCCTATATTCAATTCTTGGGAGTGCTTGACGTCTGTTGATGGAAATATAACTGCCACCTATTTTCTCCATTGGTAAATTTAATGTCTTCAAGACACATTGTCCAAAATAGTATCCAAAAGTTTGCTAAAGCAAATTGTATTTCCTTCATGAATGTTTAGATGCTAAATAACTTAAATAATGTAAGTTGGAACTGCATTAGAGCTTTGAAAAAAGCCACATTAAATATGAAAAAAGAGGCCAGGCACAGTGGCTCACGCCTGTAACCCCGGCACTTTGGGAGGCTGGGGTAGGCAGATCACCTGAAGTCAGGAGTTTGAGACCAGCCTGGCCAACACGGCAAAACCCCATCTCTACTAATAATATAAAAGTAGCTGGGTGTGATAGCAGGCGCCTGTAATCCCTGCTACTTGGGAGGTTGAGGCAAGAAAATCACTTGAACTCAGGAGGCAGAGGTTGCAGTGAGCCAAGATAGCACCACTGCACTCCTCCTCTGGCGACAGAACAAGACTCTGTCTTAGGGAGGCTGGGGGAGGGTGGGAGGATGAAGATAGTCAACTGTTTATAACAATGTGTCATGAGGTTTACAGTACAAGTGGAAGTAAAATGTACAACAATAGCATAAAGGTGGTGAAGGGAGAAAACAGAATACTGTTGTCAGATTCTCACACTATTCTTTGGTAATATAATATCACTTGAAGACATTCTGTGATAAGTTGAAGACATATATTATAAACCTTAATGTAGGCACTTAAATAACACCAAGTTATAGCCAATAAGTCAACAAAAAAGATAGAATCATAAAGATATTCAATCTAAAAGGCAGAAAAACTGAATAAACAGATGGGATAAACAGAAACAAATAGCTATGTGATAGATTTAAACCCAAATATGTCAATAATTGCACTTAAGGTAAATTATCAAATCACTCCAATTAGAAGTCATAGATGGTCAAGATAAAAAAAAAAGCAAGCTAAGGCCCACTACATACTGTCAAAACCATGGTCTCCAACCTTTTTGGCACCAGGGACTGGTTTTGTGGAAGACAATTTTTTCCACAGATGGACAGCAGAGGAGGGATGGTGTTGGCACGAAACTGTTCCATCTTAGATCATGGGGCTATAATTTTATATTTTATTCAGTTGGATTATCATAAGAAACACGCAATCTAGATCTTTTGCATGTGCAATTCACAACAGGGTTCAAGCTCCTATGAGAATCCCGTGATCCTCTGATGTGACGGGGGTGGAGCTCAGGTGGTGATGCTCACTTGCCTGCCACTCACCTTCTACTGTGTGGCCTGGTTCCTGAGAGGCCACAGACACTTACTGGTCTGCAGCCCAGGGTTGGGGACCCCTAGTCAACAAGAAATCCATTTTTAATCCATTATTTTTAAAAAAGTGTTTTTTTGTGGTAAAATACACATAACAAAATTTGCCACCATAAAAGTAATGATTTTTAAGTGTACATGTAGTTCAGTAGTATTAAGCACATTTACATTGTTGTGCTACGAGAATTCCATTTTAAATAAAAAGACAAAATAATTTGAAAGAAAGGATGGAAAAGATACGCTGTGGTGCTGGGACAACCGGACATCCACATTAAAAACAATGAAGTTGGATCTCTACTTCACACCATTTACAAAAATTAACTCCAAATGGATCAGAGACCTGATATAAATAGGAGCTAAAACCACAAACTTTTCAAAGAAAACATAGGTGTAAATCTTTATGACCCTGGATTAGGCAATGGTTTCTTACATGTGACACCTAAAGCACAAGCAACAAGAGAAAAAAATAGATAAACAGGACTAGATGTTTACCTAATTTTAAAGAAGGGCAAAGGAACTAAATAGATATTTCTCTAAAGAAGATACAACTGTCCAATAAGCACAGAAAAAGATGCTCAACATCACTAGCTATTAGGGAAATGCAAATCAAAACCACCGTCAGTGTGGGATACCATTTTACACCGCTAGGATGGCTATGATCAGAAAGACAGTCAACAACGAGTGTTGGCGAGGATGTGGAGAAACTGAACCCCACACATTGCTGTTGGGAATGAAAAATGGTGCAGGACCTCTATAAACCAGTTTGAGCTATGTGATCCAGTGATTCTACTCCTACATACATACCCCAAAGAACTCAAATAGACACTGTCCACCAACATCTTCCCTGACCTCATCCCCCAGTGTTCTTCCTCCTGGCTCGCTCTTGAACTTGTAGACACGCTCCTGCTACAGACCCTGTGCCTGGAGCTTTCTTCCCTGAGATATTCATGAGACCTGTTGTCTGGCCTTCCTCTTCATTCAAAGGTCACCTTCCCAGGGCCACCCTATTTACAATTATAAAACCATGTTCAGACAATACTCCCTAATCCTTTCCCCTGCTTTAACTTTCTCCATCACACCATATCACCATCAGTATTTTACTTATTTATTTTGATTATTGTTTGTCTCTCCAAACAATCATCAGTCTGTTAGTTTTTTCAGTCTATTTTGTTAACAACAAAACAGGTAGTTTACCTCCAGCACCTAAGAACAGTATGTGGCACCCAGAAAATGCTCAGTAAGTATTTGTTGAAAGAACGAATAAATGAATAAATGCACACCAAAACTTCTCAAAGGAATGCTGTATCTGGTGCACTTTGGTACAACTAAACAAAATAAAAATCCCAGCTCTTCTAACCTCATTTGCCCCACTTTCTTCATTTTCCACTTCCTTCCTGCCAGGACTCTAGTCATTCCAGCCACCTTTCCACTGCTCCTCAAACATGTCCTGCCCCTTCCCAGGTTTTGGCTTTCACACTTCCTGCACTCCCTTTTCCAGAACACTCTTCTCACCACTCTGTGCCTAGCAACTTCTGGTCATCATATAAATTTCAGCTAGAAGACCTTTTCCTCATCAAACTCTTTCTCAACCTGACTTCATCAGACTGCCTTGTTTCGGCTTTTCTAGCACCCTGTACTCCTCCTTCATTGACCTTACTACATTACATCTAAGTAAGTGTTTGTGTAATTGGCAGTTTCCCAGCTGTCTTCTTGCTTGGTATATCTTATTCACTACCACATCTCTAGTACCCAGGGTAGCATCATGCTCACAGCAGATGCTGTGTAAGAATCTGCTGATCAAGCAATGGAGCACTGCAAAGGAGTTTGAATAGCTAGGGGTTGGCACCAGATAAACGCTGTTCCAATGAACTGAATGGATGAGACCAACGAATATAAAATACACCAATGGCAGAAATACGTAAACTCGCCCTATAATAAACTTTCTGTAAAATACCACTGAGAAAAAGCTAGCTGCAAAATTAAATACTTAAAATACACTTAGGAAACTACTGTTTAAAAGACTCTGAAGTTATTTTACAACGAGCATATTCTCTTAATCTTTCCTGGGGAACGATGACAGTAAATATCAATTTTCATTTTTCAATTTATGTTTGGAGTTTACCTTAAATAAATGATTATTGAAAAGCAATGCTTCTACGTTTCAGGCACCATGCTGGGCATACACATGAAACAATTATACCACAGTCCAAGTCTATGGAAAACAGAACATTTTAAAGTTTCTTCAAGATTTCTTAAGTCGTCTGAGATTTTTTCTTGTCAGAAAAAGCAAACTCATTATTACTCCTTGAACAAAGCGTTCATCAAAGATCAGCTCAGATGAACCATTTATGGAAATGAAGCTTGAGAAATGGAAAAGCAGAATCTCTAAAAGGTGCTTCTCATACATGGTTAGCATGCTAGCACCAACTGTATCTCAGAAATACCAGATAATACTTCCTGTACAATATGCTGAATTTTCCCCTTTTACGTAACATTCTGCCTTTCAGTGGCTTTTCCCTGCCTTCCCCACGTTGGGAATCTGGCTACAGTTCCTAAACGCTAATGCATCGTTCTTTCCCTTGAAAAGTTTGCAACAACCACAAATACCATCTTGGTCTAAACAGCATACCAAGGCTCTGAGGTCACTACAAAATAGTAATAGAGAAGGCTTGTTTTTTGGCTGTTAGTATGGCCCTGAGATAACTAAAAATTCCTCAAACAAGTAGTGCTGATAAACAGAACAACATGGAAAAAAAGAGGCCAGTGGACCAGTGAGGCAAGGCCAGTTGAGAGAGGGAAAACAGAGCCATGGCAGATCTGCTCTGTGGGACTGCAGAGGGTGGGCACCCTGGGGGAAACCACAGGGTCTGTGGCTGCCCTTCTTGCCACTAGGCTAATCATGGGTACTAGACACTAACTCCCTGAAATCTGATACTAGTCTTCAAGATCCCCATGTTCTAAGTGAGGAAATGTCCCTCAACTCTTCTCTATGCCACAGGGGATGGTGGCTGGTCTAAAGAGATCGTGATCACAAAATATGCAGGGCAAAGCAGGGCACAGGCATGTTCTGTGAACCTGCCCAGGGTAGTGGGAGGGAGTCAGCACCTTGAATTCTGAACACAGATGAGGACTAAAGACAAGTGAGCTAGGCACAGTGGTTCCTGCCTGTAAGCACAGCACTTTGCAAGGATGAAGCAAGAGGATTCCTTGAGCCCAGAAGTTTGAGACTGGTCTGGGGTGACATGGTAAGAACCCCATCTCTACAAAAAATAAAAAAAATTAGCTGGATGTAGTGGCATTGCCTGTAGTCCCAACAGCTACTTGGGAGGCTGATATGAGAGCACAGCTTGGGCCAAGAGGTTGAGGCTACAGTGAGCCATGATCATACTGCATTCCAGCCTGGGTGACAGAGTGAGATCCTGTCTCAAAAAACAACCAACCAACCAATGACCACCACCACCACCACCACCAACAACAACAACAACAAAAAGTGAGCTACACCAGCAATGACTTAGCCCTCAAACATGGCATGGCAGAGAAGCTAGAGTCTCCAAACAGAGCTGCTGTCTTTTAAAGGATTTTTTTTTTTTTTGAGATGGAGTCTTGCTCTGTCACCCAGGCTGGAGTGCAGTGGTGCAATCTCAGCTCACTGCAACCTCTGCCACCAGGGTTCAAGTGATTCTCCTGCCTCAGCCTCCTGAGTAGCTGGGACTACAGGTGCACACCACCACACTTGGCTAATTTTTGTATTATTAATAGAGATGGGGGTCTCACCATATTGGTCAGGCTGGTCTTGAACTCCTAACGTTGTGATCCACGCCCACCTCGGCTTTACAAAGTGGTGGGATTACAGGCATGAGCCACTGTACCCGGCCTTAAAAGACTTTTTTTTTTTAAATATAAAAGCAAAAGAAATGGGAAGAATAGAAATACCAGGAGAAGGGAAATGAGGGAGGAAAGTGTCACTCTTGAGATTACAGTTTCCAGAATCAAGTCTGCATCAGACCCAAAGCATCAACTCTGGAACCCCCAGGGCAATTAAAAAAAAAGAAAAAAGAAAAATCAAACTGCACACCTAATGCGTACCACACAGACTTACACACGGCAAACAAAAACTGAGCATACAGCATCAAGATAAACTTTAAAGGTTTGTGAGGCAACTGTCACTGGCCAGTTAAAAAGGACAATCTCCTGAAAACGAATCATGTAGGTAGGCTTAGCCGCCCATATGCCCTTATAACCTAAGGCGGGTCACAAAAACCAGACTGTGACAGTGGTGCTGCTACCCTCTGCAGGCAGTCCACTGCGATTACAGAAGTAGCTAGGGGCTGAAACACACTGGAAAGTCAGAACATACCCCATTGCTGCAGGAGTTGCAGGGTTATTCTTCAGTTCCTGCACATTTACCACTTGAGGGACATTCTTCAATGTTGATTCAGTTAAAGTGCTTACAGCTATTTAAACAGAGAAAAGAGAACACCATATTAATTCCAGTAAAGGATAAAAAGTTCTAATAATATATAAATGAAAAACCAAGACATGAGCCCAAGCAGATTAGTTTTATCATATGAAGGAAATCTACTCTAGGTAGTTCTGCAGGACTGTGTTCAAAGGAACATCTGGCCTATTCCATTAACACAGGTGACAGAATGAGGCTTCCTGAAACTTAATCAAATGTGATACAGTAGGGGAAAAGAATTCTCTGGCCAGCTTTTTTACACCAGAGCTGAGACACCTGCCACATTGTTGGCTTGATCTGGAAAAGGACAGCTACAGCTAGAGGATTAACAGCATCTGGACTCAGGATTTCTGCCACTCATTCACTCTGTCTCTCTTTAACACATGCTTATTTTGTGCCAGACTCTGTGTCAGGGGCTGAGAATACCAAAGGTATCTAGAGTTTCTTCTCTAAAGGAGCTCATGGCCTGGTGAGACAGACAGGCATAATCAATAAAATGTGGAAAATGGAGCTTGGACAAGAATGGTGGAAAAGGCAAAGAGGCATATATTTGACACCTACTTATCTATCATACCAGCTTTTACTTTGTGTCTTACAATTTTAAATTGTATTCCAAAAGACTTAATGACATTCTATAATTAGTGATTAAGGAAGCCTGAGCAAAGCCTGTGGATCACTTCTAACTGTATCACTGGCCAAGGTAAAAGCGGTATCATAAGCAGAAGGATAGAGCTGTGGTTAATTCTCTTTTATTCCCTCCTTTCAGGGAAGTGACCAGAAGATCTTGCCTATGACTGCACATCTTTCATCTTTCACATTCAAAGCTGCCTACACCTTGGAAATTTTTGCATCCAATATGATAATGCAGATCACACCACCTCCTGCTGAGAGTGGAACAATCCTAAATCCTGGCAGATTTTAAGTTTTTACAAATCATCAGCTCGATCAGCTTGATTTCAAGCCTATTCAGCACCGTGGCAAGATTCTGCTTGGTCTAAGTAATATTTAAAGAGAACATCAAATAATTCTATTTTTAGAAAGCTCAAAGGTAGCTTAAAAGTTATCTTGGTTTTGTTCTTCAATATATATTTTAGATGTCTTAATAAAGGTTTTAATATTTAAATTTGTCTTTAGAATCTTTTATCACTGTTTAATGTTAACTCTTTTTGCCTAAGTTTAACCATTATGTCTTATCTAGTCTTTTAAAAAGAACTCTAGATTGGAAACTGTTCTAAGCAGTGATAAATCTAAAAAATAATTCTACTCAGCTAAAACAAAAATATTTGGCTTATATCTGTTTCTTGATCCTGGCCCTACTGACATTTTGGGACTAGATAACCCTTTGCTGTAGGGGTATCCCATGCATTTTAAAGATTTTTTTGGAGCATTCTTGGCCTCTACCCAATAAATGCCAGCAACACTGCCAACTGTTTCAGAGGGAAGTGGGGGCAGCCTCTAGTTGAGAAACTTGTGGTTTTTATAAGCCTCTACTAGCTTATAAAACTTGTGATAACTGAAGTCCTCGAGACCAACTAGGCAGACTGTAAAATCCTAATATAGAAAGTTTGGGATGATGACAAACCACTGAGGAAAAGTTAAGTGCTAACTGGCTTATTAGAGCTTCCATCTGTAAAAGTTAAATTTTACAATGTTACAAAAAAGTTTTCATCAGGCCCAGTGGCTCACGCCTGTAATCCCAGCACTTTGGGAGGTAGAGGTGGGTGGATCACTTGAGCCCAGGAATTTGAGACCAGACTGGGCAACACGGAGAAATCCCATCTCTACAAAAAAATCTTTGAATATTTGCCTGGTGTGATGGTACATGCCCGTAGTCCTAGCTATCCAGGAGGCTGAGGTGGGAAGATCACCTGGGTCCAGGAGATCACAGAGGCTGCAGTGAGCCATGATCGCACCACTGCACTCCAGCCTAGGCAACAGAGTGAGACCCTGTCTCAAAAGAAAAAGAAAAGGCTTCATACAAAATATAGTTGAAGGAGAAGAAAAAAAGCTGTAGTGAAACAGCAGAGGGTTAGAGTTTGGGTTCTGCTACTCATTGGTGGGGTAACCTTCACCTCTCTGAACCTTAGGTTATCCAAACACAAAATGGTCATTCTTATTGTTTGTTCATGTTTGTTTTGTTTTGGAGATAAGGTCTCACTATGTTACCAAAGGTGGTCTCAAACTCCTGGCCTCAAGTGACCCTCCCACCTCAGCCTCCCAAGGTGCTGGGATTACAGACATGAGTCACCATGCCCAGCCTAAACAGCCATTCTAATACCTACCTCTCAGGGTAGTTGGAATCTGTACGATACTAAAAGATGATTCTAGTGTTATTAGATGATCTAATTTCAAAGGCTATAATTTTAGGGCTCTAAGCAGACATTATTCAAAAGTAGGATTAGCAACTGTGTTTTTAAAAAACAAAAAACAAACAAACAAAAAAAACAACTGATTTCCCACTTAACTAAATGTGGCAGTTCTAATCCCTCCCCTTAAAAACAAAGAATTTCAGGCCTATTCTCTGCCTTCTTAGAGCTCTCTCCACAAAGGGGAGAGGGTTGTCACATCAATCTCCTCTTCTGAAGGGCACCAAAGAGAGCCCACTGTTTCTTGCCACCTGCTGTCCTGGCCTGTGACTCAGACAGCTCATAATCAGCCTCTGTACAAGTATGGGGCTACAGCATTTACCTGGTGTCTGATTGGCCATCTGTCGTCTGAGTGCTGCTGCGGCAGCTGCCTGGGGAGCGGAGATGGAGTGGGAAGGACTGGGTGCACCATGTTTCACAGTTTTCGTGGCAAGCATTGTGCTATCAGCCCCTTGAGGAATAATTTTGCTAGTAGATGTAGCCACTAAAAGGAAAAGAAAATTAAGTGTGAGTGGGTGAGAGAACAGGAACATACAAAAGGTTAAATTGATAAAATTCTCTATGTTCGACTACAGGGAAAATGCTAAAATTAGCATTAACACAGAAAAGTACCAGTAAACTAACAGGCTGCATCTGTATCTTTCGGTTGCTGCACGCAACTTGCCTACCCACCTCTACTAAGATACTTTACATGGTCATTTCCTGATACTAATTGAGATGTAACTTTTATACTAACATAGACCAAGTCCCTGATCCCCTCTCACAAATTCTCTTCATTCTAGTACCTAACACTGGTATTTTTCTCTGCTAGAAGTCACTTGGATGCAAAGCCCTGACACTGCACTGAAAGTGTGGGAGCACAACAGTGGTCAGCACAGTGAGCCAATACTGACCATGAGCACCGGAGCCAGGGAGTTCTGAGGCAGATAATGCCACAAGTCAGGCTGAAATGAGCCAGGATTTGAAAGACACAAGAGTGAATGTTGCTTTATAACTGAAGCATAACAGCCCCCTCCTTTTACTTCTGAAAAAGACCTGTTTTAAAAAACGAGCTGGCTCAGCAGAAAAGCTGTTACAGTGCATAATGTTGGAGGGCATCTACTTCCTTATAATTGGCCTAGCTACTGTTTTCAAGGGGAATACAAATCTTTTTAATTAGTCTTCTAATTTCTAGAATACTAGCAGAAGTGGGCTGAGCGGCTGGGTGTGGTGGCTCATGCCTGTAATCCTAGCATTTTGGGAGGCCGAGCCAGGTGGATCACCTGAGGTCAAGAGTTCGAGACCAGCCTGGCCAACATGGTGAAACCCTGTATCCACTAAAAATACAAAAACTAGCCAGATGTGGTGGCACATGCCTGTAATCTCAGCTACTTGGGAGGGTGAGGAAGGAGAACTGCTTGAACCAAGGTGGCGAAGGTTGCAGTGAGCTGACATGGCACCACTACACTCCAGCCTGGGTGACAGAGAGAGACTTCATCTCAAAGAAAAAATAAAGAAGAAGTAGTGGGCTGGAGCCAATCATCATATTGGTGTGATAATATAAAACCCAGTTACAATTCCTTCATTAGTTAGAAACATCATAGGGAAAAAACAGTTTCCTTTCCCACTGTTTACTTACTTGAAGTTCCCATCACACCAGGTGAAGAACCATGAACCAGGTGAGATTTACCAAAAGGTGCTGCCTGGGGCAAGAGACTGGGCTGGATGGAAGGAGTGCGAACCACAGGGGCGTGCCGAGGGGCCTGGACCACTGCCTCCTCTTCTTTACAGGATGTCCGCGCATCTTCACTCTCCAGAGACTGGGAGACAGATGATGTTGAGCTGTCTTCATCCAAGTCTTCATAATATCTCTGAGACAGAAAGGCTGATCGAGACAGGCTGGCTACAAAAGCCCCAAACAAAACACAATTTAGACAACTCAAAGCAAGCCCAAAAGCTACGCAATTTTCACTGCTGATTAAAAAAAAAAACTCAACTTATAAAATGATTTAATTATTACTTATTTTAAGTGGGAGCAGGTATTGTCAAATGTGAACAAAAATGGTTTTGGGTCTTTGCTGAAATGAGGATTTGAAAAACTGAGCTGTATGAAAGAGAACATCCTGGGACTGTTAAAGAATGTGAAAAAGTATGAGACAAAATTAATGCTGGTGTCAAAGTAGAAGACCTGGAGCCCTCCCCAGCAGAATAATAATATACCAGAAAAGTAACAGGCAAGTTTCCATGGTGGGGTGAACAATCACATCATTACCATCACCATCCAATGATAAGCTTCTAAGAACAGGTCCAACATAACAGGAAAAAGAATGTCCTCAGTCCTAAGTGTCTCAAACATTTCCAGATAAATCTAATGATTCTTCTGAATCAGACAATTAGGTTTAAAGAAATTACAAGAGATTGGGTGCAGTGGCTCACGCCTATAATCCCAGCTCTCTGGCAGACTGAGGCGGGAGGACTGCTTGAAGCCAGGAGTTCAAGACCAGCTTAGGCAACATAATGAAATCCTGTCTCTACAAAAAAAATAGGGCAACAGGGTGAAACCCTGTCCCCCACCCAAAAAAAAGGGAGGCTGAAGAGGGCAGATCATGAGGTCAGGCGTTCAAGACCGCCTGGCCAATATGGTGAAACCCTTTCTCTACTAAAAAATACAAAAATTAGCTGGGTGTGGTGGCATGTGCCTATAGTCTCAGCTAGTCTGGAGGCTGAGGCAGGAGAATCGCTTGAACCCAGGAGGCGGAGATTTCAGTGAGCTGAGATCACACCACTGTAGTCCAGCTTGGGCGACAGAGACAAAAAAAAAAAAAAAAAAAAAAAAAAAAAAAAAAAAAATCCAACCGAAAGAGAAAACAGAATTCAGTAAGGCCTTATGTCATGTTTCTTTCTATCATAAATTTCAGAATGCAAGTGAATACTTCTTATATATTGGGAAAAACAAAAACCAAAGATCCTAGTCCTTTTTCTTCCCTCCCCCAAGTTATTTAAAATGGCTTTGCAAATATTTATTGACTTTTGTGTCCTATGTGCACACGGCTCTGCAAGATTTTACTGTCACAATGTAAGTATAACATAAACAAATGCCACTGGAAACCAATGCTATTTGCTATGGCTGTCCTATCCAATTTGGTAGCCACTAGCCATGTGGCTAAATTTAAAGCAATTAAAAGCAAATTAATGAAAAATCAATTCCTCAATTGCACTAGCCATATTTTATGTACTCTACAGCCACATATGGCTAGTGGCTACCCTGCTGGACAGCAAAGATTAAGAACATTTCCATCATCACAGAAAATTTTCCTGTGAGATAATAACTAGGTACTATTTTAAGCCACCAAGTTTGTGATAATTTGTTACGGCATCCGTAGGAAACGAATACAAACCCATGTTCTCTTGGGGCCAAACTGCTCTCCATAATTTCTCTAAAATCCTACTGTAGTTCCTGACAGTAACAACAAAAGATGACTCAAATAATCACATCACCTTTAAGAACTAGATAGAAAGAGACACTGGAATAACTATGTAATCTCCAAGGTCCCATATAACATGGGGATTCTCTTAGCTCCTTCCTTAACCAACCTTTCTGATGCAATTCACTTGCCTTCGGTGGAGGCAGCTCCATGAATTGAAAGATGCAATGGCCATGCTCACTCACAGAAGCTTGCAGCATGGACTGCTCACTAAGCCAACGGTGCTGCCTCCACCAATAATGGGTGCTGCGCTCTGCTGTGATCAAGGATGTGGTTAACTGCCTGGTATTAGAAAGAGGGTCCCACTGAAATTTAAAGAATCTTATTTTCTTTACACTCTACTCTAGTTCAGATTAGGAAAGGTAGACACCCACATGACTGAGGGCAGGGAAACAAAAGGATAGAAGTCATATGATCATCTCAGTAGATGCCTCAAACCTCACATTTTAGGATGAACTGCAGAAAGTTTTCCTTTTGAAATTAAGGATAGACGCATGACACTTTCATGCTGCACTGGAGGTTCTTGCCAGTGAAGTCAGGTTAAAAAACAATAATAATAACAAAAGGAATGGAAAGGCAGACACATCACCATTAGTATGCATGAAGGATATCATTGTTTCCATAGCTACAAGGCCAAGAAACAGCTAGAGATGAGTTAAAATAAATGAATTCTGCCAGGTTGCTGGCTGTAAGTAAATATACGTAAATCAACTGCATTTCTCTATACTACATCCAACATAAAACACAAAATTTAAGGGAAAAAAGTCTACCATCATAAAAGCATCAAAAATGCTAAATTTTTAGCAATAACTCTAACAAAAGATGCATGTCTCACATGCATAAAACACTAAGAGAAATTAAAGAACACCCAAATATACAAATATGTACCCAGGTCGGGAACTGAGAGTTCACTACTGCACAAATGTCAGTTCTTAAGTTGATCTAGAGACTCAATACAATTCCAATCAAAATCTCAACTTTCCTTTGAAGGCTGAGGAAGACAAAATCCGCCCCTGTCTCTCTTTTTTTGAGACACAGTTTTTGCTCTTGTTGCCTAAGCTGGAGTGCAATGGCGCGATCTCGGCTCACTGCAACCTCCGCCTCCGGGATTCAAGCAATTCTCCTGCCTCCCTCCTCTTTTTTTTATTGTGGCAAAATACATATAACAAAATGTACCCTCTTAATCATTTTTAAGTGTACAGTTCCATGGTATAAATACATTCATAATGTTGTATAACGGTGACTACCATCTATCTTCAAAATGTTTTCATCTGAAGCTTCGTCCCCTTAAAACACTAGCTCCCCATTCTCCCTCCTCCAGCTTCTGGCAGCTACCATTCTAGTTCTGTCTCTATGGTTTTGACTACTGTAGGTACAGGGAGGTGGAATTTAACAAGACAATTTATATGTTAATATGAAAATGTAAAACACCAAGAAAGCCAAAACATTCCGGAGCAGGGGTCAGAAGACTACAACCATAGGTCAGCTGTCTCTTTTTAGAAATACAAAGTTTTGCTGAAATACAGGCATGCCGCTTTCATCACATGGTCTGTGGCTGCTCTCCCATTACAACAGCAGAATTAGGTAGGTGCAATGAAAACCACAGTGCCTGTAAGCCTCAACTATTCTCTAGCTGGCCCTTACAGAAAAATCTGCCAACCCCTATTTTGGATTATAGAACTTTCTGCAATGATGAAATGTTCTTTATACGTGTTTCCCATTACAGTAGCCACTATTCACATGTGCCTCCTGAGCACCTGAAATGTGGCTACTGGGACTGTAAAACTAAACTTTAAATTTTATTTATTTTTCTTTTTAAAATGTATGTATTTATTTGAGACAGTGTCTAACTACTCCTTGCCCAGGCTGGTCTTGGAACTCCTAGGCTCAAGTGATCCTCCTGCCTCAGCCTCCTCAGGCAGCTGGGATTATAGGCATGCACCACCTTGCCTTGCAATTTTATTTAATTTAAATGTAAAGCAGAGTACTATATTGGACAGAACACCTCTGGAATCTAGCAAGAGAACAGTACTGAGACTAGCATGAATTAAGACAGTGTGGCAGCAGTGCTTTCTAATCATTGCATGAGACCAACAAACATACATGTATATGCATAAATGATTTATAATAGAAGTGACCCTGCTAAGCAGGGAGGAGAGTCTTTTCAATAAACAGTGTTAGGACAAGCAGATATCCAAATGCAAAAAATGACATGAGCCATACCTTTTATCACACACAAAAATCAATTCTTGATAGCATAAAATATGGTTTATCTATACAGAGGAATAATACTGTTCAGCAATAAAAAGGAATGAACTACTGATACATGGTATACATCATGAGTGAACAACAAAAACATGCTAAGTGAAAGAACCCACACCTAAACATTATCAGACTCCATAATATATGCAATTTCTTTTTTTTTCCTTCTTTTTGTGTCTTCAGAAAACATGCAATTTCTTTAAAAAGACAGATCCACAGAGAAAGAAAGCAGATCAGTGATTGCTTGGGTGGAACAAAAATTGACTGCAAACAAGCATGGGGAAACTTTTTAAGTGATGGAAATGTTCTAAGACTGGAATGCGGTTATGGTTATACAATTCTGTAAATTTAGTAAAAATCATCCAGCTGTACACTTGTAACAGGTGAGTTTTATATGTAAATTATACCTTGGTAAAGTTGTTTTTTTAAAAAAATCAATTCCAGGTAGATAGTTGATTCGATTGTGAAAAGAAAACATTCATGTTTCTGGAAGATAGTAAAGGTACATATCTACTTTCATTACCTGGAGATAGAGGATTTCTTAAACACAACACATAGAGTACTAACTATAAAAGAAAAGGCTGATAAATCTCACTATTTTGCAATTAAGAACTTCTGCTCACTGGGCTGGGCACAGTTGCTCACACCTGTAATCCCAGCACTTTGGGAAGCTGAGGCAGGAAGATAGCATAAGGCTATCTTCAAGGTTAGCCTGAAAAATATAGTGAGACTACGTCTCTACAAAAAATAAAAAAATTAGCTGGGCATGGTGGCCTGTGCCTATAGTCCCAGCTACTCAGGAAGCTGAGGCAGGAAGATCGTTTCAGGCAGTGAGGTTGGGGTTGCAGTGAGCTACGATTGCACCACCGCACTCCAGCCTGGGCAACACAGCAAGACTCTGTTTCTAAAAACAAAAACAAAAGCAAAAACAAAAAAGAACTTCTGTTCACCAAGACATAATTAAGAGGGCAAAAAGGCAAAATGACTATCTACAACTCACATAATCAACAAAGGCTGGTCTCCAGAATTTATAAAAACATTTACAAATCAATAAGACAGATTATTCAATAATAAATGAATAAGCAAAAGATTTAATCCAGGCCGGGCGCGGTGGCTCAAGCCTGTAATCCCAGCACTTTGGGAGGCCGAGGCGGGCAGATCACGAGGTCAAGAGATCGAGACCATCCTGGTCAACATGGTGAAACCCCGTCTCTACTAAAAATACAAAACATTAGCTGGGCATGGTGGCGCGTGCCTGTAATCCCAGCTACTCAGGAGGCTGAGGCGGGAGAATTGCCTGAACCCAGGAGGCGGAGGTTGCAGTGAGCCGAGATCGCGCCATTGCACTCCAGCCTGGGTAACAAGAGCGACACTCCGTCTCAAAAAAAATAAAAATTAAAAAAAAAAAAAGATTTAATCCAGTACTCCACAAAAGAAGATATCCAAATAGTTAAAACATTTTACAAAAGAGTCCTACCAGAATAATTAAAAGAAAAAAGACTGACAGTATCAACCTTGGCAAAGATGTGGAACCATAACACTCATATACTGATGATAAAGTACAACGAGTTAGTAAAACTGCTTGGCGGAATCTATGAAAGGTGAGCATATGGACAGACTATAAGACAACAATGCCACTCCTAGCTATGCAACCAAATGGAAGCGTCTACACATGCTCTGAGAGACATGTACAGGAATATTCAGAACAACCTTTTCTGGAATAGGTATAAACTGAAAGGAGCACATGTTCAACAGGAGAACAAACAAGTGCAGCATATTCATACAATGGAATACTACATAGCAACTAAAATAACAGCTAGAGGCAACAACATGGATGCATCTTACAAGCCTGATGTGGAACAAGAGAAGCCCACTCAGAGAATAAGTGGATGGATTTATGCAGTAGGCAAAGACCAAAACACAGGCAAAACCAAAGTACAGTGTTTTGGATGGTATGCTTACATAGTAAAGCCCTGAAGGAAAGCAAAGAAAAGAAGACTAAAGAGAATGACAACTTATGCAATGCAGAATCCTGGAGTGGATCTTAGATCCAATCAATCTGTAGGGGTAAGTGGGACAGCTGGCAAAATCTAAGTATTAAATGTCTATGAGATCACTGTATATGTTAAATTTCCTAAACCTGTGAACTGTATGTAAAAGAACACCTTTGTTCTTGGAGAACACATGCTGAAATATTTAGCAGAAAGGGGCATTGTCTTCAACTTATTCTCAGATAGTTCAGCAACAATTGTGGCAAACATTAGTAAACATATGGGTGAGGGTTAACTGGGTGCCTACTGCACTCTTGCAATTGGAAGTTTCAGTTTTTTCAAAATAATAAATTAAAAATAACAAAAAATGTCAAATTGGAAAAAAAAGGGCAAAGGCAAAACTCTCACATAAGCCCATATAATGGTGCCTTAGGGGAGGAAGGAAAACTGGAGTATGAAGAGGGATTCTAAAAAACATCAATATTGGGCCGGGTACGGTGGCTCACGCCTGTAATCCCAGCACTTTGGGAGGCCGAGGCAGGTGGATCACGAGGTCAAGAGATCGAGACCATCCTGGTCAACATGGTGAAACCCCATCTCTACTAAAAATACAAAAAATTAGCTGGGCATGGTGTGTGCCTGTAATCCCAGCTACTCAGGAGGCTGAGGCAGGAGAATTGCCTGAATCCAGGAGGCGGAGGTTGCGGTGAGCCGAGATTGTGCCATTGCACTCTAGCCTGTCTCAAAAAAAAATAAAGTAAATAAAATAAAAATGTCAATATTCTGTTTCGTGACCTGGGTAAGGTTACAGGGATAGATATTTTTGTTTTGTGCACTTTATGTGTGTTGCATTTCACAATTTTAAAAATTAAAAGTGTTTCCATGCTGAGTTATTCTTCCCAGCATGCACACTAACATTAAATGAGTATTATGTGCAGTTATCTGCCTCATGTCTGAATTCCTCCTCTTAAATGAAAGCTTATCATGTGCAGAGGCCATGTTTCTCTTAACACTGCCTGGAACAAACTAGGCAATCAAATTTGTTAAATGAATGAATAAATAAATTACATAAATCTCACTTCTAAGGACTCTATCTATATATTCTGATGTGGGTTAAAGATTTGTGAACAAGGATGTTCTGAGTAAAATTCTGGCAACAAGATTAGCAACAGGCATTATGGCCTTCTAATACAAGGAAATATTGTGTTGTCATTATAAGGCACGTGTTCAAAGAATATTTAAACACAGAAGGCAGAGGAAAAGCTTATAATTTTAACCTTAAAATTTTTTTCCAATTTTTAAAATTTGGTAAAATACAACATAAAATTTACCACCTTAAGTGTTTTGAAGTGTATATGCTTCATTGGTATTAGGTATATTCACACTGTGCAACATCACCACCATCCACCTCCAGAACTATTTTCAATGTGCAAAACAGAAACGCTATACCCATTAAACAACAACTCTCCATGATCCCCACCTCAGTCCCTCAGGCAACCCCTATTCTCCTTTCCATCTCTATAAATTAGATGTCTCTAGATACTTCATAGAAGTGGAATCATGTAGTATTTGTCTATTTGTGGTTTATTTCAGTTAGCACAATGTCCTCAAGTTTCACTTAAATTGTAACATGTGTTAAAAATTCCTTTTTTCAAACTGAATAATAATTCCGTTGTACAGACAGACATTTTGTTTATCCATTCATTCATCAACACACTTACATTGCTTCTGCCTCTTGGCTATTATCAATAATGCTGTCATAAGCATTATTGTGTGTGTCTTTGAAGTGTCTTTACAAGTGTCTCTTACAAGTGTCTCTTTGAAACCTTGTTTTCAATTATTTGGGGTATATACCTAGAAGTAAAATTGCTGGATCATATTGTAATTACATTTTTAATTTTTTTAGGGACCACCAAACTGTTTTCTACAGCGGCTTTACCATTTCACATTCCCACCAACAGTGCACAAAGGTTCCAATTTTTCCATATCTTCACCAGCACTTATTTTCTGTGTTTTTTTTTTTTAATAGTAAGGGCTCATCAATTTTAAATTAGAAAAAAAAATCAAGACACAAAACTAAATGTTATCATCTCAATTTCATTTTTAAATAAATCAGATTTACATATGCAAAGAAAAAAGTCTGGAACTAAACCAAAATAACTAAAGGAGGCCGTATCTGGGTTGAGAGAGAGAGAGAGTAATTTTTTATTTTTCTTTTTAGAAATTCTGTTGCTTAGGCTGGAGTACAGTGGCATGGCCATAGCTCACTGCAGCCTTGAACTCCTGGGCTCAAGCAATCCCCTTGCCTCAGTCTCCCAAAGAGCTAAGATTAAAGGTGTGTGCTACCATGCGCAGCTAATACTTATTATTCTCTTTCCTACTTTTCCATATTTTTCCTAATTATCTACCAAAAGAAGGTATATTTAGGTAAGAAAATTTTATTTAAAAATTCACTTGTCTGTGACTATTATTTATCTAATTTAGCGCTATGTTATTACAGAAAAATAAATCAGTAAGATTATGTTTCTTTTAGTTATTCTGATTATCAAAAGCATTTGTTATTGGTACTAAAAAGTTTTAACTGAAAACAGAATCTCAAAGAAAAATTTGGATATGGGCAGTAAAACAAGGCAGTTATGCCTAAAGCTGTTTGTAAAAATTTTTTTTTTAATTGAAGTTATTCTTTAGATAATGGGGAAAAAAATTATTTCACCAGTTATATGGCTTCTTTTCAGCAAGTGTTTTTAACCAACATTGCTTAATCATATTTTCTTCTTTTTTTCATAAAAGAAGCCTTTTTTGGCAAGGCACAATGGCTCACACCTGTAATCCCAGCACTCTGGGAGGCTGAGGCAAGAAGATAACTTGAACCCAGGTGTTTTAGAACAGCCTGGGCAACATAGGGAGACTCAGTCTTTTATCTTTTTCTATCTGTTATTTACTTGTTTTTAAAAAAGCCTTTTTCCCAAATGCAAACTTACTCTAAACCCAACACAAATCATAAAAGTAAACCTTCTCTGGCTAAAGCAGAGGCTAGGATCCAGCTCAACCTATCTCAAACCCTTGTGAATCAGTGTCATGTAACCTGAGGACTGCAGAAAACTGTAAAAACCAAAATGACTACCTTGCTGCTCTATCACATATTAAAAACCAACACACACACACACTGCACCCTATCACTATGTACAGGCCCAGTTACCAGTTCTCTTTACCTGGAGCAGTGGATCTCACTGGTGGGGTCTTCCTCTTGGCCAAGAAGTTTCTCAGTTGTGCCTGTTTCATGGGGGACAGTTTAGCTGCAAGAAATCCATAAACCCATAAATGCTTAAGATACAGTGTTTTTTTTTTTGAGACAGAGTTTCACTCTTGTTACCCAGGCTGGAGTGCAATGGCGCGATGTCGGCTCACCGCAACCTCCGCCTCCTGGATTCAGGCAATTCTCCTGCCTCAGCCTCCTGAGTAGCTGGGATTACAGGCACGCGCCACCACGCCCAGCTAATTTTTTGTATTTTTAGTAGAGACGGGGTTTCACCTTGTTGACCAAGATGGTCTCGATCTCTTGACCGTGTGATCCACTCGCCTCGGCCTCCCAAAGTGCTGGGATTACAGGCTTGAGCCACCGCGCCCGGCCCCAGTTTTTAAGATATCAGTAGCTGGAAGGCAACAAAGGGAGCTAGAAGACTGGGAAGGATGCAATTACCTGGTACTTTGGGCATGGATTTGGCATGAGATTCTATGGTGGTTTTCAACAAAGCATTGCGCAGGCTTTCAAGGTCACTGTCAAAACTGAAACAGGACAGTGTTACATACAGACCAACTAGAAGCTAAAATATCTGAAGCTGTCGGGGGTACACTATTCTCCTAAATATAAATGCAAGACATGAACATATCCCCAATATTCACCAACACAACATGATGGTGCCGCAATAGAAAGAGTAATTAAAATCTACGCATTTGGCCTATAAACACAAAACCATTTTGGTAAACTCAAGGCAGACTGCCAATCTGCCAGGGTCTGAAAGTTCCCACATTCAAACAGAATGGCAAATCTTCGTTTTAGAGGCAAGTCAGACAACTTAATCCTATCAGTTGATTTTTAATCAAACCATGACACTATTACTATGGTATATCACTTGCTATGATATATTCAGCACCCATTTCATCAGTGTAATACTTTACAGACTTAATTTAACTCTCCAACAATCCCATGAAGCAGGTATTGTCATTCCAATTTTTTAGGCTAGGAAACAAAGGATCAGAGAGGGTGAGACCCTGACCAGGATCACAAGGTGAGAGACAGCAGAGTCACTTGCAAACCTACATCTGAATGACTCTAAGACTACTCCACATTACTCCCCTAAATATCTGTTCATGCATTCATTCACCCACATTTATTGAGTATAAGTGCTCTTCACACCTGTGAATGCTGCTCTGGGAAGGCACAGCCGAGGGCAGGCTCCATGGGGAAGTCTGGTTGTAAAGGCGGAGCTGCTGAAGACTGTTCACCAGGTGATTCAGTCTCTTCCTCTGTTGATTGATGATTTCCCGGTTGTTGGCTAGGGTGTTAAACAGTGTCTCTCGCTCTGGCACAAGTAGGTGCCTGTTGACAACCATGGAAAAGAATTAAACATGAATGTTCAAGTAAAGGAATCTCCCACCAAAAAACAAACAAACAAAAGACTATAATGGTAACAGTGAAAACGACAAAATGGAGAGCCAAGAGTAGACAAGAACCATCAATAAATTACTAGAAAATAAAAAAGAGATGAAAGCCTAATGAAGATAAAAAGGTATGTGGAGAAAACAGCTGGAAACAGGCAGGCCAGGCCTATAGCAAAGGACAGCATAAATTAGGTGAAATCTGAGAGAGACTCTAGGAAGAAAAGGGCAGGAACGAGGTGCAAATCAGCAACAGGAGAAAAGCCAGTCAGCTTTCTACTTAGAATTTGTCTGTTTTTCTGAATGTCAATTAAATTCAATTAAAAAAAAAACAACAACAACAGGTTCACTGAAAGTCTACAGGAGTTAGTTAAGTCTTCAGACTATTGTCAACAAACAGTGAGACAGCACTGATTTAGTATCAGGTAGGTAACCTGCCCCAAAGAACTAAAACAGGACAGGAACAGGGGCTGCCTCTGTGAAATGGGTCTGACTGTAGGGGGGGACAGGTCTATTTGCTTCCGCTTTTCACTAGAAATAAAGTTGCTCTGAAATTTTCTTCTACTACATTAATTTGCAGAGGGAATAGGAAAAACTACACCAATAAAAACAAAAGGAATAATCCCACACCAGTTACAAACCAAATTTGCTTTGCTATGGTATGTCAATACAGTGATGTGCCACATAACAACATTTTGGTCAATGATGGACTATATATACAACAACGATCCCATAAGATTACAGTAGAGGCCGGGCGTGGTGGCTCAAGCCTGTAATCCCAGCACTTTGGGAGGCTGAGGCGGGTGGATCACGAGGTCGAGAGATCGAGACCATCCTGGTCAACATAGTGAAACCCTGTCTCTACTAAAAATACAAAAAATTAGCTGGGCATGGTGGCGCGTGCCTGTAATCCCAGCTACTTAGGAGGCTGAGGCAGGAGAATTGCCTGAGCCCAGGAGGCGGAGGTTGCGGTGAGCCGAGATTGCGCCATTGTACTCCAGCCTGGGTAACAAGAGCGAAACTCCGTCTCAAAAAAAAAAAAAAAAAAAAAAAAAGATTACAGTAGAGCTGAATTCCTATTGCCTAGTAATCTGTGCTACAATTGTCTGTAGTATTCAGTATAAATCCATGCTATTCAGCAGGGGTGTCTAATCTTGTGGCTTCCCTGGGCCACACTGGAAGAATGGTCTTGGGCTATATAAAATCTACTAATGCTGATGATGAGCTTAAAAAAATTGCAAAAAATCTAATGTTTTAAGAAAGTTTACAAATTTGCGTTGCGCTGCATTCAAAGCTGTACTGGGCCATATGCGGCCTGTGGGCTGTGGGTCGGACAAGCTTGCTGTACAGGACTGTAGCCTAGGAGCAACAGGCTATACACCATATAGCTTAGGTGTAATAGGCTATGCCATCTAGGTTTGCGTAAGTACATTCTACGATGTTCATACAGTGACAAAATCACCTAACAATGAACTTCTCAGAACACACCTTAAGCAACAAGTGACTCTATGTATTCTGCCTCTTCACATAAATCATGGAATGAAAAATGCTTGCTAAAGAGAAACCTCTGGATTTATTTCATCTTTTCCCACTATCTCTTTGAGATCGGGGCTGACTGAGTGACTGCCTCTGGTAACAAGGTAGTTCAACATACAATTTTTAAAAGGCATTTCAGGCCAGGTGCAGTGGCTCATGCCTGTAATTCCAGCACTTTGGGAGGCTGAGGCAGGTAGATCATGAGGTCAGGAGTTCGAGACCAGCCTGACCAACATGGTGAAACCCCGTCTCTACTAAAAATACAAAAACTAGCTGGGCATAGTGGTATGCGCCTGTAATCCTGGCTACTCAGGAGGCTGAGGCAGGAGTATCACTTGAACCCAGGAGGCGGAGGTTGCAGCGAGCTGAGATCGTGGCACTGAACTCCAGCCTGGGCAACAGAGTAAGACCCCATCTCAAAAATAAATAAATAAACAAATAAATAAGGCATTTCAATAGGGTACAGAAAACAGAGAAGTGCTATCAAAATAGAAAATTGTACAGATTTAAGAATTTGAACTCTACAGAAGGGGAACTCAGAAAAGCCTAAGTAGTAAATCCACAGATTTGTTATAAAGGGGCGGGGCGGGGGGGGGAAGACTGGCTTCTCTTTTAGCATCATGCACTTTCTTACATTTCTAACAAATTACAGGCTAATTTGTTAATTACCAAAGAGAAATATAACCAAGCAGAGCAGAATGTTCCCACTGTCAGGTTAGGCCATTATTTCCCTTGTGGGAAAGCAAACTGTATGGTTGAACATGAATCAGAACTAAGTGTGTGAGCTGGCTCTCTAATGGGGTCCCACTGCCCATGGAGACAAGTGCTCCAGTCCACAGAATCCTCCCCTTAGATAGTGGGGGAGGAGAGCTTCTCACTTCTATCTCCTCACACCTATCTATGCTCCAAGCTGAGGGTCCTCCAGTTGGGATTTCTAGCCTTTGTCCACATAACAAAATGTAACTTATTGAATTCAGCTTACTAAATTATAAGCATATTCTAGTCCTGTCCCTGATGTCACACCCAGGTTGTCCCACTGAAAGTACATCAAATAGACCATTTCTTGGTTTGTTTTCACACTGGGCTAACTAATCTATTAATTAAGTGTAGGTGTTTCAAAAATCTAACATTTCAGGGCTGATCTGTTTTTCACATTTCTAACGGCACTTCATGTTCTCGTGGTACACTGTATTCTATTCCTTGTGGAAAATATGTGGCTTAAAAACAAATATCTAAGGATAAAAAACTATGCTAAAAGGTTTCCCATTCCTTTGCCATCATTCCTTTCATCCTTTTAACTATTCACACTAATTACAAATATTTTCTCAAAAACAAAATTTGAAATATACAGAGGAGTATTAAGGAAAATTTTCGTTAATCCCATTTTGCAGATACGACTATAAATATTTTGATACATCTATTTACTTTTGTACCTCCACAGTTATTAGCCAATATGCGTTTGCCTTTTTACTTATTAAATTTTTATATTACAACAAATAATTATAGTGAAATAATTACATATTCTATACATTTTATAGAAGATAGGAAATATATTACATAATTTCTTGGAGAACATGCTAGTCAATGGTTACAGGGTATTCTGTAATTAAGAAAAAAAAAGTGACCATATTTAGCCACTCCTGTACCTTAAGATAATTAGGTTGAATACAAATTTTCACTATCATAAATTATAGTTTATATAGTTTATACTTATATGCTGCAATATATAAATTCTTTTATGTAATTACTGTGAGCATCATTTGTTGTTTCTGTAGAAAAATATTTCTAGTAAAATGACTAGGTTAAAAAGAATGAACGTCTGCAGGAATTTTCATTTTTAAAATGGCAATAGCAGTATCTATTCCAACCCACTGCAGATGAGAGATCTTACTCACCTTTGTTTTTTCTTTTGTTCCAGATGCCGATCCCACTCCAAGTCTAGAACATCATTCACATCTTGGACAGCAAATTTCACATACTGATGAAGGCGCCGAATTTCCTATGAGAAAAAAAATTAAAAGGCAAATGACTTGTTTTTCTGATAGTTTGGGGAAGATGTATCGAAACAGTCAAAAGAATTCTGAAACACTTCTATATTAAGAACCACAATAAACAAGAAAAACAGAATAGGTTTTAATATGATCATTAAAACCGTGTAATTAAAATGAGGCTGGGTGCAGTGGCTTATACCTATAATCCTGACACTCTGGGAGGCCAAGACAGGTGGGACTGCTTGAAGCTAGGAGTTCAAGATCAGCCTCGACAAAAAAGCAAGACTCTGTCTCTAATAATGTTAAAAAAAAAAAAAAAAAAGAAGTTACATAAAAAATCTTTAAAATAAAAAACAAAATTGGCTGGATGCAGTGGCTCACGCCTGTAATCACAGCACTTTGGGAGGCCAAGGCAGGCAGACCATTTGAGGTCAGGAGTTTGAGACCAGCCTGGCTAACATGGTGAAACACCGTCTCTACTGAAAATACAAAAATTAGATGGACGGGGTGGTAGGAGCATGTAATCCCAGCTACTTGCGAAGCTGGAGCACGAGAATCGCTTGAACCTGGGAGGCAGAGGTGGCAGAGAGGTGGTACACTGTAAAGGGAAACAGAATGAGTGTGTCTGCCTAGGCCCCCAGGGAACAAATGTTCTTGCTTAATTCTCGTTTTTTTCTCAGCTCCTATGAAGTATCTCAACATGGTCAGGGAATTTTCCATTCCATTCTGGTACTCAGACAGTGCATCCATTTAGTTTTTGCTCTCCCATCCATAAAATTAACTGCAAAAGACAAAACAGTGCTGATATTAATTCTAAACTTATCTATTCACAGCAGAGAACATGTAAGTCATCTTCCCAAGTTGAGAAATACTCATTTGTTCGAAAAAGAAAAGAATAATATCAGCACTAACAACTGAATCTGGCATTATTTAATATTTTAGCTATTTAACTTATTATAGGCCTGTAATAATTTTATTTACGTTTTGGGCGACTGCTAACCTTCATGGTTAACTTGATTCTCAAAAATTAAAAACAGGCCAGGTGGCTGGGCATGGTGGCTCACGCCTATAATCTCAGCACTTTGGGAAGCCGAGGTAGGTGGATCACCTGAGGTCAGGCACTTGAGATTAGCCTGGCCAACACGGTGAAACCCCATCTTGACCAAAAATACAAAAATCAGCCGGGTGTGGTGATACATGCCTGTAATCCCATGTACTTGGGAGGCTGAGGCATGAGAACCACCTGGACATGGGAAGCAGAGGTTGCAGTGAGCTGAGATTGCACTATAGCCTAGGCAACAGAGCAAGACTCCATCTCAAAACAAAAAAAACAGGCTGGGCATGGTGGCTATAATCCCAGCACTTTGGGTAGCCAGGATGGGTGGATCACTTGAGGCCAGGAGTTCGAGACCAGTCTGGCCAAAACGGTGAAAGGCCATCTCTACTAAAAATATAAAAATTAGCTGGATGTGGTGGCCCACACCTGTAATCCCCAGCTACTCCAGAGGCTGAGGCAGAAGAATCATTTGAACATGGGAGGTGGAGGTTGCAGTGAGCCAAGACGGCACCACTGCACTCTAGCCTGGGCAACATAGCTGTCTCCAAAAATAAAAACAAAAATAAAGTGGGCGGGGGTGAGGAGGCAGAAGAAGAAAACTAAATACATAAAATTTAAAAAAGGAAAGAAAAAAATTAGCTGGGCGTAGTGGTGGTGCACGCCTGTAATCCCAGCTACTTGGGAGGCTAAGGCAGGAAGAACTGCATGAACCCAGGAGGCAGAGGTTGCAGTGAGCCAAGATCATGCCACTGCACTCCAGCATAGGAAACAGAAGATCCTGTCTCAAAAAAAAAAAAAAAAAAAAAAAAAAAAAAAAAAAAAAATTACATAATTACATGAAGTATATTGTTTTCTTAGCCACAGTTAAGGAAGTTTATGGGAATTGTGGTAAATTATAAGCAGAAAATTAACAACTTCATAAAGAGCCATCATCCAAATCTATACACAAAAAAAGATAGCAATTGTTACATGAGTTTGTTTTTAAATCTTTTAAATAGATTTACATAGATATCCTACCTGAAGCTGAGCTTCGCTCTTGGGATCCAGTGGTCTTTTATAAAGCAAATGGAGATATCCAGAGTCACGATTTCTTTCATTTTGTTCTCTGGCTTCCTCAACACCAGCAAAGCCCTCAAGTAAAGTTGTTTTCAGGCTACTTATATCTCCATGAAGTGACTACAAAAAGTACAATAATGTGTTGATACAAAAAGTTGTAAGTCCAAACCTTTCTGTTTAGATCAAGGAAGGTGGTGTTTCTCAAACACTGAACACAATGAACATCCGAATATATTTAAGCCACGTAAAAAAAGAATTTAATGGCTTAGAAAGACACTTTTTACATTTATTTTTCATCCCCATTAAAAAAACTACATGCTAATTACTGAAAATGCAGAAAATACAAAACCATGGACAGTAGCTACAATACTATTATGTGAAGATAATTACTGCTAATACTCTAAAGAACCTTCCTCTTTCCAAACATGCTATTTAGGACCAGAACTCTGGAATCAGAGTCTGAAACAGAATGCTGGCACTACCATTTGCTAAGTGGGTGACCTTTGACAAATTTACCTAAGCCTCAGTTTTCTGACTTGCAAAATAGAGAGGTCAACAGTATGTATGACACAGGAAAGTTGTGAGGATTCAGTGGGATAATACAAGTGATGTGTTTGGCACAGTGCCTGGCATACAGTAAGAAATAATAATAATAACAATAATTAACACTATTAACATGAAACATTTAATATTTTCATACTGTGTATGTTCTAAAATACCCTGCTTTTAAAAAATCTAACACTATGAAAGATAGACAGCAAAATTTCAAATGCAAATTGACAACTATATAATAAACTTTACGGAGCACACAGTACGTGGTATGTGTCAAAGGGGTAGAAACTTACTCCACCTTATAGATGAGAAAACTGAGAAACAGAGTTAACTAGATTAACTTGTCCAAAGTCACATAATTTATTAAGTGCTGAAGGTAGGATCTGAACTCAGGGATTCTAGGAAGGCTACTTGGCCATGCTAAAAAAACAACACTGGTTGTGGCCTGGTGGTCCTTGAAGAAATAAAGTATATACACCCATGGAGTAGTAGAAAACATTTTTTAAATGCAATTCAACTCAAGTATCCATAAACACAAACCTCTGTGGTCTCTTTAATCTCCAAAAGAAAGGTGTGCAAGTCCTCTGATTCTGTTCGCAGCATCTTCATCTCCTCAGAAGTGCCCACTTGGAAACAGGCTTTGGAAGTTCGGGCTTTTAGCTCTTCCAACTCCTTCTGAAAGTGTGCAATCTGTAGAAGCCACAAATGAGGAACTACTCAGTCTGAATGACAAACAGTAATGTCATTGCTACTGTGCTTATTAACTGCTCAAACTGTTGGGATAGGCCAGGCTTCAAAGCTAGAATGAACTAGTTATGTAGGGGTTGGCACTTTGACCCATTCAAGTCTGTCAGCTACTTCCAGAAAAAAGCCCTCAAGACACAAATTTACCTCCTCCCCAATTCCAGCCATCACAGGATCTGCATCTTTCCACTGATGTCCCTGCTTTTCTGCAACAGCAGGCTGAAGTGACTTTGGCTGAAATAGAAGGCAAAGGTTAAAAATTGATCCCATATTATAAGCCATGGCTTCTACAAGCAATCACATCAGTGCCTATCACAGGGAGTGTCGCTTCTGTAACACAGTCATTGTTTCTTTACTCATTCTTCCGAATCCTTATTTATAGGGTCTCTACTTTGTGTAAGGCATATTCTAGAAAATGCAAGTAAGGGTGAACAAGCAGATGGGGGCCCAACTCTCATTGAACTTACCTCCTACTGGGACACGCTGAATAAAAAAATGTAAACATATCTGATAATTTCAGTTGGAAAACAAACAGGAAAATATAGAGAATAAAAGAGGGCACTACTTCAGAAGAGATGGCCAAGAAAGCCCTCACTGCGGGCCGCCATCTGAACTGAGGCTGCAAGCAGAAAGAAACTATGGGATCTGCAGGAAGCACTTGCCAGGCAGCAAGAAAGTCAAGTGCGGAGAGATCTCGAGGCAGGAGAAATCTTGGTATACCTGGGCAAAGAAAAAAGTAAACGTGGACTCTGTGAAGTCAGGGGAGGCACTGGAGAGGGCAGGGGTAGAGTCAGGAAGGCAGGCAGGGGTAGGTCAGTCAGGTCACACCGAGGAATTTAGATTCTATTCTAAAGGTGTTAGAAAGCTACTACTGGTGTTTTAGGAGAGTTTAAAATCTCCTTTATGATTTAAAAGATCCCGCTTACTGCTATCTAGAGCAGGGATAGCAGTGAGATTAGTCAAGAGGTTAAAAAGGTGAGAGGTGGCAATAGCTTGACACAGGATGCTAGCAGGGGGACAGGGCTGTGGGCTTATGACATGTGACACAGCAGAGGGTGGAGGTGACAAGACCTCCTGCCAGCCTGGACTAGGGACATACACTGTGAAGAGAGGGATCTAGGATGCTTCTGGGCTTGGAGCTTGTGCAAACATCTGGTTTGTTAGTGCTATTTACTCACTGGAAAAGGACAAGCCTCTGGGGAGACAGAAATCAAGAGTTCTGCTTTAAAGGTGGTATAATTTGAGATGCCCTTTAGACTATTTGCTACTTACAACGATTAACATTAGAGAGGTCTTAGACCACATCAGCATTCATTAATAGCAAACATTTATTTGGCAAACACTGTGTGTCATGCATCATGCCACAAGTGTGAACTGTGACCTGGGCACTTACTATGTATCCAATACAGGTATGTGTCAGGGTAGGAGAAGGGTTGGTTAGGGGGACACAGAAGAAAAAGACGTAACCCTTGTTCCCAGGGCACTCAAGTAAGCATGTGGGAAACACAATTCTCTTTATATTACACCATAAAAATAAACTGAGATGACGGACTACAAATCTAAATATGAAAGATAAAATAAAGCTTTTAGAAAAACATTTTTTGACCTTTAAATAGAAAATGACTTCTAAAACAAAACATGAAAAGCATTCATCATAAAAGAAAAAAAAAATGATCTACTCAACTATATTAAAATGGAGACAAGTATTCATCGAAGAAACCAAAAAGACAACGAATAGGCAATTCACAGTGAGAATGTATTTCCACTGTATGTGCGTGTATGTGTGTGTGTATTCAAGGAACTAACTCTTAAAAATCAAAAGGAAAAAGACAATTAAATAGAAAAACAGAATAAAGACATGAACAGATACAACATTAAATATTCAAATGGCCAATAGTAGTACTGTAAAAAGCTCAATTTTGCTAATCATTAGAGAAATACAAATTAAAACTACAAAACAATACAACAAAAGATGAAAAATACCAAGAGAGGCAAAGATGTGGAGCAGCCAGAAGTCTCATACACTCTTGGTGGGAATCTACTAATGAGGAATACATGCAGAGTCTATGACCCAGCAATCTCACTCACAGGGATACACCCAAGAGAAACCTGTACGTGTGTTCACTGAAGACGTCAACCAGAATGGTCATAGCAGTACTACATACAATGGCTTAAACCTGGAAATTACTCAAATGCCTGTGAGAGTAGAACAAATACTTGTAACATAATCACACAATAAATTCTATACAATGACATGGATAAATCTCATAATGTTAAACAAAGCAGCCAGATACAAGAATGCATACTGTACAATTCCACTTGATAGAAGGTACAGGCAGGCTAACCTCATCTATGTTGTTGGAAATCAAAAAAGCAGCTACTCTTTGACAAGAGTAGTAACTAGAAGGGTACAGGTGAAAACGACCTCGGGTTCTGACCTCTGCCAACCGAGTTCAAGTGATTCTCCACCTCAACCTCCTGAGGGGCTGGGACTACAGGTATGTGCCACCATATCTGGCTATTTTTTGCATTTTTAGTAGAGATGGGGTTTCACCATGTTGACCAGGCTGGACTCAAACTCCTGGCCTCAGGTGATCCACCTGCCTCGGCCTCCCAAAGTGCTGGGATTACAGGCATGAGCCACTGCACCCAGCCAGGTTCTCATAAAATTCTGTTTCTTGATCTGGATGCTAGTCACCAAGGTATGTTCAGATGGTGACAATTCACTGAGCTGTGCACGTAACATGTGTACTTTTTTCTATGTGTATTACACTCAATAAAAAATTAAAATAGATAAATGGCTTTTATGAGTATACAAGTATTCAAACCTCACACTTTGGTATTTACTATCACGCAGTCCCAGTTACTATCTCCAAGGTCTGAATTCTAAAACATAAAAACTCATTTAATTTATATGTATGCTTGGGGCAGTAAACTAATAAACACAAGGCCAGGCGTGGTGGCTCACACCTGTAATCCCAGCACTTTGGGAGGCTGAGGCGCGTGGATCACAAGGTCAGGAGTTGAAGACCAACCAGCCTGGCCAAGATGATGAAACCCCATCTCTACTAAAATACAAAAATTAGTCAGGTGTGGTGGCAGGCACCTGTACTCCCAGCTACTTGGGAGGTTAAGGCAGAAAATCACTTGAACTCAGGAGGCAGAGTTTGCAGTGAGCCAAGATTGCATCGAGCCTGGGTGAAGAAGCGAGACTCTGTCTCAAAAAATAATAAATAAATAAATAAATACAAACCTTGCAAGCTGAATTTAAACATACCTGGGGAGAGCCTGACTTTGCCACTGGAGGGGTCATCCTGGGGGATTTCTGTACCATTGAAGACACTGGGCTTGAACTGCCCTGAGCAGATCGTCCTGCTTGAAAAAGAAGTCAGTTAAAACAGATAGTATTTATTACTTTTTTTCCCATCACAAATGTCCCTTCCCTAAATCTAAGGAATTAAGTTATCCATTGCCCCTGGCCCCACTTTTATGATTTACTTTAAATAGTGATGTCCATCAGCTGTGCTAGCCTCTGTTCTAAGATAATGAAAAAAAACAACATATGAACATTTTAGGAGCCAGGTATGGTGGCTCACACCTGTAATCCTAGCCCTTTGGGAGGCTGAGATAGGAGGACTGCTTGAGCCTAGGAGTTTGAGACCAGCCTCAGCAACACGGCAAGACCTTGTCTCTCTAAAAAAATTAAAAAATTAGCCAACGGTGGTGGTACATGCCTGTAGTCCCAGCTACTCAGGAGGCTAAGGTGGGAGGATCGCTTGAGCCCAGGAGGTAGAGGCTGTGGTGAGTCTGGAGCATGCCGCTGCACTACAGCCTGGTTGACAGAAAATCTGTCTCAAAAAAAAAAACAAAAGCCAAAAAACTTCCTGCTTATAGTATGATTGACCGAAGAGATGAATACAGTCGCTGCAGGCACTCTCTCTTCTGTGTGTCTTTTTTTTTGAGACGGAGTTTTGCTCTGTAGCCCACACTGGAATGCAGGGGTGCGATCTCGGCTCACTGCAATCTCCACCTCCTGGGTTCAAGCAGTTCTCCTGCCTCAGCCTCCTGAGTAGCTGGGATTACAGGCAATCACCACCACACCTGGCTGATTTTTGTATTTTGAGTAGAGATGGGGATTCACCATGTTGGTCAGGCTAATCTTGAACTCCAACCTCTGGTGAACCACCCGCCTCAGCCTCCCAAAGTGCAGGGATTATAGGCATGAGCCACTGTACCTGGCCAAACAATTCTTGTGCCTGTGCTTCTTAAACAACTGTTCTGTAACTGTGCTTCATCAAGCACATGAAGATAAATGCCCAACAGCAAGACATTTTCTTGGAATCATTAAGTACACTTAGCTCCATAAGAAGTGTCAGAGAGAAGCATGGCAGCATTAAAGCCATAGCAAGTCTCCCAATTCAGAGTACAAAAATCACAGCACAGTAATCATTTATATAAGACACAGGAAGCAAGAAAAAATAACCTTGTCCAACTGTTAGTTAGGACTCTTAACACTTAAAACCATTAATCTGAGAAGGCAGGGCTGAGGTCTGAAGTTGTTTGCTTAAAATCAGACCTGATGTTGAAGGCAAGACTGAAGACTTCAATGACACGGAACTGGATGATGTTGAGAGAGGCGTAGGGTAGTTGAGCGGTCCAGAAGCAGCTGGCTTGGAGGCAGAAGAGAATGGCGGCATCGAGGGTGTGCTCTGGGAGCTACTAACAGGAGCAGAGACAGCCGCAGCAGTAAACCTGAAAAATGGCAGCCAGAAGGCCTCAGAAGAGCTTGCTAGAAGATTCTTCCAAACTAGCTCGAGCAATGTCATCAAAAGATAACTTACTATCTTTTATGTTAACTTACAAAGATAACATACTTTTTTGCCTTCAGAAAACATAAATGTTTAGCTATTTCTTACAAAAGGTGAAAGCTGCAAGGAAGCATTTACCTTATTGTCTGCTTATTTAGGATGCATTATTTAGGGGAAATATCAAGTACTTGAAGACAAAACTAAGTTTATCACAATATAAAATACCAAGTTTATCAGGATATGAAACATTATTGTGTCCAGCTGAGTTTTAAACAGGAGGTGGGACCCAATTACGCTGAGGAGAGTTAGTACTTTTTCTTACCAAGGAAATTACTAAGAACTCATTTTGAGAGTGACCACCTTTTCTGGAAGTGAAAAAGAAAGAGAAACGCAGGTCACTGTCTTTGGGATACTCATGGCCTAAAGGGAATATAAAGCCGGTTCCACCTAAAGAGCAAAAGTCTGTAGACAATCTAAACATCCAGCATTAGATGATTGGTCAGATAAACTGTGGTGCAGCCAACAAAATGGAATACTATGCAACCTGTAGCATGAAGTGGCTGTCTGCTGGTTCAATACTAACAGTAACTGAGGGTGGCAGCACCACCACAGCAACAACAGATAGTACAGGCAAGCAGGGAAAAAGCTGGTGGGATTTATACCCAGTGGTTATCTTGGGAGGGGTTACAAAATATAAGGAATTGCTTCCCTCAAAAAGCTTACATTCTAGTGGGGAGAAAAGAACAAGCAGATAAAGAAGTAAATAAATAAGAAATGAGTGAGCTTTAGGACCTAGATCTGGAGGAAACTGGATATCAAACTCAGAATTAGCAGTGAGCAGCCATGGGGCTTCACAGGAACTGTCAAGCAGAAGAATCACCTAACAATTTATGATGTCGCAAGATCACTTTGCGGCTGTGTAGACAGTTCAGAGTAAAGGGTAGACACATGGGGGGAGAAGTCTACAAGGGATTCATTTCCCTTCTAGGATGTATATTTTTGATTGCTCCTTTTTTTAAAAATAAGGAACATTTCCTACATTTGTAATGTAAAAAAGCAAAACAAGTATTTGAATATAAATCCCTAATAGTCAAAAAAATAAAATGCTAGCTAAGAGACTCGTCTGGACTCTAACCACAGACGAAATGCCAGCTTTTTATGTTGGCTGAATTTCTACCACTTGAAAGTATTACTCTGGGTAAAAAATTCTACTCAGTAACTCCTCTCACAGTGACTCTACATCTAGCAAATAACATGCAATATTTCTACCCATCTCACAGAAGAATCAAACTTTAGAAGTGACTTACTTTTCACTAAGGTTGACTTTGACTGCTGAGGGTGAGAAGGAAGGCGGCTTCACTGCTATATTTGGAGCAGACACACTTGGCATTGGTGTGCTTTCCAGGGTAGGCTTAAAACCAGATGATCCAAAGGAGAATGAAGCAGCTGATGGAGCCATGGGAGACGCTGCAGGGGTGAGGGCTAGGGAGGCTTTAGAAGGGGGAACAAAAGAAAAGGTTGATGGGCCAGGGCCCGGGGCTGCTTTGGAGCTGTCAGAGCCACTGGAATATGAAGGGGGCTCCCCAGTGACTGTAGCAGCTGACTTCAAAGATGAAGAACCAAAGGAGAACACAGTGGGAGCTCCACCAGCAGGAAGCAAAGAAAAAGTGGCAACGGGAGCAGCAGGTGATGACGGTGGCAGAGAGGCAGGCGCTGTAGCTGCAGAAGCATCCAGTTTCTGTGGGGCTTGAGGGGAGGTCGGGGTAGTGGGCGTACTTCCTGCAGTGATGAGGGGGAAAAAAAAAAGGGAAAAGGTTAACACTGTAACAGTGGAGGTTCACATAAGGGAAAGCAAGTGAAAAACAATTTGTGGTAGAATGAAGCCAGAAATGATACTAGTTTAACCAAAAAGAACAGATGGGAACACAGTTAATGTTGCAGTTTTCACATAGCGCAAGATAAATGAAACTGAAGGAAAACTAAGGAAAGACATTAGAATAATTGGACTTCATGGACTATGGCACACAAAACAGTCAGTCACTGCCACATTTCATAACAACCGGGAAAAAGTTTTAATTCAGACCTCCACCTTATTTCACTAAAAGTAATTTCAGATAAATACACACAGAAATGTGGGGAACACTCCCGTGTGAGACCCCTAAAAGGCGTGAGTCTCACTACATGGTGAGTTTGATCCCAAACACAGTTTCCTACTGGAGGCAGTCGAGCTATCCGGAAATATAGGAACTGAAAGATGAATGATCAGTTTCTAATATCAACCACAATATCGTCTGGGCCTAAAATTATGCGTTGCTGCTAGACCGAGTAACCCCCTACCAGCAACCAGTTCCTGCTTTTAACCTTTTTATGACTTTAAGAATAAGTTTTAACCTTTACTTATCTAACTGCCTTGTACCCTAGATAATGGCAAAGCAAAATGCCACCATAAGGGATGGCTTTGATTCCTGACTCAGAGATTACTGAATGGGGAAGTTGAGTTAAGTTGAGTCAGGAGTAGACAAAGGAGAATCTGATTAAAAGATATTCTGATGAGCAAAACCAAAAAACCTTTTCACATTTCAGTTCTAAAGCAAGGTCAAACCAGAGATACCTGCAGCCAGGAGGAATAATGTTTGGATATAAACAAGCCTTGTGAATAATGTTTGGATATAAACAAGCCTTGTGAACAATGTTTGGATATAAACAAGCTTTGTGAATAATGTTTGGAAACAAACTTTGTGATTGTAGAAAATTTTGTTACTTTTTACAACCACTGATTGGGTATCTGACTTCTCTATTGTATAGGTCATGTGAGGCATACATTTGCATTTCCTCTTACTATGAGGTAAACCAGAGCCAAGAAAGTGTATTTATTCCTGGCCTTTGAAAAATAAAATTTGCTGTTTAGGCACAGCCTATCAGCCCTCCAGACGCCTCGCTTTCTCTCTCTCTGTCTTTATTAATTTTCCAGGCGCACTCCCTCTTCCAGGTATTGGGACCCTCTTGCAGGTCGAGAGACCCCCGGGCAGACGTGCCTACCCGTCCCGGACGGTCCACGACACAGAAAGGCACATATATACATGTATCTCAAAAAAAAAGGAGGTATATGGATAGGTGTTAGGTCTCAGAGTCTAACACCTTGATAAATTTAGAAGTGATCAAAAAGAAAAAAAAAATCACAAAGGGAGAAAGTTAAGATTTGTGTAAAAAATAATTACTCAGGTATAATAATAAATTGTAACGAACTAAAAAGACCCATAGCAAATGACAAATAAGATGTTTTCTATTTTTTAAAAAGCTCATACAAATAGAGATTTTAAAATCTCAGGACTGATCAACAGGGAACCTAACTCACATAAAGAAAACACATTCGCCAGCTGGGCATGGTGGCTCATGCCTGTAGTCTCAGCACTTCGGGAGGCTGAGGCAGATGGATTACCAGGTCAGGAGATTGAGACCAGCCTTACCAATATGGTGAAACCCTGTCTCTACTAAAAATGCAAAAATTGGCTGGCATATTGGCGCACACCTGTAATTCCAGCTACTCAGGAGGCTGAGGCAGGAAAATTGCTTGAATCTGGGAGGCAGAGGTTGCAGTGAGCAGAGATCACGCCACTGCACTCCAGCCTGGGCGACAGAGGAAGACTCTGTCTCAAAAAAAAAAAAAAAAAAAAAAAGAAAGAAAGAAAGAAAGAAAAAACAAAAAAAGAAAAAACAGAAAAAGTAAATACATTCAATCTCTAATCAAAGAAATATAAACAAGGTACATTTTTAACGGTCCTCTAAATTTTAAGAATTTAAACATGTATAACCCCTTATGTTGGAAGGGATAAAACAAGCCTGAAACTTTTTATCACTAGTACATAACTAGTATTTTTCTTTTTTCTGAGATGGAGTTTTGCTCTTGTTGCCTAGGATGGAGTGCAATGATCTTGACTCATTGGAACCCCTGCCTCCCGGGTTCAAGTGATTCTCCTACCTCAAGCTCCCAAGTAGCTGGGATTACATGCGCCTGCCAACACACCCAGCCAATTTTTTGTGTTTTTAGTAGAGATGGGGTTTCACCATGTTGGTCAGGCTGGTCTTGAACTCCCGACCTCAGGTGATCCACCCGCCCTGGCCTCCCAAAGTGCTGAGATTACAGGTGTGAGCCACCGTGCTGGCCCTGTAACTAGTATATATATATTTTTTTTTCAGAAAACATTTTGGCATTGTATCAAAAACCATAAAAAACATACCCAGTAATTCCTCTTCTAAAAATAAAGCTTACAAAAATAACCCGAAAAATGAAAAAGATATTTGATGGAATCCAAATGGTTAAAAAAAAAAAATTCAGTGAAAAACTAGGCACAGTGGCTCATGCCTCTAATCCCAGAGCTTTGGGAGGCCAATGCAGGAGGACCCTTTGAGTCCAGGAGTTTGAGACCAGCCTGGGGAACAAAGTGAGACCCTGTCGCTACAAAAAATACAAATATCAGCCAGGTGCGATGGCTTGTGCCTAGAGTCCCAGCTACTTGGGAGGCTGAGGTGGGAGGATCACTTGGATTTAGGAGGCAGAGGCTGCAGTGAGCCAAGATCCTGCCACTATACTCCAGCCTGGGCAACAGAGTGAGACCCCTGTCTCAAAAATGAGTAAATTTTTCTATTTTCCAAACTTTCCACAAGGTAAAAATATTAATCTTTAAATTAAATAACCAACTAAATGAGAAAGGAATAATCTGTGTCAATATTTTCTATTTACATTAATAGGTCTTGGTTGTTCCAAATTAGCTAAGATGGCAGTTTATCTTCATGAAAGACACCATTTATCTAAAGCAATGTAATACTTAGGATGCAAGTATGAAAATACCACTTTCTGAAAACCAAAATCCAAATAAACTGTCAGTCTGATTAAAGTATAATACAAGCAAACCTATTGTTAATACTTCTTTATACAATAGATATGGAACCAGCAACAACTACTTCTGTAAAGACACACATAGATGTTAAACTTTCATGCCTATTAGGTAAACTGACATGAAAAAGATATACAAGATCCTAAAGAAATCATAAGCATTTTTTCCACTGAAAACAGAACTGATTATTGGAAAACCATCATGCTACTACTACTTCTGATCAATACAGCATCCTTGGATCTGCAGTGTAGAAATGGGCGGAACCATTCATGTCTTTTGAACCCATGAAGTAGGCTTTAGCTAGACATAGGCTTTAGTAGACTTAGCTGATGGGACAGACTTTCTCCCCTCAGGGGCTCTCTTCTACTTGTCTGAACACAGCTATTACCTCTGGATCAACTATGAAGGAAGAGTAAAGTTTCTCTAGGAAAGGCTAACAATAAAATTGGCCTCTGGTTGTGCTCCAGTGTTGAATGGGCTAGTAGCAAAGACTCAGAAACAGACCTCATCCCACAGGCTCCCAATCTCACAGGCTGCTCTGCTTATAGACAACCAGGCACCTGCGTATAGGTAGTTCATGGTACCCATAGGTAGTTCATGGTACCCTCATTCATGGCTGAATGAGGAGGTAAGAAAAAAACAACATGAAGAGTACACACACTATGAATAATGAACTACCCTAATACAACACTCTACAAACCATCTGGTATATTACTTGGGGTAGTGCTGCCAGTTGCTAGGGCCCAAGTAACTGAGTGGCTCTATTTGTGATATACAACTCACTTTGCACAGGGAAGCAGTGAGAGAATATACCCCTAAGTATTGTTAACCTTATCCAAACCAACTGGTCATACATTTTTGCTTAGGTAAGAAACTGGTCATAATAGAAAAAAAAAATTTATTAGTTATATTCTCATAAGTTCAAAACGAGAAATATTAGTCAAATTCCAACATATGAAACAATGCCCTTTTTAAAAGTTTTATGTTTTCTGGTCATGTGCAGTGTATCATGCCTATAATCCCAGCACTTTGGGAAGCCTAGGCAGGAAGATCATTTGAGACCAGATATTTGAGCCCAGGCTGTGCAACATAGTAAAACCCCATCTCTACAAAACATTTTAAAAAGAAGCTGCATATGGTGGTGCACGCCTGTAGTCCCAGCTACTTGGGAGGCTTAGGTGTGATTGCCTGAGCCTGGGAGATTAAGGCTACAGTGAGCTGTAATCATGCCACTGCACTTCAACCTAGGCAACAGAGTAAGACCCTGTCTAAAAAAAAAAAAAAAAAAAGGCTGGGCGTGGTGGCTCATGCCTGTAATCCAAGCCCTTTGGAGGCCAAGATGGGTGGATCACCTGAGGTTGGGAGTCCAAAACCAGCCTGACCAACATGGTGAAACCCTGTCTTTATTTAAAAAAAAAAAAGTTTCTTTTCACAAGTGATAAAAACGTCACTGAAAAATTTTTTTAAATACAGACTAGTATTTATATGTGTGCATGCATTTTCATGGAGGATAGGTACCAAAACATTGACTGTGGCCACTGCTTGATGACTGTTGGGCTTTAAGTGATTACGGTTTTGTATGTTTTCATTTTCCTCCAACAAACATCTATTACTTAAGCAATGTTTTCAAAAAGGAGGAAAAAAACTCAAGAAAATAAATATAAACAACAAAAATCCCTATGTTCCCACCTCACAGAAATAAACACCATTTAGATTTTAAATCCATCTCTAAGTTTTTTACTATGTATATGTTTTTTTCTCATACAAAAAGGATCACACAGAATGTAGTGTTATTTGTGATGTATTCCACTCACTCCTTCCCTGTCAATAAATCTAACATATAATTGTTACATGGCATTTCACTGTTAAGACTATACAATCATATCTGTAACCAATCCCAGGATTAAGCACAATGTCATTTGGTTGCACACTATACAACACAGAGTCTTAGAATACTGTTGGTGAACAACTGGATGCAAACCACCTAGCTGACCTTCCTTTATCTCCAAAGTAAAGTCGTGGCTGCAGAATAAAGGTTGAAGGTAGGGGAAGGCAAATATGTGCATATATGTTCAAAAAAAAAAGATTAGTGCATACCTTCCTAAGACAGATCGGCCAGTTAAGAAAACCACAACGTGTCTTCACACCATGTTCATTCTTGGAAATGCTCTTGCGCAAGCCCATGGTACTCCCTTGCTGATAAAACAGGCAGAGGCACATACCTGGTGACTTAGGTTGTCGCTCTCCTTCTAGTGAGAGTCGCTCTGGTGTTTTGATGAGAGACTTAACCCCAGGATTTTGATTAATCATATAAAATGGACAGAGCACACCATCTGTTGAAAGTAACATGAGAACTGGAGCAGGAGGAAGAGTCTTTTCATCATCTGTTAAAAAAGAAAACAAAAGCAGTAAAAGAACCAAGTCAATTTAAGAGCCTGAGCCCAGAAGGCAAAAACTGCCCTCAAGAAGAAGAGGGCTTAAGGAACTCATCTGAATCGCAGCTCAAGTTAGTTTTTTCTGATTTAGATCTGAACAGCCTTTCATGCACCAGCTATTTCAAGACAGCTCCTGCCGCTATCAGATTGCCACCATTCTGCTGGGCCCTGCCTAGAAGCTCCATCGGTCCTGCAGAAGCTCCAACTTTCCCAAAGGCCCCTCGGTTTTTATGAGCGTCTCAGTGTTCAGGAGGTAGGCTCGGCATTCCCCTCACCAAGACAAGAGTATCTAGGAAGTACTTGGGTTAGTAGAAAAATGACAGACTAGACTCTTTGGAATGGACAGCTGGACACAGAAAGATGAGTCAAACTATATTCTCATTCATGGCTGAATAAAAAGCATGTATTTTGTCAATTAAGACTTCAAGAGAATCAGAGGAAATGAACTAATCAGAACAAATACTCCTGCCTAACCAGGGAAAGAACAAGCAACTTAATAGTACCTGACAGAGACACCTCTCTAAACTTAAGCACCAGACAGCAAAGACTGTTTCTTTTGTTGCACTTTTATATTTCAATGACTATAGCATTGCCAAGCTACTGCAGGGAAGATCTATTCAAAACACATATCCAGGACTTATTTGAAAACCATGGGCCTAAGGTCTCTCTTTTCTAATCCTTGCCTTCAAACTAAGTACTGGTGTGCAGTGCCAGATTCAGGTATTGCTTCTTTGGGAGGTCACCAGGGAAATGAACTGGACAAAGAAACCAAGCCATAAAATCCTGATGTCCCATATTTCAGACAGATCCTAAAGTACACCCAGACACGTGCAGGTGTGCAAACATGCACTCACACGTATACACAGTGTCTGGCCTTGGTCTCATCAATGAATATCCACTCAAATAAGTTCAATGTTGTCACAATGCAGCCTATATCACTCTTCAGGTAGAAATGTGCTGCCAGAAGCTGTAAGTGCCCAGCAGAGTAGACTCTGTCATTCACATGTACATTAACATTAACATGCGTTTCAATATTAACCCTAACTGGAAAGAAGACTATTTCTGCAATAAGTGCCAGGCTGTACTTACTGATTGTAACTTCCACTTGGTTCGTATAGTCTATGGCAACACCCATGGGCAAGGAGTCATCGCTCTTATCCGTCACGGGCAATTCAGCTCGACTAGAATCCTCCAGTAGCCAAGATTCCCAATTAATCTAAAAAAAAAAAAAAAGGGAAGAAAATGCCACATTGGTTAGAGCATTGCACTGGTTCCTCCCAGCACTGTACAAATGGAGAGAACAGAGATGTCTCACTTGGTTTAGATTTATGTGTTGAGTAGGAGGCTCTGAAATCTGGGAAGATAGTCTAAAAGCCAGAAGTACCCCAGCAAATGAGAAGTTAGTTTTCCAAATCAACCCCTCTCTATCAGTTCCTGGTGTACCAAGCCTCTGCCTTATGAATAATCACTATCACAAACACCTTCTGAGGTACCTTCCATGACAACTAGGTAGACTGCTGACCATGAGGGGCAAATCCAACAGCTACACTAAGCCAGTCAATATCTGCTCCTAGACATTTTGGATTGGGATCAGGAACTCCAGCTGATCTCTGGAGTTTTTCACAGAGAAGCAGGTAAGGCTGGCCTGTGCTCAGATGTCCTGTGCTCACTTGTCTATAGAGACAGAGGTAACCTTAGTTCTTCTCTTTTCAGTTCTTGGTACCAGTTCCTCAGACTGGTCAGCTTTCCTGTCCCTCACTTCCTTGCGAAACTACTAAGTCTTTCTAGGAAACTCCTTTTTTGCGTAAGTTTGCTTGGATAGGCTCTGTTCCTTCCAACAAATGACTCCTGGTTTTTAAAAATCACTAACATTTTGCCTAACTTAAAGTGTTGACTAGACCTAGCAGTATGAATCACAGGGGAATAGCACTTAATGAGTAACAAAAAAGAAAAACAGGCCAGATGCAGTGGCTCATGCCTATAATCCCAGCACTTTGGGAGGCTGAGGCAGGCGGGTCACCTGAGGTCAGGAGTTTGAAACCAGCCTGGCCAACATAGTGAAATCCTGTCTCTACTAAAAATACAAAATTAGCCAGGCGTGGTGATGCACACCTGTGGTCCCAGCTACTTGAAAGCTGAAGCAGGAGAATCACTTGAACCCAAGGAAGTGGAGTTTGCAGTGAGCCGAGATCACACCACTGCACTCCAACAAAGAAAGAAGGAAGGAAGGAAAGGAAGAAAGGAAAACAATAGAGAGGGAGGGAAGGATGGAAGGGAGTAAGGGAGGGAGAGAGGGAAGGAAGGAAGGAAAAAAGAAAAAAGTTGTTCAGGAAAGGGAATGAAATCACACTACGTGACTTAGCTATAAAGAACAGACACATTCATACTAAACAAAACAATCTCAGCTTTTAAAAACAATCTATAGGCTGGACGCGGTGGCTCACATCTGTAATTCCAGCACTTTGGGAGGCCGAGGAGGGCAGATCACGAGGTCAGACGTTCAAGACCAGCCTGGCCAACATGGTGAAACCCCGTCTCTTCTAAAAACACAAAAAGATTATCTGGGAGTGGTGGTTCGCGTCTGTAATTCCAGCTACTCAGCAGGCTGAGGCAAGTGAATTGCTTGAACCTGGAAGGCGGAGATCGCAGTGAGCCAAGATCACACCATTGCATTCCAACTGGTAATAGAGCGAGACTCCGTCTCAAAAAAAAAAATTTACAGACTAGATGACTTAATAATCATTGTAGGACAGAATGCACTTTTACAAAAGAGAAGACACACCTAACAGCAAGAAGGGTGCTAAGGGAAAGGGTAGGAGTGCTAAGACATTCCTCTTACAAAGTGGAAGATCAAGAGATACCACCAGGCTGGGCGCCGTGGCTCACACCTGTAATGCCAGCACTTTCGGAGGCCAAGGCAGGTAGATTACTTGAAATCAGGAGTTCAAGACCAGCCTGGCCAACATGGCAAAACACCATCTCTACTAAGAAGTACAAAAATTAGCCAGGTGTGGTAGTACACACCTGTAGTCCCAGCTACTCAGGAAGCTGAGGCATGAGAATCACTTGAACCAGGGAGGCAGAGGTTGCAGTGAGCCAAGATGGCACCACTGCACTTCAGTCTGGGTGACAGAGTAAGACTCCAGCTCAAAAAAGATACCACCAGAAATGAGGGTAAAAAACACTACTCAAAGTTACAAAGGTTCACCAAAAGAAGAAATTAAAACAATGTTATAACTCTGAGAGGAAGGAAGGAACTGGGGGCCATATGTGAGCTAGATCATCATTTGCCAGTCAGTAAGGTCTAAAACTAATAATCAATTATTAGTTATAAAGCAGGTTTTTCTTTAAGGATAAGGTGAAAGCATCATAAGAAAACGTTTACAAATTAAAAATGGTCCCCTCTAGAAAGCAAACAGGTAGGACAGGGGTGATTCTTTTCATTTATAAGCCGTTCTCCATTTACTTTTTAAAAACATGAACATAAATTATTTTGATAAAAAATAAAAATGAAACTATATTTTTAATGTGTGAACGAAATACTTGTGCTAATAAGAAATTATACCTGAAATCAATCTAAGATAATTTTAGAGCAGCAAATCAGATGGCTGAACTCTGGCCTCATCCAAAAGTGGCTACCCCTAGACACTGGGAGCCATGCCTCTTCTAATGGGCCACCCGGCCACGCAGAGAGTAACAGATAAATACTAATGACTGAAAAAGCACAAAGTACCTATGTATGGGTGGAGCACAGAGTATCTGGTTGGGGAGGAGAAGCACTTGTTTCCTATTTACAACAAGGGTGCACTAAAGATTTTTAAGCTCGAGGCAGTTTTAAAGTAAGTTTCACCTTCTTTCGTTGTGCCCTCTCTGTAGTTGGTCATTCTGCATAGTGAACAGCACACCACCACTACCTGGGCCCACCATGTCCGTGTAAGAAACACACATGAAAGAATGTACTTTCTGACAGTTTTTCAAAGTCAGACAGAAAGTATTTCCGGTGACTCACAATTTAGTGTCATCTGCATGTTTTTCTTTCATAACTGAGGATGGATTATTGTTAAATTGTATAGAAGGAATAGATTCATGCAACAGGAATAAAACAAAGATGACAAAACAAGACAAGGCAGAAAAAGTCTCCCACACATTGGGCATACTCCAGTTGGAGGTTAACTCCACAGCATGTTTCCACAGACTGGGGATGGATCCTAAAGGAACAGAAGTGAAGGAACTGCTAAGGCTGACGCCTGTTTCTCCACGCAATAGCCAAGCCACTTGGCCACGGCATCCTATCACTGAAGCTTTGCTCTCACGTAGAAACTTGTTAAACAGATGTGAGATCATGTATACCTTAACCATATAGTTAATCCCCTCCAAATCGTTTTTGGAAAAGTTCCATCAGGAGCTCGTGACCAGCCGGGCCAACATGGCAAAACCCAGTCACTACTTAAAATATAAAACAGCCAGGCGTGGTGGTATGCGCCTATAGTCCCAGCTACTTGGGAGGCTGAGGCACGAGAATCGCTTGAACCCGGAAGGCACAGACTGTGGTAATCGGAAATTGCAGCACTCCACTCCAGCCTGAACAACAGAGCAAGACTCTCTCTCAAAACAATAATTAAAAGGAAAAAAAAATCACAAAAAAGAGATTTACCTGATCACTTTGTCGAGCAAGGATACTAACTTCTGTTGAAGCTGCAGATGCTGCCAGCACTAAATCCCTTAAAGAATAAAACCAGAGACTATTACATTCAAATATAGCAACAGTTCTAAGCTGACTAGGGTCTGCAGGTAACACCTGTGAGGGCTGCCTCCACATGTCAAGGAGAGGGTAAAGGTTTTCTATCTGGTTGAACAGAGGTGGGAAGATTTTATATGTAAAGTGGAACTTTTCAGTTTCTGTGAGAAAGCCCTGCAGAATCAGCTCGCTGCCTACCAACATGAAGACAAAGGAAAGACACAATAGAATCAAGTCAAGAGTACACAATCAATACACCACCCAAAGGCAGAATAACATAGCTAGAGGGATGGAAGCTTTGCTTTGAGTAATCTCCATTCTAAAGGGCAACTCTGCTCTCAGAAGGAAACTTTTTTGTTTTTTTTTTGGAGACAGAGTCTCTCTCTGTCACCAGGCTGGAGTGCAGTGGCATGATCTCAGATCACTGCAACCTCTGCCTCCCGGGTTCAAGTGATTCTCCTGCCTCAGCCTCCCGAGTAGCTGGAACTACAGGTACAAGCCACCACGCCTAGCTAATTTTTTGTGTTTTTAGTAGAGATGGGGTTTTATCATGTTAGCCAGGATGGTCTCAATCTCCTGACCTAGTGATCCACCTGCCTCGGCCTCCCCAAGTGCTGGGATTACAGGCGTGAGCCACCACACCCGGCCTGAAGGAAATTTAATATATTCCTTGAGTCTTGAGTATCAATATTTTCATAAGTCATCATTAGGGGTTATTGAGAAAATTAGATTTTTGAGATAAGTATGTATTTAATATAAATAACCAAAGATTGGGGAAACAGAAATAGTAGTCAGAAAGACATTATCAAAAATCATCTGAAAATATGCTCAAGGCATCTCAGCTTCTATTTTCCTCTCTAATAGAAAACATTTCAGGCTGGGTACGGTGGCTCACATCTGTAATCTCAGCACTTTGGGAGGCCAGCCTGAGCAATACAGCAAGATCCCATCTCTTAAAAACAAAAACAAAAACAATAACAAAAAAAACCTTTAACCTGGGTAACGGAGTGAGACCTGCCAATCAATCAATCAACAAGAAAATATTTCAACATGGGACAAGGTGACTCAGGGGTGATCTTCCAGTGAGAGCAGGAATGCCCCATCCAGATTCTCCTCACCATTCCTCAACATAACTGAGGTAGTAGTGATGCTGTCTCTCCGTGCAGCTGCCATAGCAGGGCTCCATAAAGTTCACAAATATCTCTGGGTGCTTTTCTTCTTTTTTCTACAATGAATAAACAAAGAAAAAAATTCTCATGTGCAATTTTTCTCAGATCCTATAGTACAAGAATCTCAAATAATAAATCATTTAAAGTTTTGTAAGAATATTCACTCAAAGTCTAAGTATAGATATGAGGACACGGTATAAAGGCAGCATTTAGAACAGGGAGTACAAATATTGGCCTCAACCAAACTGCATTTAAACTCTGTTCCTCCACTTTCTGCCCATGAGACAAGCAGATTTTTCAACCTCCCTGATACTTACTGTTCTCATTTATATACTAGACCTACTAAGCCTACTTCAGAGGCTCTTTTTAAGCGTGAAATGAAATGATACATATAAAACTTCAAGCCCAGTACATAAAACATAAATAGCAGTTAAAAAATACCAGTGTTAATATTATCGCCCAGAATAAAAAAACCTCTAATTATAACTTAAAATAAGGCATCTAGGTAAACGTATTTTTAAAATTCAACCTTAAAACCCAAAAGAGTTAAAAACAAGACATCCTTTTCAAATATCAAATTGGCCTCCCCTGACCACTCAATCTTAAACACATACCAGTCATCATCTATCCTAACACGGCTTTATTGTCTCCATCACTCTGATCAGTCCTTATCTCACACTTAGCATTAACTATCACATTAGAATGTAAGACCAGCCAGGTGCGGTGGCTCAGACCTGTAATCCCAGCACTTTGAGAGGTCGAGGTAGGAGAACTGCTTGAAGCCAGGAGTTCAAGACCAGGCTGGGCAACAAAGCAAGACCCCATCTCTACGAAAAATTTAAAACTAGCTGGGTGTGGTGGTGCATGCCTGTGGTCCCAGTTACGCAGGAGGATGGCTTAAGCCCAAGAATTCAAGGCTATAGTGAGCTGTGATCACACCACTCCACTCCAGCCTGAGCAACAGAGTGAGACTCTGTCTCTAAAAAATAAATAAAAATTAACAACAACAAAGAAATGTTAGACCATAAAAGCAAGGCCATAACCTTGATCACTGCCATACAGTCAACTTTAAAGCAGCGCCTAGCACACTGCTGGCATTAAATACTTGACAGCAAATGAAATAATTTTAAAAATCAAGATATTGTCTTGTTTTCTAAAATTTCTTTATCAAGTTAACCAAGACTCAGTTTATAGCTTAAGCAAAATCATTTACTTTTTTTTTAACCTTATAACAAAACAGTAGAACACACTGTAAGTGGACACTCCAATTTTGAACTGCATGCCCATGGTGCAGCATGGAAACCTTATACCTGAAGTTGCATAATCACTGCCAGTAAGTAAAAGAACCTGAAATCAGGTTAGGTGCAGTGATGCACACCTGTAATCCCAGAACTTCGGGAGGCCTACTTGAGCTCAGGAGTTCAAGACCAGCCTGGGCAACACGGAAAAACCCCATCTCTACAAAAAATAATAATAATAATATTACATAAATTAGCTGAGCATAGTGGTGTGCACCTGTGGTATCAGCTATTCAGAAAGTTGAGAGGTGGGATGATCACTTGAGTCTAGGAGGTCCAGGCTTCAGTGAGGCAAGATTGTCACCGCATTCCAGCCTGGGCAACAGAGTGAGATCCTGTCTCAAAACACACACACACACACACACACACACACACACACACACACACACTCTCTCTCTCTCTCTCTCTCTCTCTCTCTCAAAGCCTCCAGCTTTATTAGAAGACTTCTCTAATTCTCAATGATGTTTCTTTCACATGCAACAGTGAGATCTTGTCTCAAAACACACACACACACACACACACACACACACACACACATACACACACTCTCTTGAAATCAAAGCCTCCAGCTTTATTAGAAGACTTCTCTAATTCTCAAACAATGATGTTTCTTTCACATGCATACCGGTAATAGAGCCATCACCACATCTGGAGATGTTTCCAGGGTCCCATCTGCAGCAGCATACACTATTGTGAAGACATATGTACCAATCCACAGCACATCCAGAACTGAAAGACACACCCTAATCAGTAGGTCATAAAAATCACAGCAACCAGATACAGCCAAAAGCATCTTATGTTTGGATTAGCCACTGTATACTATAACATACGTGATGAATAAAAAAATCAAAATACTATAGCTTTAACAAAGGCCCAGATTTCATTGATTAATTCACAGGTACAAAGACCCAAGAAGCCCAAACTCATCCCCAAATGGTAATTTTTCTGCTTAATTATAATCAGAGCAAATTATAAAGAATTGTAACAAAAAGTCGGGATCCATTTCATGTCATTTACCATGAAACACAGATGTCAACAGAGGGCCATAATTTACACTGACTTAACTAGCTGTTTGAAATAGTGACATTATTCAGGAAGCAAGCACCAACACCTCACTGAGGAGGTACATCACATGATTATGAATTTCTGTAATACACATAACACATCATTAGACGTCAGCCCAATAAGAAAAGCAGTTGTTACCTCTGACAGGATGATCTGACTCATAAAATGGAGGACAAGGAATGACTTTTTTTTCCTGCAAAGTCTGAAAGAGATTTGGAGAGGATAATAAAGTATCAAATGAAACAATCCCTAAACCAATGAAACTGTCAAATCCATCTGTTCCCTAGATGCCACCTGTTCCATCTCCTTGGCCAGGAAAGACTGAAGAAACAGAACAGTGTTGTCTACTTCGAGGACTTCATCCTACAGAAATGCATGAAACATGGCTGGGTGTGGTAGCTCACGCCTGTAATTCCAGCACTTTGGGAGGCTCAGCTGGGTGGATCACCTGAGGTCAGAAATTTGAGACTGGTCTAGCCAACATGGCAAAACCCCATCTCTACAAAAAACACAAAAATTAGCTGGGCATGGTGGCAAGTGCCTGTAATCCCAGTGACTCGGGAGACTGAGGCAGAAGAACTGCTTGAATCCAGGAGGTGGAAGTTGCAATGAGTCGAGATTGCACCACTGCACTCCAGCCTGGGCGACAAGAACAAAACTCCATCTCAAAAAAAAAAAAAAGAAAAAAAGAAAAAGAAAAAAAACATATGAACATGTTCAGATATAGGTAATTAAAGTAGCCAATGCAACACCATTCGCAGCGGCAACACCACTAGCACTGACGCAGACAAGGATCAATACTGGAATAAGGCTGGGTGAGGTGGCTCACGTCTGTAATCCCAGGTCAAGGTAGGCACACTGCTTGAGCCCAGGAGTCTGAGACCAGCCTGGGCAATATGGCAAAACCCTGTCTCTACAAAAAATACAAAAATTAGCTGGGCATGGTGGGAAGCGCCTATAGTCCCAACTACCCAGGAGGCTGAGGCGGAAGGATCACCTGAGCCCTGGAAGGCTGAGGCTGCAGTGAGACATTATGTTATCACACCAGTGCATCCTAGCCTGGGCAACAGAGCAAGATCATCTCTTTTAAAAAAAAAAAAAAAAAAAAAAAAGAAAGAAAGAAAAAGAAAAAAATTTTAAGGCAAACAACAAAGCAAGAACATTAAATAAACTGCATTACCTTTTTACAGGTTAATGCCCTAAAAGATTATGTACCAAATTTCATATAACTTTTGGTAATAACAAATAAGAAACATAACCTTAATCTCAAACCTATACGACCTACATTCACTACTCTGCACCCCTCCCCTGCAGAGAACAGTCTAGGGAAGAAGAAACAACAATGGCCTTGGCACCACCTGTGAATCCCTCCTTCATGCCCAGGCTTAATATACATATGTGGGTTCCTTGCAACTCAATTGATATTTAAAGATATTTGCAAATATTATCTCAAGAAAATCACAGGGAGGATGACAGAATGCACATGTAACAACACGAGTATCCATCTTCTTTGGTGCCCACAGTTAAAGAAGTGAACTCAATTAAAAGACAAATGCTGTGCTTTATAACCCAGAGTGATTCCGAATTATTGTCATAGCTTTTTCACTAACTCTTTTCCTTTAAGCTCTGTTTTTATGGAATGGACTGAAAATGTGAAGTTGGGAATAGTACATAGAGTATGATCACGTTCTACATAAAAAACAAAACAAAAAAAGGGCAGCTACACACAGATTGTTTGTATAACATCCAGAAAAGCCTGGAAGGCTACCTAGTTAATACAACACAGTGGGTGCCTCTGGAGGGAGGACTACGGGAGAGAAGGGAAGAGTTCCACTCTTCATTCACTGATGGATTTGTTACAATGAGCATTACTTTTTAACAGGAAACACAAGAACAATACTCCCAAACCACCCCCCAAAAGGTGGGTGACTTAAGAAAAATTCTAAAGTTCAAGATAAGAACTTACAGGAAGATACTGGACCACAGTTCCATTCTGTTTTCCCACTGCCAGCTGCTTTCCTTTGGGGCTCCAGCACACTGAGCAAAGACAATGTTACCAAATAAAAACAAGAAAATGGAGCAAACCAATGAGATCTATCACACACAGCTAATTAATCACTTCTCATTCCTCCGTCAGTCCATGGAAGATTGTAGCATCATCCCCACCCGACAAAATGGAAAAAAGTGAAATTATTTTAAGGATATAAGCCAACTGATTTATCACTGGGCTACTGAATTGAAAGCTAAAAATGCTTTTTCAATAAATTACTGCCCAGAAAGCTGCAAAATACAGAAAACTCTGTAGTTTTTAGATAAGACAACAAGACAGAAGGTTTCCAAATATCAAGAAATCATTGGCTGGGCGTGGTGGCTCATGCCTGTAATCCCAACACTTTGGGAGGTCAAGGCAGATGATCACTTGAGGTCAGAAGTTCAAGACCAGCCTGGCCAACATGGAGAAACCATGTCTTTACTAAAAAATACAAAAATTAGAGGGCAAGGGGGCATGCACTTGTAATCCCAGCTAAACTGGAGGCTGAGGCAGAAGAATCACTTGGATCTGTGAGGTGGAGACTGCAGTGAGCCAAGATTATGCCACTGCACTCCAGTCTGGGTGACAGAGTCAGACTCTGTCTCAAAAAAAAAAAAAAAAAAAAGAAATCATTCTCCTGCTCCTATTGATATTCCAAATGCCTCTCCCCACGAAGGTATAAGTGACTTTCGGAGTATCACCATTATAGATCCAGAAACAATTATTCTCAAAAACAGTTTTAAACCAGCTATACCAAAAGATTTCTCCAGAACCCAAGTATATTCGGGTTAAATTATGTATGCTGTTTGGCTTCAAGGACATTAAGTATGGAGATAAAGAATACTCTCAGCTGGGTGCAGTAACTCACACCTGTAATGGGAGGTGGAGGAGGGCAAATCACTTGAGGTCAGGAGTTTGAGATCAGCCTGGCTAACACAGTGAAACCCTGTGTTTACAAAAAATACAAAAATTAGCTGGGTATGGTGGCACAGGCCTATAATCCCAGCTATTTGGTAGCCAAGACACAAGAATTGCTTGAACCCAGGAGGTAAAGGTTGCAGTGAGCCAAGGTCATGCCACTGCACTCCAGCCTGGGTGACAGAGTGAGACTGTCTCCATAAAAAAAAAAAAAAAAAAAAAAAAAATCCTCCACTCTTTTTTTTTGTTATTTTTTCAAAGTTCCACAAAAAACCCTCCACTCTTAACCTCCTCTGTCATGTTTAAAAAAAAAACAAAAAAACCACACACACACACACAAAACACAAAAAGCTATCCACTTTTACTTCCAGAAATCAATTCTTAAGTAGACTGCCATTATTGTATGTTACAGTGTGAGAGCCTTTGTTACTCACCAGAGGTTACTGCTACCGTGGAAGGAAGAGTTGCACACACTTTCACTGTTTCTGTGACTTGCAGGACAGCAATACTACCATCAGCCAGACAAACTGCCACCATGGAGGGGACAGTGGGGTTCCACTTCATATCAATCACCATGCCTCCTGCATCTTTCAAAAGCTTATGATAGGCAAATGGGCGTTTCTGCTGTTTAGCCTTTTAAAACAAATACACAGAAGTGGATTAAGTTAACAAATTAGTAAACGCAGAGACATTTAATAATCTATGGAAATTACCAAATATACAAGTTATCTCAAATTAGTTTTTCTCCATAACCGTAAAAAAAATTTAGCTTTATATATCTATTTGCTATAGACAATTTCAACACAACATAGAAAACGGCAATCAATTATTCTTTTTTTTTTTTGAGACAGGGTCTCCACCTGTCACCCAGGCTGGAGTGCAGTGGTACAATCCTGGCTTACTGCAACCTCTACCTCCGAAGTTCAAGTGATTCTCCTGCCTCAGCCACCCCTAGTAGCTGGGATTACAAGCGCCCACCACCACACCTGGCTAAAGTTGTGTTTTTTGTTTTTTTTTTAGTAGACACAGAGTTTCACTGTGTTAGCCAGGATGATCTTGATCTCCTGACCTTATGATCTGCCTGCCTCAGCCCCTCAAAGTGCTGGGATTACAGGCGTCAGCCACTGCACTCAGCCAGCAATCAATTATTCTAACATGCTCAGGGAGACTCGCAGCAGGGGAATGCACAAATGCAAAATAACCAATAAATAGCAGACATGAGATTAAAATCTTGGCTCTGCTTAACAGTGTTGGCACCTTGGACAGTTACTTAAACTCTGAGCCTCTTTCTCCATCTATAAAATGAAGATAATAGTATCTGCTACATAAGGCGGTGGTAGACATGAACAAGGGACAAGACATATAAAGCACTTAGTACAGAGTCTGACACACTATTACTATTATCATTCTTAAACTGCTTGGAATGGAAGAACATTGCATTATGAGGCTAAAGACCCAAAGTACAGGAATTTTTGACATTATCTATTATGAACCTGGGCAAGTCACGTAAGCCTCCTGATAACACTTCGGGGCAGAGTGTTATAAAAGAATTTCTTAAAATCCCTTCTGTCTCAAAAATTTATAATTCTATAATTAAGCATTTTTTTTTTAAATCCCGTATTTTAATCTAGAGAAAGACTTCAAGGGTTAACCTATGAAGCTTCCAAGTTATAATTCAACACAAGGAAATCTGCTTAGGGTTCTCATGTTGATATCACAATATAACAGTAGCTTACCTCATTGGAGAATGTGCGAACATCAAAAAAAGCAATAATGGAACCATATTCACCGGACATCATGCACACAGAGAGTGTGAGGTTATCACAGCTCAAGGCCAGGTGATGGATTGGGAATTTCATAGGAACTAGCAAGCCTTGGACTTTATCAACTATGAAAACAAAAAAATACAAAGCAAAAAAAACAGTATGTTCTAAGCATAAAGCCACAACCTCTATCCAGGTCAATGTGAAAAAATATTTGCATCTGCATAAACACACATACACTCCCTACACCTAGTTATACAGATAAAATCTTAACTTTCTTAAAGATATATAACAATCCATTAAGTATCCCAGGAATTCTTCCTCATACAATCTGCAGAAACTCACTGTGGCTATTACCCTTGTTGAAAATAGCTTTGAAACAATACTGTAAATAGTATACGTTCCCAATAGCTTGGATTGTCCTGTTGTGCCAACTGAAAACCCATTCCAACAAAACCCTTCGCCCAGAGAGCCAGAGCCCAAGTTCAATTGAGCACAAACAAAAGCATGGCATAATGGTAAATTCTTCCCCCTTCTGCTGAGAGGAACAACTCATGGAAAGAGAAATACAAAGGACCAAAGGGAAAACTGAGACAGGTTTCCATTAATCTTCTTGGAAGTCAACTTAAAACTGACAGTAGTATTCATTTTAACATTAGAGTGACTTCTTGGGAAGGAAACACATTATCATGCCACCATACTCCTCTCTCTACTTTGCAACATAAACCAGGGCATACTCCTCTCTCTACTTTGCAACATAAACCAGGGAACTTACCTATTTTATTGGGATCATCTCCGGGTTTATTTTGAATAAGAAGATTTTTAGTAGGAAAAATCTGCAAGCCACTGGCTCCACCAGCAAAGACCAGACCATATTTGTTAGACACAGCAAGCAGACTCGAGCGTTCCTTGGGCAATTCCTCAGGCGAGTCAAAGATTCTCACCTTCTTTAGAGCTCTAAACTGAAAATCCTATTGTAAAGAATCAAAACAAAATCAATTCAATGAATAAACTGAAACATGTTATATTCAGTATCAGTACAACAAAAATATGTATTACTAAGACCAAGGACTGTCTCAGTTGTCTTTCTTTTTTTGAAACAGAGTCTCGTGCTGTTGCACAGGCTGCAGTACAGTGGGGCGATCTCGGCTCACTGCAACCTCCGTCTCCCAGGTTGAAGTAATTCTCCTGCCTCGGCCTTTCAAGTACCTGGGACTACAGGCATGAGCCACCATGCCCGGCTATTTTTTATATTTTTAGTAGAGACAGGGTTTCACTTTATTAGCCAGGATGGTCTTGATCTTCTGACCTGCTGATCTGCCCCACTTGGCCTCCCAAAGTTCTGGGATTACAGGCATGAGCCACCACCCGTGGTGGTCTTTTTTTTTCTTTTTTGAGATGGAATCTCGTCCTATTGCCTGGGCTGGAGTATAGTGGGCACTCATGCCTGGCCCAGATTTTTTTCTGATTTGGAACACTTCATGAATTTGTGTGTCATCCTCGTGCAGGAGCCATGCTTGCCTTCTCTGCATTATCCCAATTTTATATGTGTTGCCAAAGGGAGTATGAGATTGCCATCTTCTAGGTCTGTGGTTCTATTAATAAACCCTTTTTTAATTCTACCCCAGCATATCTGAGGAATATGACACAATCCCACTAGGTGGTTCACCACAGGTGGTGATTCTCAAAAAAGAAATACTATTCTAGGCAGGACATGGTGGCTCATGCCTCTAATCCCAGCACTTTGAGAGGCTGAGGCAGGCGAATCATTTGAGGTCAGCAGTTCGAGACCAGCCTGGCCAACATGGTGAAACCCAGTCTCTACCAAAAATATAAAAAATTAGCTGGGCATAGTGGCAGGCACCTGTAATCCCAGCTACTCAGGAGACTGAGGCAGGGGAATCGCTTGAGCGTGGGAGGCGGAGGTTGAAGTAAGCTGAGATCCGTGCCCCTGCACTCCAGCCTGGGTGACAGAGGGAGACTCTGTCAGAAAAAAAAAAAAAAAAAAAATCACTTTTCTAAACATGGTATGGGTTACTACTCCCTAAATGCGTTTTAGTGATTTACTGTTGACACAGGCAACTAAAATATTCCTGCAACTCACTTCCTTTCACTGCTTAAAACAGATGTAGCCCATTTGCTGTCCCCTCACTCTCAGAACATATATGAGAACTCTTAACCACACCGTCCTGAAGTTATCCCTGGGGACTCCCACGTCGCCATTATTGGGACCACCTGGCCCTCGCTTTAGGTTCCTGACTTTAGGCTGATAACCTGATGTCAAAAAGAGTCTCCCTCGTCCAGTCAATTAAAGGTTCTGCGGGACGGATGACCTTCCCTGGCTCTACGTTAGGCAAGCCCGTACCACCTTACGGAAGTACTGGGAGAGCAAAGGTCTTTTTTTTTCTTTTTCTTTTTCTTTCCTTTTTTTTTTTTTTTTTTGAGACTGAATTTCGCTCTTGTTACCCAGGCTGGAGTGCAATGGCGCCATCTCGGCTCACCGCAGCCTCCGCCTCCTGGGTTCAGGCAATTCTCCTGCCTCAGCCTCCTGAGTAGCTGGGATTACAGGCAGGTGCCACTATGCCCAGCTAATGTTTTGTATTTTTAGTAGAGACGGGGTTTCACCATGTTGACCAGGATGGTCTCGATCTCTCGACCTCGTGATCCACCCACCTCGGCCTCCCAGAGTGCTGGGATTACAGGCTTGAGCCACCGCGCCCGGCTGAGAGCAAAGGTCTTAAACGATGCCGGCTTTCAGCCCCCTCTGTCACATGTGACTTCAGGTCAATGACTTTCCGAGCCTCGACATACTCCTCTTCGTTAACGACTACTTCGCAGGGCTGCGGGGATGACTACCACCGTGCCTGGCACACAGTAAACGCTCCATCAACAGTAGTTACTGCCGCTATTGTGACCGCCACAGCAAAGTAGCTAGAGTAACTCAAGAGGCGTGCACGAGACCAGGAAGGGACTGGGAAACTGCCTTCGGTGGCGCTATCGCAGCAGACGCGCTGCCGAGAGCTGTGAACGCAGTCAACTGTTCTAGCAGGAGGCGGGACAGCCGGCAACCGCGCTTCGCCTTTCAGAGGGGGCTCCAAGGCAACGCCCAGGACTAAAGGAGGGAGGGAGGGCCCCGCTAGTCTCTGACCTTCATCTCCCGCTCGGGAATCATGGCATCCATCTCGTCTCCCATCGTGTCGCCCTCAGCGCATCGAAGCAGCCGACGCTGCCTCCCACGGCCTCGCCTGCAGAACCCAAGTCGCTCCACAGCAAACTTCCTTCCCTCAGCGCCAGCGGCGCGCAGCTGACCCAACATTTCCGGCGCGCTTTGATGACGTTAGGCTTGGTCAGGGGAGGTCGCGGAATCGGTAGAAGACGCGCGCTCTCCCGGCCGCCGCTCCTCATTGGCCAGCTCGTGGGGCCCTCGCGCCTGCGCCCTGGATCGTTCCGGTGCTCCCGCCTTCGCGGCCAGTGCGCGTCCGCGTAGTGTCAGTGTCGCCTCTTGAGCGTCCCACGCCTAAGTGACGTATGCCCCTTGTTCCTCTGAAACCTTACACTTCCTCTTAGATGTAGGTTGGCTATTAGTCTTCCGACTCAGAGAAGTTAGGAACTTGACAGATGTTTTCAGGGGCTGCTTTTGAGAGAGGCTTTGGGCTATGCAAGAGGAGGGAGGGAGATTAAGAAAAACTGGGTCGAGGGGTCGCCAGAGGCGACTTTTAAAAGGTGGAAGAAGGCCGGGCGCGGTGGCTCAAGCCTGTAATCCCAGCACTTTGGGAGGCCGAGGCGGGTGGATCACGAGGTCAGGAGATCGAGACCAACGTGGTCAACATGGTGAAACCCCGTCTCTACTAAAAATACAAAAAATTAGCTGGGCATGGTGGTGTGTACCTGTAATCCCAGCTACTCAGGAGGCTGAGGCAGGAGAATTGCCTGAACCCAGGAGGCGGAGGTTGCGGTGAGCCGAGATCGCGCCATTGCACTCCAGCCTGGGTAACAAGAGCAAAACTCTGTCTCAAAAAAAAAAAAAAAAAAAGGTGGAAGAGATAGCATGGGGAGAAATGACAGATACAGGTGAGGGGAAGGAAGGCAGCAAACCACACTGCCATGTGTGTACCTATGCAACAATCTTGCATGTTCTTCACATGTACCCCAAAACCTAAAATGCAATTAAAAAACAAAACAAAACAAAAACGGTGGAAGGTGGAAGGTTGGGAGGGGAGATTAACGGGACCCAAAGAGCAACTTTCTTTGCTCCTATCAAGGTAGTCATCTCCAGAGCAAGAGCCATACCCATTTCCCCTCGCACGAGTTTGTGCCAAGTCCTTTGCAAAAACCTTCAGATCTGGGATCTCGCGTAATCTTGAAGACATCCTAGGGGTTATTATTTATCTAATTGATGAGGTAGGCCAGGCACCGCTGGCTCATGCCCATAATCACAGCACTTGGCAGACAGGATTGCTTGAGCTCAGGAATTTGAGACCAGCCTGGGCAACATGGCGAGACCCTATCTCTTTAAAAAAAAAAAAAAAAAAAAATTAGCCAGAGGGATGGCTTGGACATGTAGGCTCAGCTGCTTAGGAGGCTGAAGCGGGAGTATTGCTTGAGCCCAGGAGGTCGAGGCTGCAGTGAGCTGTGATTGCGCCACTGCACTCCAGTCTGGGTGACAGAACCAGACCCTGTCTCAAACAATAAATAAAAATAGGCTGGGCGCGGTGGCTCACCCCTGTAATCGAAGCACTTTAGGAGGCCAAGGCAGGTGGATCACCTGAGGTCAGGAGCTTGAGACCAACCTAGCTAACATAGTGAAACCCATCTCTGTTAAAAATACAAAAACTAGCTGGGTGTGGGGGCGGACGACTGTGGACCACACAGGAGGCTGAGGCAGAATTGCTTGAACCCAAGAGGTGGAGGTTGTAATGAGCCGAGATTGTGCCACTGCACTCCAGCCTGGGCGACAGTGAGACTCTGTCTCAGAGAAAAGTATATATATGCATAATAATAGTTGATGTGGCAAGAGAAGCACAGAGAAGTTGAGAAAATTCTCCAGTGGCCCTCAGTCAGAAAGTGGTGGTGGCAGCACTAGTATTGAGATGGTCTGGCTAAGGCTGACTGATGATATTACAGCCCTTTGTAGAATAAATTTCTGTAGTGAATTACAAGCGCTCTAGGACAGAGGTTCTTAACCTGGACCCCATGGATTGGCTCCGGGGCGGGGGTTGGGGGCGGCAGATTGTGCCCTTTACTGTTTCTTTCGGCACATTGCTTATCCAAGCCTGCTTTTCAGTTGTGAAACAAGGATGATGTGATAGAACCTGTCTCTTGGGAGAGGTGGTGAGGCGTAAATAAACTTCAGCTGTCTCAGAGCAAATGCACAGGACACGCTCATTTCGTCTCTTACTATATTAGCTAGCTCACAATATGCTGAGCCCAGAACCATCCCAAAATACATCAGTCAAGACGTTGGTAAGTTTGTCCTGTTTATTTCCAGTCTGTAGAGATGATAACCCAATTCACACACACTCCCATGCACACACACACACATACTTCATCCACCTGAATTTGCCCGACAAACTCTCCTCTGAGTCACAGGGACAAAGCCATACTTGGCAGTCCTCACATTACTGGTTACATTAAATTTGGTATTTCAGAAAGAAGATAGCTGAAGTCCCAGGAAGCTGAGCCCTTGGCCAGAGGAGTCCCAGAGCCAACAGCCGCAACCTGAAATAATGCAGACTGCCCCCACCCTCCTTCCAGGGATCACTCTTGAGACCCTCTCCTCCTAGGAGTTGAGTTCCAAGAAATGAAGTGACTTATGGGGTTTCCCAGAACACACCAGCCCCCACCCCCATTCAGTGAGAAAACCCTCTTTTCCGCCATTTCTGGAAGCTGGGGCCACGTCCACTTGTTCTCCTCCCTAAGGAGGCTTCCTGCAGTCTTGTGGAACTGCAGAACTTACTGAAATAAGCCTGATTGGTTCTGCCTTCCTCTCTGGGTGAAGAACAGGGACAGTGAATATGATGGGTAGTTAAGGAAGGCTTTATCTTCCTCAAAGGTCCCTGCCTGTCCCAGAGAGGAGAGGCAGTGAGGAGGGGTGAGGACAGCCAGTTTCTAATCTAATGATCTAGGGAGGAAAAAAAAAAAAACAAAACAAAAAAACAGGGCAGGGGATGGGGTAGGAGCAGGATTTTCCATTTACAGGGAGGAATGTTTTACTGGGGTTTAAACTTCAACTAGGCCTGTGTGCATTTGAAGCAGATGCTTGAGCCCAAGACCAGCCAGTCATGGCCAAATAACCTCATTCCTGAACTGGCTGAAACCAGGGGGTTAACCTAACCTGGCCATTTCCCCTTGCCTTACCTGCTTCCCTCCCTCGGTCTGCTATCAGAGATGACTCAGTAGCCGCAGGGAACCCACGTTGGCTGCGACCATCAAGATCTCCCAGTCCTGTCCACTGAAGGTGTTGCAAAGGCTCTGCCAAGGCTCTCACTTAGTCCTGGGCCCAGCTAGGCCCCCAGGATTGTAGGGAAGTCACCCCAGACTTCCCCCTCCTAACATTTATCTCATTGTCACTGTCTGGGTCTCACTTTCCTATTGGACTCCAATTCCACAAATCTGTCCATTTCATGATTGGATTCTTAACTGCTGGCCGACAGCAAGTGCTTAATAAATATGTTCAGTGAATAAGTGTGTCTAAGTCCTGAGCAGGTAGGGTAAGAGACTTCAGAACACAGGCGGGGTTAAGGCTGAACTCCCTGATCAGCCAAGATGGGGCTGACTTTGACATCTTCCTGCATGAATTACAAGAGGCAGCTTCAGAGGCCTGGTCTTTCCCTGAAGCTTGATGCTGACTTGGAGGCACTGCGGAGGGCGGATCCTGACCCAGGATCTTCAGAGCAAGTGAAACCCTCTCCCAGTGCTGACCTAGGAGGTTACCCCTTCCCAGCCCTTCCCTGTTCTCATCACTAACTAAGGCAGCCCAGACTGGAGACGAGGTGTCGGCAGGGTCCCTGAACATCTGGCCCCAGTCCAGGCACATCCCTCTGGAGATAAGCCTGACCTTGGGCAAGGCACTTAATCTCTGTGGGCCACGAGTCTCCCCACCTGGGAAGTGAGAGGACTGGCCCAGCTACCCTCCAGGGTGCATCAGGGCTCTGAAATCCTGTGAGTCCATAAGAAAGGACGCAGGTGACCCCAGTCCAATTCCCAAGCTCAAGGTTTTCAGAGATTTGGGGAGAGATGAGTTAAGACAGTGGATACTGCACACGTCAGGACAACATGGGCGGGCGTAAAGCTTACAATACGAGGTCAATAAATATCTGCTGAATGAGTGAGTCAATGAATGAATGATGTGAGTAGGGTGGGAAGGCAAATGAGGGAAGTAGAGTCAGGTTTCAAGCACATTGGGATCAGAAAAGCAACCTTGTCTTTCTCAGTCTTGGCTTCCCAGTGCTGCTGACTTTGCCGTGAGCATTTTACTCCTCATTCTCTCACCCTGGTCCCCTCAGTATCCTCCCTGAAAGGTGGAACTGCACTGAGCTGACCTGTCTCCCCAAGACCCCTGGCCTCACTTCTACCTCCAAAGCCCTTTGCTGCCCCAGTAAGGGACAGTAGGGCTGCACGCTGCCTCTCAGCTGCCTGCAGAGGTGTGGCCAGGGAGCAAGAGCCGAGGGTTCCTTCTGGGACCTTCTTGAAGGGCTCACGTTGCCAAGCTCCTTTCCTTCCCACTTTCTGTCACATTGTTGAGTACGAGAAGAGGTATGGACCGAGGGGGGATCAGCTGGGGCAGCGGGACACTGAGTGGCTGTGTCCTAGATGACCCCAGAGCACTGGAACCATGGCACTGTCCAAGGAAACCCTTAAGAGGACCTGCAGCTTTGTCCCTACTCCAGGGTCTTTTCAAAGTGGCCTGGGGTCCTCGTCAGAGCCAGGCCAGTGAGCCGGAACTTGGCTCGGAGACTTTCTGGAAGGATGGAGAGTGCCAGTTCCAAGCTCGGGGAACACAGGCTGGAAGCCTCCCTGCCCTGGCCCTGCCCCCTCTTGTTTTTGGTTTGATATCAGCCCTGCTGCGCAGGGAGTGGGGAAGGAGGGAAGAAGAGAGAGAGGGGACCCCAGGCTCAGGATTCCCCTACCCAGAGCCCCTTTAAGGCAGATAATTTGTGCTTTACAAAGACATTGATGAAAACACAAACTAACCCTCAATGAACAAACAAATGAGAGAGAGAGATCACAATGTGTCAAGAAGGGCAGCAGGATGGGGAGGGAGGAGCGGGGCGGAAAGGCCAGGGGGTCCAGGCGGGGTCCTCAGGGCAGGCTAGCAATGTCTCTCTCTGGAGGAGGGCCAGCTGGCTTCGGGCTGCTCTCATTGGCTTTTCCTTCAAACATCATGACTCTGGTTTGCAGTTGGAGGAAAGAAAAGAAAGAAAAAGAAAAGCAAGATTAAGATCCTTCCCTCATCCAGGAAAGATCATCCCAGCCTCGATGTCAGCAGGGTCCTGACAGAATGTCCTTAAATCTGTTCTCCGGTGGGATCCTTGCAGAAGCCCAAGACAGAAGCTCCGAGGAAGGGGCTGCTGGTCCCATTTTACAGAGGAGGAAGCGGAGGCGCAAAGTGCCGATGTGACTGTTCAGAACCACCCAGGCGGTCTAGGGCAGAGGCAGGATGCGACTCCAGGCTCTGACTTCTAGGCCATGCCCTTCCCTGAACCACACTGCCTGGAGGAGGCTGAGCCAGGCTGGGCCATGCCTCTGCACAAAGATCTTCAAAAACCTGCCCACTGCTCTAAGAGTGGAGTCTGGAGAGCAGACGGTAGGGGCTCGGAGTACAGCCTCCGGGGCAACAGTTTGGATTCAAATGCCAGCCCTGCTACTTAACAGCTGAGTGGTTCAAGCAAGACACTTGTCCTCTCTGATCTTCGGTGTTTCTCCCTGGAAGTGGGGTGCTAAAAGATCTGGTCAGATTGGACAGTGGGCTCATGGGCCAGGTACTTAGTCTCCTCGGGCCTTACCAAGCTCCTTTGTAAAATGAGACAGGTATATTTTACGTTGGTACTTCTTTTTCTTTTGAGATGGAGTCTCGCTCTGTCACCCAGGCTGGAGTGCAGTGGCGCAATCTCAGCTCACTGCAACCTCCGTCTGCCAGGTTCAAGCGATTCTCCAGCCTCAGCCTCCCAAGTAGCTGGGATTACAGGCGCCCGCCACCACACCCAGCTAATTTTTAGTAGAGACTGGGTTTCACCATGTTGGCCAGGATGGTCTCAATCTCTTGACACTATGATCTGCCCGCCTTGACCTCCCAAAGTGCTGGGATTACAGGCGTGTGCCACTGCACCCAGCCAACGTTCGTACTTTTAAAAAAGTGAATCTTATTTCATAAAAACAAAGTGAATGTTATTTTCTTCTCTTTTTTGTGAGATGGAGTTTCGCTCTTCTCATCCAGGCTGGAGTGCAATGGCACGATCTCAGCACACTGCAACCTCTCCCTCCTAGGTTCAAGAGATTCTCCTGCCTCAGCCTCCTAAGTAGATGAGATTACAGGTGTGAGCCACCACACCCAGCTAATTTTTGTATTTTTAGTACAGATGGCGTTTCACCATATTGACCAAGCTGGTCTCAAACTCCTGGCCTCTGATGCACCTGCCTCGGCCTCCCAAAGTGCTGGGATTACACACATGAGCCACTGTGCCTGGTGGAGTGTTATTTTCAGCTGTGACAAGTGACAAGGAGACTGTCTAGGGCATTGCTTTAACGCTCTTCAGTGGAGCAGCACCCACAATGTGCTACTATGAATTAAGTGTTTGCCATCAGCCAGACACTAGGCTGGAATCTTTGTGTCATCTCACTAGCCTTCAGGACATCACAGAAGACATGATTATCACCCCCATTTTACAGATGAAGAAACGGAGACTCGAAGACCTAAGGTAACTTGTCCAGGGTCATTTTGGTAGCAAGTAATAGCATCAAGATGCAAACCTTACCTCCCTTTGGGGCCATTTTGACTATTTTATACTTAAAACAGCCCTGTGGGGGTAGTGGAGTTACTTTACAAATGGGGAAACTACTGGGCGTGGTGGCTCATGCCTGTAATCCCAGCACTTTGGGAGGCCATGGTGGGGCTGATCACTTGAGGTCAGGAGTTCGAGACCAGCCTGGCCAACATGGTGAAACCCCGTTTCTACTAAAAATACAAAAATAGTTGGACGTGGTGATGCACACGTGTAATCCCAGCTAATGGGGAGGCTGAGGCAGGAGGATAATTGCTTGAGCCCGGGAGGCAGAGGTTGCAGTGAGCTAAGATTGCGCCACTGCATTCCAGCCTGGATGACAGATTAAGATCTCAAAAAAAAAAAAAAAAAAAAGAGGAAATTCTGGCTCAGAAAATTTTGACAGAGGCTCAGAATGTTACCACTGTAGATTTACCACTATTATTAACCATCACCACCACCACCATCATCGTCATCACAGTTGCTGCTTACTGAGTACTGATTCTGCCCGATTCTGCTATAGGTTAATGTCCTCTGCAAGGTACATATTAACATGACCATCTGGGCCAGGCACAGTGGCTCACGCCTATAATCCCGGCACTTTGGCAGGCCAAGGGGGCCAGATCCCCTGAGGTCCCCAACATGGCAAAACCCTGTCTCTACTAAAAATATGGAAATTAGTTGGGCATGGTGGTAGATGCCTGTAGTCTCAGCTACCTGGGAGGCTGAGGCAGGAGAATCGCTTGAACCTGGGAAGTGGAAGTTGCGGTGAACCAAGATTGCACCATTGCGCTCCAGGTTCAAGTGATTCTCCTGACTCAGCCTCCCGAGTTCTGTAACCTTTGAACCCAGGAGGCAGAGGTTACACTGAGCCAAGATCATCCCACTGCACTCCAGCCTAGGTGACAGAGTGAGACTCCATCTCAAAACAACAACAACTACAACAACAACAACCACCACCAAAAACCAAAAACCATTTGACAGATAAAGAAATAAGGTTCAGGAAAAGTAAGAACCATGTCCAGCAGGTCACACAAGTTACCTACTACCTGGGGAATGGCTGGGGTGCCCAGAGATGGGGGCCTCTGCATAGAATGATTTTGCCTTCAGGGGCCCCAGGGGAGGGAGGAGGTACTCACAGCTTGAGGACAGCCGACCGTTTCCCCAGCATCATGTTCACAAAGTCTCGGTAGGAGATGGTGTCACTGACCCCCCCTGTCACCTCCGAGATCATCTTCTTCATCTCCAGGTGGGTCTTGGGGACACCAAGCTTCTCCATCATCCTTTTTAAAGACATCAGGTCTGTCGGAGGAAAAGCAGGTCTGCTAAGTGAAGACCAGCCACTGGGGCTTAGCGGGGGAGGCTGAGAAAGCTCCACTCAGGCACCCCACCCTCAGAAGCTTGGTGTCTGCACTCCTCTAGGGAGGAGGAGCCCATCACACCCTCCCTGCTCTCTTCGGAGGCAGTATAGACTAGTGGTTAGTGACCTGGGCTTCTCGAGTCAGATGGGCTTGCACTGGAATTGAGCTCTCTGCTATTCCTGGCTCTGGAGTCTGGAACACACTACTTAACCTCTCTGAACCCCTGCTCCCATCAACGATAGAACAGGTGGAGGTGACCATCATGTGGGAGGCACCAGCCCAGAGCACATTCTTCACACCATGACTGTGGGCTCCGCTATTTCCTACATTTAAGGTGGGCCAGGCGCCTACTCTCCTGTGCCCAGGGAGTTATGCCCAGTGTGGCTAAGTCAGAGAGTCAGGCACTGAACGTCACTCTACTGGGTGCCAAGGGGCAGATGGCTTCTCCCCACATGCCACTCCAGTCCTGCTGACCTAGGGCTCCGCCTCGGCTGGAAGGGAGAGGACACCAAAAATATCCCACAGAGCAGGAAAACCAACAAAAGAACAAAATTCAAGAAAAACAAGGGAGAACCCAGAATGTCACTACAGCCCGAGGTGGTGCTGCCTCTGACCGCCCAGCTCCCACCAAGAGCTGAGGCAATTTCCTTCGGATTGTTCTTCAGTGAACAATGGGTCAGAAAAGGATGGTGGGAGGGGGTGGGGTGGAGGCCGGGGCTATGGTGCTGCCCGTGCTCCTCCTGGCAGGGCAGGGGGGACTGGGGCCAGGCCCAAAGGTGCCAGGATGTCCAGGCATTCAGAGAGAGCCAGGCAGCCTTCTCCAGGAAAGGGGGAAAGGGCTACACATGTACTGCCAGGCTCTGAAGTTGGCAGGACCTTTCTCGGGCAGTTGGGCAAGATGCTTCAAAAGCCTTTGACCCATGGTGTCCACTTCCTGAGATTTCCTCTACAGAAATAAGCAGGGAGTGAACAAGGCTCATGTACAAAGAGGTTCTTTACAGGATTATTAATAACGGTTAAAATTGGAAGGCATCCAAATGGTCCATACAAAGGCATCGGCTAAACAAATTAGAATCCACTCCTACAATGCAGTCATTAACCGTATTTCAAAAGAAAAATCAGCCAGCGCAGTGGCTCACGCCTGTAATCCCAGGGCTTTGGGCGGCCAAGGAGGGCGGATCACTTGAGGCCAGGAGTTTGAGACCAGCCCGGCCAACATGGTGAAAACCCATCTCTACTAAAAATACAAAAGTTAGCCAGGCGTGGTGGCACGTGCCTGTAATCCCAGCTACTTGGGAGGCTGAGGCAGGAGAACTGCTTAATTTGGGAGGCGGAGGCTGCAGTGAGCCGAGATTGCGTCACTGCACTCCAGCCTGGGCAATAGAATGAGACTCTCAAAAAAAAAAAAAAAAAAAAAGAAAGAAAGAAAGAAAAGAAGAAAAAAATCACTAATAACTCAAAATACTCACCATTGTTTTATTTCATTTATTTTTTCTGGCCAGGCTGACCAATAGAAAGTTGTTTTTTTTCAAGGAGGCTCAAAAATGGTATAAAACAGCCTTTGTGGTTAGAATGAACCGCAAAGTGGAAGGACAGAGCTGAGATGTCTGTAGCAGTCACCTATGGGGGGGTGGGCTTTCGGGTGACGCATTTTTTGTCTTTGTGCTTTGCTGTGTTGCCCCAATTTTTTTATGATGAAAATATGTTTATTTGACAAGCCAAAAAATTTTCTTTCTAAAGAAAAAAATGATCCAATATTCAAAAGGAAGAAGAAAAGAGAAAGGACAGAGGAGGAGGAGGAGGAAAATGCTGGTGGGAGCATCACTCTGCAGTGCAGGGTGAAACGGAAAAGGGGAAAACGGCTCAGAAACCAAAGGCAGGGCCCTGGTTCACCACCAGTGTCCCATGCAAGTCATTTCTTTTTTTTTTTTTTTAACCAGAGTCTCACTCTGTCACCTGGGCTTGAGTGTAGTGGTGCCTCAGCCTCCCCAGTAGGTAGATTACAGGCGCGTGCTACCACACCTAGCGAATTTTTATATTTTTAGTAGAGATGGGGGTTTCACCGTGTTGGCCAGGCTGGTCTCAAACTCCTGATCTCAGGTGATCCACCTGCCTTGGCCTCCCAAAGTGCTGGGATTACAGACCTGAGCCACCGCGCCCAGCCCATGTCCCCTTTCTGAGTCTTGCTTTCCTCTTCTGTAAAATGGAGCTAATTAAACCAGCCTTAGCCACATCTTTGCTGGTAAGGTTCAGGTATGGTCTCCTACCAGAATGGAAGTGCCAGTACCTGCACAGCAGGATGTAATAAGGAGAGAATCAACATACCTAAAAGTACCTTGTCAACTGCCAAAACACATATGATGGAAGGACAGGCATCGGGGTAATGGAAATGCCAGCCGGGAGCCCAGGGCCTGTCCACCCTGAGTGTCCTCAGCCCTGGGCAGGTGTGGCACCCTCTGTCCTGAATCCCCGCAGCACCTGGGGTGGGAGGCTGAGGCATGGGTCGGGAGGGAAGCCGTAGGGGAGGAAAGCGTCTGGAGGAGTCCAAGGGCAGTGATGCCAGGGCAGAAGGCAAGGGCCTGACTCAGCCGCAGCATATTCACCAGCCTTCTGGACTGCTGCATGCTCCTCACTCATGCAGAGAATCCCTCAAGCCCTCTACCCACCTCATGCCCTCCTCCCTCAACACAGTCAACGCCTCACTCACCAATCTCGCCTTCATTGTTCAGGTCAAACTCCATGTACTTCTCTGGAAATCACAAAGCAAAAACTGGCATTAGCTTAGAAGCAGCATCTCCCCGCGGGGACTAGTGGGCAACTGACCCTGTCCTCAGGAGTCCGAACCGCCTCCCACACCCTACCAAGGGTCTTGACCTGAGTGCCCCATCAGCTGAGCCATGGTCTCTGGGGAAAGCTCATCCTGCCTGGACCACTCTCCTAGAGGTGCTACAAGGGAAAGATGGCTGGGCTCACTCTGACCCTCCTACGAGGAGGGCAGCTGCTTCCTCCCGGGTCCCCAGCAGTGTGGACCAGCTGCATCTGAGTTAGTAGCAAAGTGACTAGATCCAATTCCCTGCCCAGGGATTCTGGCTGGTGGGTGTGGAAGGACAGGGTGGGAGCAGGCATGCGCGCGCTTTTCAGTATCCCAGGCGGTTCTGATGGACAACCGGGTGCAGGAAGCGCTGACAGGGGACCTGTGATTCCGAAACCAGGAGAAAGGCCTGCGCTAGCCCCCAGAGTGCACATACGGTTTCCCAGGGTGCACAGACCATCGCTCAAACCTCACATACAGACTGAGTTAAACTTCCTTGATCAGGAAAACTTCCGGCATTGAGGGAGGACGCTCGGGGACGCTCAGAGCAGTGGGCTCAGCATGTTCCGACGGGCTATGTGTCACACAGACCGTGGGGCCTCCGCAGGTCACCCCTGCCCTGGCAGAGCAGGGCTCTCACCGTCTCTCCTGCCCCACAAGCAGTTAGCAGAGAGAGCCGAGGCCCTCCTGCAGGCCATGCTGCCCCCGCCCACTCCCTGCCTGCTCCAGCTCGCTGGCCCTCTGCCTGGAATGTTCTCCCAAGTATTCTCACAACCCTTCCTCATGGCCTTGGGGCTCCCCATCCTTTCTTTTTCTTCTTTTTTTTTTTCTTTGCGACAGAGTCTTGCTCTATCTCACTGTCACTCACAGATCTCAGGGAGGACACATAACTCACCTAGGACAGAGTTGGGACTTGAACCCATGTTAGTCTGGCTCCAAAGCCCATGCTCTTAACCATTATTATTATTATTATTATTATTATTATTATTATTATTTTTGAGATGGAGTCTCACTCTGTCACCAAGGGTGGAGTGCAGTGGCTTGATCTCAGCTCACTGCAACCTCCACCTCCCGGGTTCAAGCAATCCTGTCTCAGCCACCTGAGTAGCTGGGATTACAGAAGACTGCCACCACACACGGCTTTTTGTTTTTGTTCATTTGTTTTTTGAGACAGAGTCTTGCTCTTGTTGTGCGATCTGATCTTGGCTCACTGCAACCTCTGCCTCCCAGGTTCAGGCGATTCTCCTGCCTCAGCCTCCTGAGTAGCTGGGATTACAGGCATGCACCACTGCACCGGGCCAATTTTTGTATTATTTTTTAGTAGAGACGGGGTTTCTCCATGTTGGTTAGGCTGGTCTCCAACTCCCAACCTCAGGTGATCCGCCCATCTTAGCCTCCTAGAGTGTTGGGATTACAGGTGTGAACCACCGCGCCCAGCCTAATTTTTGTATTTTTTATTAGAGATGGGGTTTTGCTATGTTGGCCAGGCTGGTCTTGGACTCCTGCCCTTAGGTCATCTGCCCGCCTAGGCCTCCCAAAGTGCTGGGATTGCAGGTGTGAGCCACTGCATCCAGCCTGCCTGCCTGCCTTTTCTAAATTGTACCCCTCCCCACCGCTAAGCACCCCTGTCCTCCCTCCCTCACTTCTCACCAAAGCATCTACCACAATCTGCCCACCTTGTATTTCCCTGCTCTCTGCTTAGGCTCCCACCACCTCTCACGCCCCCCGGGTAGAACACAGGCTACCCGGGGCAGGGCCTCTCTTGTACGTTCACCATGGTGCCCTCAGCCTGGAATGGGTCCGGTGCCTATGCGGGTGTGCGTCGGGAGAGCAAATGAGTGAATGATTTGGAGCCCTCTCCAGCCTCTGCCTTTCGATATAACTTCCTGTCTGTCCCAGCATCCCACTGAAGACAAGAAGAAAGGATGCCAGAGCCCTGAGACGCGTCCCTCCTCCCAGAGCCACCCGTGTGGGCGGCCACGCTGGTATGCAGAGAGAAGGGAATGGGCTGGCCTTTCTTTTTCTTTTTTGAGATGGAGTTTCACTCTTGTTGCCCAGGCTGGAGTGCAATGGCACAATCTCAGCTCACTGCAACCTCCACCTTTCGGGATCAAGCAATTCTCCTGTCTCAGCCTCCCAAATAGCTGGGATTACAGGCATGCGCCACCACGCCAGGCTAATTTTGTATTTTTAGTAGAGACAAGGTTTCTCCATGTTGGTCAGGCTGGTCTTGAACTCCTGACCTCAGGTGATCTGCTTGCCGCGGCCTCCCAATGGACTGCTCTTTTTTGTACAGCTCTCCTATAGGTGGCTGGGATGGGGTGGAGTCAGGACTGTCTTTTACTATTTCCCTTCTCTCTTCTTAATGTAAAAAGCATCTTAGCGTAACGGTTAAGAGCAGGGGCTTGGGAGCCAGACTGACATGAGTTCAAGTCTCAACTCTGCCCTAAGTGAGCTTATGTGTCCCCATGCCAATGACCCTGCCCTCCAAGCCCGAGTTTCTCCATCTGTACATTAACAAGCACACCATCTCCCTCCAGGCCGCCACGTTGCATGAGAAGTGCTTCACACAGGCCGACTTCCAACAAAAGCCAGCTGTTATTAATATCATTAGCCGTACATGACCAGCCTAGGGACAACTGTAAGCAATATGAGGAGCACTTGCCAAGTTCTTTGCCCGGGGGCCACGACGATGCTCACAGTGCAAACACTTTGGAGGGGAATGCAACCTCCAGGATACTTTCCACGAGAGCCCAGGGCCCCTGAGCCTGAGTGCCTCCCCCGGCAGGGAAGGTAGGGCTGTGCCGCCCACTATATGTGCCCGGCTCCTCTCCTTTCGAGGTGCTGGCTGGGAACCAAGTGCCAGGGCCCCAAACAGAGAGACCTTTATGCGGCCCCTCTCCCCGCACCGGCTCCCAGGCCCTGTTTTCTTTTCATCCCGTGCTGCTGGGTTTCAATGGGCAGAAACTCTGCCCCCCTGCCCACTGCGGCGACACAAACGTCCATTCTCCGCAGGGGCTCCTGAGACACTCTGCTGGGGAGGGGGAGAGGCAAGGCCTGCTCACAAAGAGCTGATTGTGTGCGGGGCCCGGGAGTGACGGGGCCTGGGCAGCGGCGGACAGGCGCCAGCCTGAGCCCCGCGGGCAGCGAGGGGAGAGAGAGGGGCAGGGCCTGGCCAGGGCTGCAGGCGAGGGGTGACAGGGCCCGCCAGGGCAGGGAAGCAGGTGGAGGGGCCTGCCCCCACCTCTCAGGGGGTCCCTGTCTCCAAGCCTGCCAGGAAGAAGGGCATTCTGGATGAAACAGGGCCACAGCCTAGCCCTGTGGGACTAGGGGGTCCTGTGTGCAAGGGTGAGGGGCCAGCCCACCTCTCCAGGGATGAATGCAGGGCAGGCAGCCCCAGCTTACCTTTGAAGGCTGTGAGCTTTTCTGGAAGGTTCTCTTCATCACTGTACTTCTGGTCACAGAGGAACTCCTACGGAGGTGAGAGGACAGTGCTGAGCAAGGGGTTGGGGACAGAAGTCACCCACACGTGGTCCCAAGTTCCAGGTGCCTTACCACCTGTCAGGTAGCCAGGTGCCACGAGGCCCATTTGTCCCATGTTCACCCCGGCTTCCTGTCGCCCTTGGAGGCAGGGGTGCACTGTCTGCCCTGTGGGTAGGAAGCTTGCCCAGCGGCTCGGGGAGGCCCCAGAGGGTTTGTTCTGGGTGACTAAGCCCTCCAGCCAGCAGCTTCATTACCAGTGCTGGGACCTGTGCCCCTTCTCCAAGGACATGCCAGCTTCAGATCCGCGAAGTCGTGAGCTCCAAAGACAAGCCCCTGGTTCCATCATTAGCTTGTTAGGAATGTGATCCTGAGCTCATTCATTCCTCCCTGCACTTCGGTTGCCTTATCTACCAAATGAGAATCATTTGCTTCTTGAGTTTGTATAGAAATCCAGTGAGGCTGGGCACAGCGGTTCACGCCTGTAATCCCAGCATTTTGGAAGGCTGAGGTGGGTAGATCACCTGAAGTCAGGTGTTCAAGACCGGCCTGGCTAACATGGTGAAACCTCATCTCTAAAAAACATACAAAAATTAGCTGGTCTTGGTGGGGGGCACCTGTAATCCCAGCTACTTGGGAGGCTGAGGCAAGAGAATAGCTTAAACCCAGGAGGTGGAGGTTGCAGTGAGCTGAGATTGCGCCACTGCACTCCAGCCTGGGTGACAGAGGGAGACTCCATCTTAAGAAGAAAAAAAAAAAAGAGAAAAAGAGAAAAAATCCAGTGAGAGTGTGGATTTGTTGTCTCTGCTTTAGCTGGAAGATGACTATACACTTACCCTCTCACCTGTTTTCTTACCTGTAAAATGGGGGTTTTCATCCCTGGCCTGCCTTCCCTTCAGATGCTTGGAGAGACTCAAATGAGTCCTTTCAGAACCAGATGGACAGGGTAGGGAGGACTGGACACTAACAGTGGCCTCCAGGGTGAAGCCCTTACCTACATGATCTCCACATCTCCTAGGAGTCCCAAGAGGGAGCCATTATTATTATTTTGAAACAGGGTCTTGCTCTGTCACCCAGGCTGGAGTGCAGTGATGCCATCTCAGCTCACTGCAGCCTCTGTCTCCCCAGCTCAAGTGATCCTTCCACCTCAGCCTCCTGAGTAGCTGGGACTACAGATGCGTGCCACCACGCCTGGCTTATTTATTTATTTATTTTTTGTAGAGGCAAAGTTTTACTATGTGGCCCAGGCTGGTCTCAAACTCCTGGATTCAAGTGATCTGCTCACCTTGGCCTCCCAAAGTGCTGGGATTACAGATGTGAGCCACTGCACCTGGCCAGTAGCTACTATGATTATACCTACTTTTCAGGTGATGAAGCTGAGGCTCATAAGTCAGATGTTTAACTTGGCTCCATCTCATTGAGAGCCTGCATTCTTAGCTTCTACATTTAGAGGTGGGCAGATTACAGGTGTCCATATGGCCTGGCCTCTGACCTTAAAGCCAAAAGCAACAAGTGAGGGAGCACCTGCCAGGCGCAGTGCCAGGTACCTTATGCACCTTGTGGCTAACCTTCCAGTGGCCCTGGAACCTGTCTTCAGATGAGGAAGCACAGGGCACGTTCCCCTCCTACCACTTGAACTCTGCAAATACCCCCTCTTTATGGAGTCTCTCGCTCTTGTCGCACTCGCCCAAGCTAGAGTGCAGAGGCATGATCTCGGCTCACTGCAACATCTGCCTCCCAGGTTCAAAGATTGTGCCTCAGCCTCCTGAGTAGATGGGATTACAGGCGTGCACCACCATGCCCGGCTAATTTTTGTATTTTTATCTTTCTTTTTTTTTTGAGACAGAGTTTCGCTCTTGTTGTCCCCGCCGGAGTGCAGTGGCGTGATCTCGGCTCACTGCAACCTCCGCCTCCCAGGTTCAAGCGATTCTCCTGCCTCAGCCTCCCAAGTAGCTGAGATTACAGGTACCCACCAACATGCCTGGCTAATTTTTTGTATTTTTAGTAGAGATGGGGTTTCACTATATTGGGCAGGCTGGTCTGGAACTCCTGACCTCAGGTGATCTGCCCGCCTCCCAAAGTGCTGGGTTTACAGGCATGAGCCATCGCGCCCGGCCTAATTTTTGTATTTTTTTGTAGAGATGGGGTTTCACCATGTTGGCCAGGCTGGTCTCAAACTCCTGGCCTCATGCGATCTGCCCGCCTCGACCTCCCAAAGTGCTGAGGTCAGGCATGAGCCACCGCACCTGGTCAGTGGACCTTCCATTGTTTATCGCTGAGCTGACTGGACCTGGACATTGCTCCTCCATTCATTCATTCATTCATTCATTCATTCATTCAACATTCTGGGGGGACATAGTGCACACCGCACTGTGCTAGGCCCCGAGGGAGCAGGGGAGACCATGGTGAATATGGTAAGTTTTTGGCTTTAAGGTCAGAGGCCAGGCCAGACGAACACCTGCAATCTGCCCACCTTTAAATGTAGGGGCCAAGGATGCAGGCTGTCAATGAGATGGAGCCAAGTTAAACCTCTGCCTTATGAGCCTCAGCTTCATCACCTGCAAAGTAGGTAGCTACTGGCCAGGTACAGTGGCTCACATTCTTATCCTGAAATTCTAAAAAGCTGCTGTTTAAAATGATGTGCAATGTCACCCACGTTGATCACGCCTGACCTGTTTCCTACTACATGATGGCCAACCCTGTTCTTACATATTTCTTAGGACAGAGAACTCACTACCTTCCTAGTCTATTGTTGTCAACCCCTAAGAGGCTTCAAATAGAATAGAGGATGGCAAGAGCTAAATGACTATAAAGCAATCTGGGTTTGGATCTGTCTCCCTTCTTACTAGTTGTGAAATAGGCCCAGTAGTACCCACTCGTTGGCCACTGGACTCATGGATCAGCTCTCAATGAGCATCAGATAAGATTATGAGTATGAGGCTCATAATATGGTCTCTTCTGTGGCTCAAATTTCTCCGCATTAACTCAGCACCTCTTGACCATAGGAGAAACCTATCTGGCAACGGGGCTTCCCTCACTGGATTGGGAGAGTGTCTGGCTGCCCTCTAGCTTTTGGTAAAACATTGGCTGTGGCAGACACTATGCCAGGCATCCCCAAACTGCGGCCCCTGAGGCCATTTATTCGGCCCCCCACCGCACTTCAGGAAGGGGCACCTCTTTCATTGGTGGTCAGTGAGAGGAGCACAGTATGTGGTGGCCCTCCAACGGTCTAAGGGACAGTGAACTGGCCCCCTGTATAAAAAGTTTGGGGACGCCTGCACTATGCTATCTCACTAAATCCTCTCAGCCACTATTATTCCTATTTCATAAGTTAAAACATGAGAACTAGAGAGGTTAAATACCGCATCTAAAGTTCATAGACAGGCTGGGCGCGGTGGCTTATGCCAGTAATCCCAGCACTTTGGGGGGCCAAAGTGGGCGGATCGTTTGAGGTCAGGAGTTTGAGACCAGCCTGGCCAGCATGGTGAAACTCCATCTTTACTAAAAATACAAAAATTAGCCAAGTGTGGTGGCACTCACCCAGCTATCCAGGAGCCTGAGGCAGGAGAATAACTTGAACCTGGGAAGTGGAGGTTACAGTGAGCCAAGATCGCGCCACTGCACTCCAGCCTGGGCCCCAGACTCCAACTCAAAAAAAAAAAAAAAAAAAAAAAGAATGTTCATGGACAGCTGAGGAAGGTTGGTTTCGAACCTGGGTCTATCTGACTCCAGGACCTGTGGCCTCCTGCACCTGGGCAAAGGGCAGTCCCAGGGCCTATGGGGTCTCGCTGACTTGGCCACAGCCTCATTTCAGGCCTCATTGCCATGCACCAGGCGCGGCCCTGCCTCCACTTAGCTGACGCTGGATCCTTCCTTGGCAGCCTGGGAGGCCACCCTCCTCCTAGCTGGCTCTGTCGAGGACTTCCTTTCCTCTTGGCTCCCTCTCACAGCTCTTCGGCACTGCTCCCCGACCCCATCCTCTGCCCGAAAGGAGGACAATTAAATTTTGTCTGTGCCTGAGCAAACCAGGCACCTCCCAGGGTCCCAGATCCCATATCTATCCAGTGGAGGGACGTATTAGATCAGTGATTCCCAGATTTTGGGGGTCATGCAGAAAAGAAACATTTTTAAAGGGGGGTGGTAGGGGCACACTAGTATCGGAGTGCCAAGTTTTTATTTTGCCAAGTAAAGATTTTTTTAACAATGACCATTGACTGTTGCCATGAGTTCAGAAAAGAACGTTTCATAAAAGTAGGAAGTTCATAATGTCTGAATATTTAAATGGAATCCGTTTAGCCTAGGCCCAACTCACCACACTGACCCTACGTTCCCTTCACTTTACCAAGAACTAGAGAAACTTCCTGGGGAGGCACAAGACCACCACCATCTGGGAACCTCTGGGAAGAGATGTGGAGGGCCTGTCCCAGCTCCTGGGCTCTATTTGACCAGAAATCCTGCCTTAGTCTGGACCCACCATCCATAGACATCCAGTTTTACTTGGGCCACTCTGTAGGTGGGTGGGTTCAAGTGGAAGGACATGGTCCCTGGCCTTAGAGACAAATTACACACAGACATAGACCAACCAGGCAGGGATTAAGAGCAAGGCGAAGAGCACAGCTCACACTGCAGAGGCGGTTGGTAAGAATGCCCTGGGCTGCACCCTGCACTCACTGGAGCCCCTGCCTGGAGTCCACAGATCTGCGTGCTTCTCTCCCTCACCTCCTTCAAGCCTTTGCTCGATGTCACCTTCTTCTTTCTTTTTATTTTTATTTTTTGAGACAGAGTCTCTGTCTGTCACCAGGCTGGAGTGCAGTGATGCAATCTTGGCTTACTACAACTTCTGCCTCTGGGTTCAAGTGATTCTCCTGCCTCAGCCTCCCAAGTAGCTGGGACTGCAGGTGCGCAACAATGCGCCCAGCTAATTTTTTAGTAGAGATGTGGTTTCCCGTATTGGGTAGGCTGGTCTCAAATTCCTGACCTCAGGTGATCCACCTCCCTCAGCCTCCCAAAGTCCTGGAATCACAGGTGTGAGCCACCACACCCAGCCTCGATGTCACCTTCTCAGTGCGGCCAACCCTATTTATTCTTCATTGGCACGATCACAGTTCACTGCAGCCTCAACCTGCCTGGGCTCAAATGATCCTCCCACCTCAGCCCTCCAGAGTACCTGGAACTACAGGAGTATGGCACCACAGCTGGCTAATTTTTGTATTTTTTGTAGAGATGGGGTCTCCCTCTGTTGCCCAGGCTGGTCATAAACTCCTGGTCTCAAGCGATCTGCCTGCCTCGACCTCCCAAAGTGCTGGGATTATAGGAGTGAGCCACCGTGCCTGGCTCTGTCCCTCCTGTTTTATACTGTTCCCTGCCCACTATAGCCGCCCCAACTTCCAATCCACCTTATCCAGCTCCATGGGATGGGTCACTTCCAAACATGATTTGCACCCCACTGCTTACTGAGGTTACTACACACTCTCTGCCTCCCCTGCTAGAATGTAGGTTCCACATAGCAGATGCTCAATAAACATGTGCAGGATGAGTGAAGGAGTTAAGACTCAGGTTAACTAACTTGTCCAAAACAGCAGAGCCACCAAGTGGCTGTGCGGGGATTGAGCTCCTCTGTCACTGGGGCTCCCTTCCTGCACAGTACTGGGGAGGACGTGGGTGTCAGGGGCAGCTGGGAGGAGGCAGGGCCACAGCCACAGGGTTAGCGTCGAAGTGCCCAGCATATGCTAGAAGACACTCAACAAACATCTGTTGAGGAGCCCAAGGAGGGGGGATTGCTTGAGGTCAGAAGTTTGAGGTCAGCCTGGGCAACATAGGGAGACCCCATCTCTACAAAAAATAAAAAAATTAGGCCGGGTGAGGTGGCTCATGCCTGTAATCCCAGCACTTTGGGAGGCTGAGATGGGTGGATCATAAGGTTAGGAGTTTGAGACCATCCTGACCAACATGGTGAAGCCCCATCTCTACAAAAAATAAAAAAAAATAGGCCAAGTGTGGTGGCAAGTGCCTGTAATCCCAGCTACTTGGGAGGCTGAGGTAGGAGAATTTGAATCTGGGAGGCAGAGGTTGCAGTGAGCCGAGACTGTGCTACCGCACTCCAGCCTGGGTAACAGACTGAGACCCTGTCTCAAAAGATAAATGAATAAATAAAAATTAGCTGTGCATGCCTGTGGTCCCAGCTACTTGGGAGGCTGAGGCTGGAGGACCACTTGAGCCCAGGAGGTCAAGGCTGCAGTAAGCTTTGATTGCACCACTGCACTCCAGCCCTGTCTCAAAAAAAAAAAAAAAAAAAAAATCTAAAAATATCTGTTGAATGAGTGGAGATGCCTGCCATTCAGTCCAGAGTTACTTTCTCCATACTCAGCCCTGCAACGTCAGGCAGCTTTGCAAAAGTGTGTGACTGTGTGACAGAGACTGGAGGGGCTCAGGGTTTGGACTCTCATTTTTCCTTAGAGCCAAAAATGATAAATGCAGCCAGGCGTGGTGGCTCATGCCTGTAATCCCAGCACTTTGGGAGGCTGAGACGGGTGGATCACTTGAGATCAGGAGTTCAAGACCAGGCTGGCCAACATGGTGAAACCCCATCTCTACTAAAAACACACACACCTTTAATGCCAGCTATACTCGGGAGGCTGAGGCAGGAGAATCATTTGAACCAGTGAGCTGAGATCGTACCATTGCACTCCAGCCTGAGCCATCCAGTGAGACTTTGTCTTAAAACAAAAACAAATGCTTGGATTACAAGTGACCAGGGTGGGAGAAGCAGCTGAGCCACTCATTCGTGAGCAGCCCTCGCTGGCCCTGGGCTTAGGGCAGCTGTGCTGACCATGCCTGGGCAGGGGGTGGGGGTGCCCGGTGGGCAGTGGCAGGAGCAGGACTCCACCAGCCAGGCTGCCATGGCCGCTCACACCTCCGAGCTTTAGATTCTTGGTTCCTGCTCGTGCACAGCCCACAGCTTCCTCCCTGCAGGCATCCTCCCCCAGTCCCTGCCCAATGCACAGCTACCCTGTCTATCCAGGACCCTCGGCTGCCCTGACCCTGGGTCGATAGGCAGAGGAGACAGAGACAGATACCACCCCAGGTATTTGGAGGAAAAGCAAAACAAACAAAAAAGAGGGCAAACTGGGCCGGGCACAGTGGCTGACGCCTGTGATCCCAGCACTTTGGGAGACTGAGGTGGGTGGATCACGAGGTCAGGAATTCAAGACCAGCCTGGCCAAGATAGTGAAATCCCGTCTCCACTAAAAATACGAAAAGTAGCTGGGCAAGGTGGCATGTGCCTGTAATTCCAGCTACTCGGGAGGCTGAGACAGGAGAATTACTTGAACCCTGGGGCAGAGGTTGCAGTGAGCCGAGATCACGTCATTGCACTCCAGCCTGGGCAGCAAGAGCAAAATCTGTCTCAAAAAAACAAAAAACCAAAAAGCAAAAGGCATTCTGGAGCCAGAATGCCTGAGTTTGAATCTACTTCGTGGCTGTGTGAAATTTTTTTTTGAGACAGGGTCTCGCTCTGTTGCCCAGGCTGGAGTGCAGTGGTACAATCACAGCTTACTACAACCTCGACCTCCGGGGCTCAAGCAGTCCACCCCGCTCAGCCTCCCAAAATGCTGGGATTACAGGCATGAGCCACTGCACCTGGCCGGCAAATACTAAATAAATGTTAGCGACTTGATATTTTTTTCTAACACTTCTACCCATACGATTAGCTTAGAACCCTCATAGACCCTCATAGACTATTTAACAGATTGGGAAGGAGGCTCCCTCCCTGTGGCCACTTATGATTTCTCTCTCCCCTTTCAAGGTATCCCCGTTTGACAGATGGGATAACTGAGGCCCAGAGAGGTGGCTCAGCTTTCTCAAGATTGCAAAGTTTTAGCCATTCAGGGTCTATGCCTGCCCCAAACAAGAAGGTAACCTGGCTACAGGTTTCTGGCAAAGAAAATCAATACTGGGAGTTACCTTTCCTCTTCGGCAGCTGCAGGAGGTTATTCTGGAGGCCAGGGAACCACTCTATAGCCCTCCAGGGAGATGTGGGGGTTTATTCTATCCCCATCCTCCACACACAATCTAACCCACTGTCCCCAAAGGCAAAGTTTCTCGGCTGCAGAAAGTGCTGGGGTGGGGCAGCAGCTGTGAGAGGTGCAGGGAGCCTCTGGGCTCTGCAAGTGGCTACTGACATGCTGAGGGGCAGGTCTGGAGGCCACAGTGGCCTGATCAGTTCTAGCAAAGGGTCAGGAAATGCAAGCGGGCAGGAGCTTCGGGTGACAAACAGGCAGCTGAGCCTACTTCTCAGTCCCCGGGGACCAGAGCGTCCAAGGGTGGGGCCTGGGAGGTGGCAGGCATGTTAAAATATCCACCCAACCACAGAACCAGAAGGGACTCCTCACAGCGTTCGGCTTGTCCTCCTTGTTCAATGGCTGAGGAGACCGAGGTGCCGGAAGGGACGGGCCTTGCCTGAAGTTACAATGGTTGAAAGCGTCACATCAGCTCTCTGGGCACAGGGTGTGCAGGACACAGGGACAGCTTCCCAGGGTTGCAGCTCCAGCACTTATTAGCTCTGGCTCTGGGCAGGGCCTCAGTCTCCTCTTCTATAAAGTGGGCTCATCTATAAAGTAGGATCATAGGCCAGGCATGGTGGCTCAAGCCTGTAATCCCAGTACTTTGGGAGGCCCAGGCGGGCGGATCATGAGGTCAAGAGATCGAGACCATCCTGGCCAACATAGTGAAACCCCATCTCTACTTAAAAATAAATTAGCCGGGTGTGGTGGTGCGTGCCTGTAGTCCCAGCTACTCAGGTGGTTGAGGCAGGAGAATCGCTTGAACCTGGGAGGTGGAGGTTGCAGTGAGCCAAGATGGCACCTCTGCGCTCCAGCCTGGGTGATACAGCAACTCTGTCTCAATAAATAAATAAATAAAAATGGGATCACAGTGTTATGTAGAACCTCCTCACTGAGTTGCTGTAAGGATTTTTTTTTTTTTTTCGAGTCAGGTTTTGCTCCGTTCCCAAGCCTACAGCGCAGTGGCACGAACTGCAGGGCTCACTGCTGCCTCCCTCGACCTCACAGACCCAAGCTATCCTCCCGCCCTAGTGCCTGGCCTGTGGTAAGGATGAGAGGAGTGAATTCCACAGAAAGAGACTGGCTCCCAGGACACTTGCTAAGTGTTCAAAATTATCATTAAGTCTTGGGATCATCCAAACTCAAGCCACATCGAGAGGCAGGTGTGTGCAGGGGAAGGGTGATGCCCTGAAGTCCTCCCGGCGAGCCTTGGCCCACTGGCCATCCCTCCAATGGCAAGTTTTGCTTTGTCCTCGGCCCCCCGCTGACCTGGCAGTGATGGGCCATCCAACCTGTCTGAGTGCTCCCCGACATCTCAGTCCCCGACAGCACCTGTTCACTGCCATCTTTCCTGGTCACCTACAGCCTCCGATGCTTGCCAGAGTCCCCCGAGCCCATCCCTGTCCCCAGCGAACTCCCCAAGTGCTATGCCCAGCAGGGGCTGCTTCCAAACCCATCAGAAGCTGGCAGCCCCTGCTGTGCTGCCTGCTCGCTCCTCGCTGACTTAACTCTCTTTCCGAGCTGGTACCTCTAGCACCTTCTGGCGAACCTTTGCTCCTGGCCCTCCAGGCTTGTCTTTCTGTATCAGCTGCAGCAGAATTTTGGGGTGGGCGGATATCACCATCTTGGAGGCCATCCAAGAGGCTGGTGGCTCAGGCCTTGGACAACAACTCCAAGGGCAGGAAGCACCATGCCAGGGCGTGGGGCCTCTGACGCAGCTCACAGGCTCTTAAAGGGCCAGGGCCAGGACACAGTGGTGCTGGCACCTGGGGAGTAGCAGGAGCCTGTAACGTGCACCCACAAGGACAGCGGGCTCACATTCCCCACGGCAGCCTGGGGCCTCATTCAGAGGCTGCGTCCTTGCCAACAGATGGGGCAGCTAAAGAAAAACACCCAACCAGCTACTCAATAAAGCACACCCTGCAGAAATTCCATCTCCAGCTTCCTGTGACATAGCCACACCAAGGTCATAACTGCTTGGACCTGCAGGGGACACTGAATCCTCAGAGGCTCACGTGGTCACTTATCACTAACTCCTTTATAATATATTAAGGAAGAGCAAGAGAGACAGGTGCCCGGCAATGCCAGCTGGGCACATTTACCTGGGCAGGGACAGAGTGGCACTGCCGGGTATACAGGAAAAAAGACACACCTGCATACTCACCTGGGTCAGGTCTCAGAGGTCCCCCATTGCTGGGGGACGGGCAGGGGATATATATACAACCCCTGGCAAAGATACCCAGCTTGCCCTGCCCAGTGGTCTTCCCAGTGCAGATGACACATGGTGGCTTCTGAAAAAACCATCAGGGGCCAGGCGCACTGGCTCATGCCTGCATCCCAGCACTTTGGGAGGCCGAGGTGGGTGGATCACTTGAGGTCAGGAGTTCGAGACCAGCCTGGCCAACATGGTGAAACCCCATCTTTACTAAAAATACAAAAATTAGCCGGACATGGTGATGGCTGCCTGTCATCCCATCTACTCAGGAGGTGGAGGCTCGAGAATCACTTGAACCCAGGTAGCAGAGGTTGCAGTGAGCTGAGATCATGCCACTGCACTCCAGCCTGGGCGACAGAGTGACACTCCATCTCAAAACAAAAAAACAAAAACAAGCAAACAAAAAAAATTAGGTGCCTCAATGTGACAGGGAATGCCGAGTGCCCTTCATTCGACCCAGGAAGGCTGGACTGTTGGGACGGCAGCCAGGGATCCTTATCTACATAAGCAAGAGAGGCCTGTGTCATAGCTAGGCTGCAGCCACTTGGTGGATAGGGCCAGGGTGACTGGGTCTGAATCCCAGCTCTGCCACTTCCTGTCTGGGTGACCCTGCAGGTGACTTCATCCTGCTGAGCCTCTGTTTCCTTATCTCCACAATGGGAGTCATGGTTGGGCATGGTGATGCGTGCCTGTAATCCCAGCACTCGGGGAAGCCAAGGTGGGGAGATTGCTTAAGCTCAGGAGTTCGAGACCAGCCTGGGCAACGTGGTGAAATCTGTCTCCACCCCCCCCAAAAAAAATAGCTTGGCATGGTGGTGCGTGCCCGTAGTCCCAGCTACTCAGGAGGCTGAGGCACAAGGACCACCTAAGGCCAGGAGGTCAAGACTGCAGTGAGCTGAGATCATATCACTGCACTTCAGCCTGGGCAACCCAGTGAGACCCTGTCTCAAAAAAATAATTAAAAAAAAAAAAAAAAGAGTCATGACCACCCTCGTCCCATGGGGCTGTTTACAGATTCTCACTGTGCATCTGTCTACTGGGGTGCCCTGTTTCGGGGTCAGTGAGATGACGTTCATCCACGGGCACAGAGCACAGCCACGGCTGGTTATGGTGTTAATGATATCGCCTGCTGGCCAGCTCATGTGGCAGCCCTTGCTGTCCCCTGGACTCCTTCTGCTAAGCCCCAGGACACAGGCACCCTGAGGGGCAGTGCCCCCGCTCCAGCCCTGCTGGCTTCTCTCTGTCCCTGTGGGAAGCTGGAGAAAATCTCTCCTGCTGCCATATAAGGCCATGCCCGGCTGGCCTGGGGTCACCTACCATGCCATCGGGGTGTAGGGAATGCCAGCTATGTAGGGGGAGTAGGAGGTGCCGGCCAGTTCTGCCCACTCCAGTGGTGCTGCTATGTACACACATAAACACACAGTACATCCAGCAGGAGAACCAGCCAAGCTGAGCGATTGAGAAGATAGGCTGGGTTCAAATCCAGGCTGTTTAAACCCAGCAATTTACCCAGCTTCTCTGAGTCTCATTTTCTCAAAAATTGGAACAATACCTACCTCCCTGGGTTAGAGTGAGCATTCACCAGATAATGCCCACAGACGCCTGGCACAGGACGGGCACACACCAAGTGTTCAGAAAACAACAGCGAAAACTAAAGTGAAACCAAAAAGAGGCGCATTTTCATATGGCTCCCCAAGCTCCCTTCCTCTACCAGGATCTCTAGGCCCATTCGAGGCTTCTATTTTTTCTCTTGAATCCCTTATAATAACAGTAGCTAAGGCTGGGTGTGGGGGCACATGACTATAGTCACAGCTACTCGGGAGGATGAGATGGGAGGATCGCTTGAGCTGGGGAGGTAGAGGCTGCAATGAGCCGAGATCGGGCCACTGCACCCCAGCCTGGGCAACAGAGTAAGACCCTATCTCTCTTTTTTCTTTTTTTTGAGACAGAGTCTCGCTCTGTCACCCAGGCTGGAGTGCAGTGGCACGATCTTGGCTCACGGCAACCTCCGCCCCCCTCTGCCAGAACACGGGTTCAAGTGACTCTTTGCTTCAGCCTCCTGAGTAGCTGGGATTACAGGCATGCACCACTACTCCCGGCTAATTTTTATATTTTTACTAGAGATGGGGTTTCACCATGTTGGCCAAGCTGGTCTTAAACTCCTGACCTCGTGATCCACCCGTCTCGGCCTCCCAAAGTGCTGGGATTACAGGTGTGAGCCACTGAGCCCGGCCGACCCCGTCTCTCTTAACAACCACAAAAAGCTAAAGCTGGGCCGGGCGAGGGCTCAAACCTGTAATCCTAGCACTTTGGGAGGCCTAGGTGGACACATTACCTGAGGTCAGTAGTTCGAGACCAGCCTGCCCAACACGGTGAAACCCATTTCCACTAAAAATACAAAAAATTAGCCGGGTGTGGTGGTGCACGCCTGTAGTCTCGCCTACTTGGGAGGCTGAGGCAGGAGAATCACTTGAATCCAGGAGGCAGAGGTTGCAGCGAGCCAAGATCGTGCCACTGCACTCCAGCCTGGGTGACAGCGTCAGACTCTGTCTCAAAAAAAAAAAAAGCTAAGGCTGAGCTACTCTGCTCCTCTGGAAGCTGCCCACACCGAGGGAGGAGAAAGGCCCCAAAGGGAACTAGGTGTTGGCCCAGAGAAGCCCCTGGATCTGCAGGCCAAGCTGGGCTGTGCCCAGGCAGCAGGCATGGCAGTGCCCAAGCTGCCTGGTACAGAAGCAGGGACTCTTTGGCGGTGAGTTGAGAAGCCCAATCCTGGGCTTAGCCCAGGCCCCCAGAATCCACACTCTAGTGGGGTGGCGAAGCTGCACCCGAGAGGAAGGCAGTCCGGGCTGCCAGCAAAGTTCTGCCTAAAATCCACCCACCTCAAGGTCTCTCCACTGCAGCCATGGCTGTGAGTGAACCAGATTCAGACTCCCACACAGAGCGACTCCCCCACCACCTGCAAAGAGCTCCCATCCACTTCCATTGGCTAATTCTTGCAAGGACTCCAGGAAGAGCAGAGATCCCTGCTCCCATTTCAGGCCGGGGAAGACGAGGCTTTGCGGGGCTGAGCAACCAGCATGAGCCACGGCAGCATCTTCCACTCCCTGTAGCTTGAGGCCACCAATAAAAAAAAACTGTCCTGATAACTGTAAGGACCGCAGCCAGCTCTCCTGGGTGCTTTACATAGATTGCCTCACTGAAAAATCGCAACCACCATTATCTTTTTGGAGAAGGAGGCTCAGAGAGGCGAAGTGGCTTGCCTAAGATCACAGATCAGTGCTTGCAGGCACCTCATGACTGAACTGGTGGGGCCACCCTGCTCCACTGTGGCGGAGAAGCACTCAAGCTTCCCGTGTGATACTGGCACCACCTTCCCACAGGGCCCCAGATCCTGGGCCTCAGCAGCCCAGTAGCAGCTGGGCTCACCTGCTGGGTCTCAGAACAGCATCTTAGCAGGGGAAGGACGCTGGGTTGCAAGCTCTGTCACTGGCTTCTGTGTGGCCTTGGGTCAGCTGCTTGCCCTCTCTGGGCACTGTCCTGAGGTGGTTAGACCACAGCACCTTCCTGCTCACTTCCCCTAGTCCCAGTGCTGCCCAGATAAGCCCCCGATAGCTGTAGTCCCTCCCCTTTCTAAGCCAAGCCAGTCCACTTCCCAAAGCAACCCTGGAGCTGCCCCCACCCTCCATCCACCTCCCCAAGGGCGAGGTTGAAACGGAAAGTCCCCCGCACTCTCAGCTCTTCTGGCTTGTCCAACTGTGGTCACCTCATCCCCATCTCCAGCTGTCTCTGGCTCAGGGTCTGCTGGCTGTGGGTGGATCCAGCTGGCTCAGAACCTGCCTGGTCGAGTGACCCAGAGGGCTATATGAGGTCAGGGTCCCAGCCTTCTGTCCAGAGGGCCAGAGCAGCCAAACCCCAGACTGGGTTGGCACACAGTGAACTGGAAAGGAACCCAGCAGGGACCTTAGACCCGTGAGCACCCCAGCCAGATGTCCAGGCAACCTTCCAGCTGACTTCAAGGTGCCCCCAGAAGGCAGGGTGAGGGTGGCGGTGAGGAGGCCAGAGCTTACCTGGAGGGAGGAACCCTGAGGTCCCCAGAGCCCTGTAGCTGGGGACTGAATGGGAGTCCTGTGGCCAGAGGATGGAAAACAGACAGGCTGCCCACATCCAAGCAGTCCAAGGAAACCAAGGGGGAACCAAGACCGCACGCTGCCGGCAAGAGGCAATATCACGGCCGGGCCCCAGGCTCTGGACTCGCCTCCCACAGCCTTCAAGGGCTCTGCTGACCTCACCAGTGGTCCACTTCCAGACTCTCCACTGGGCTTAGACCGTTGGTGTCCAGGGGTCCAGGGGAGCCCGCAGGAGGAATGCCAAGCCTTGTTTCAGCGGGTATGACTCTGCCACCGGTTAAGAAGAAAACTGGGAGACATCCATCTCAGGAAATCATGCTAGTTCTCTGGGCGCTTCTTGAATGCTGGGTGCTGGACCACGCAGGCTACATGCCTTCCCTCTCTGAGCCCGCACAATGCCCTGCTTGGAGATGAGAGGCCCTTTGCTGAGAACCACAGAGCTGGCACACAACGGAGGCCAGATCTGAGCTCAGGTCTAGCAGAACTTTAAAGCCACTGGCTGCACTGCCCTTGAGCATTGGCCAACCCAGACAGGTCCTGACATTGTTCCTTATCTTCTAGAATCTAAGCAAATTTATGGAGCTTTCACTGGGCGCCTGGCAACAGCAGGCAGGATTTCTTCCGAGAAATCCACCAGGACCAGCAAGAAAAGTATCAAGTCCATTCGACGGGATGGGGCAACCTCTCCTGAAAGCTGGAGTGAAGAGGAGTGATGTGTTTGGTGTGGCCGAGAAGCAGGAGACCATGGGAAACTGCCAGGATCTTTAGCCCATCAGAGTCTTCTATTTGTACTCTTGAATACCTTATAATAACAATAGCTAAGGCCAGGCGTGGGGGCGTGTGCCTGTAGTCCCAGCTACTCAGGAGGATGAGGCGGGAGCATTGCTTGAACCCCGGAGGTGGAGACTGCAATGAGCCGAGATTGGGCCACTGCACTCCAGCCTGGGCGACAGACCAGCTAATGACCCCGAGCCTGTGTTCTGAGTTGGAGCGATCACTGGCCTGGGGCTCTTCCCGCGCCAAATTCTAGGGCTACTCCCAAGCGGGCTTGCAGGGAGCCCCGGAGCCGGCTGGCATCCGAGCTCCTGACCCGGCCCCACCTCCCCAGTCCTCAGTTGCAAGTGTAACAACTTGCAACCCGAGACGCCGGGACCGGAGGCGGGAGGCGGAGGCGGACCTACCTGGAGTCGGAGGCGACGGGATGGGGGCAGAGGGAGGCACCTGGGGGAAGCTCGGGGGAAAGAGAGGAAGAGGGTATATCTGGAGTCAGGCACGGCCTCGCGGATGGAGGTGGCACCCGCACAGCGCGCGGCTCGGGACTAGAGCGCTGCCCGGGGCGCGGCGCTTACCCGGTTGATCTCGGCCAGCCTCCTCTCCTGCTGGGCTTTGAGCAAGCCGAACGCCTTCCCTCCTGGAGGAGACAAAGAGGCGGCCCGGGAAGCGGGGTCCTCTCTGGGCCACGCGCCCCCGTCCCCGCCCGGTTCCCGCGCGGTGGACCCCGTGGTCCGCCAGGCGCGCACAGGTGGTGGCCCCGGGACAGCGACACCTACCTTGGAACCTGTTGCTGAGCGCGACCGACATGGCGAGCGCAGGGCTCCCGCCACCTCCAGGCTTCGCGGACTCGGCGAGGGACGGGGAGGAGGCACAGTCGCCTGGTCCGAGCTCCGGCTGGCTGCGTGTGGCCGCGGGACCGAGGGGCGGAGGGACGGCGCTGGCGGCCGACACACCCCTCCCTCCGCTGCCGGCCCCTCCCTCCGTCCCTCCGGCCCGTCCCTTCCCTCCCCTCCCACCTCCTTGTCCGCGGGCATCAAAGCCGCTATTATGCGGGACGCGGAGCCCGCCGGCCGCCCCTCTGCTGGAGGACGGGGAAAGCGCATAGCGCGGGCCGGCCGCGCCCCTCTTCTCTGCCCCTCTCGGGACCTCAGCGAGTCCCTGCCACAGAAATGAGATGCGAGGATCTTAGCATGAACTTCCTGGGGTGGTTGAGAGGACCTAGTGCCGCCGGGGAGTCAGCAGCGCTCAAACAACAGGACTGCTGCGACAACAGTGGCCCGTCAAAGCAACTGGAATGAATTCGTGTCTTGTTAATAAAACCATTTCTTGGGCAGTCACTATGGAACAGATTTCCTGGGCACTGACAGGCACTGTGCACTGTGTACCAGTTACTTCATACTCAAAACTCCATGAACTAGGACTCGGCATTCCCATTTCCAGAAGAGAAAAGTCAGGAAGCTGGACCTGGGGCGCAAGGCCACCAGGATGACAAACCAGCCCATGACTCCAAGAGTAGCGAAGCTCAGGGCACAGGTCTGGGTACCTGTGGCCAGGGTGACCGTCAAATCTAGTGTCCAAATCAGGACAGCCAGAGTGAAGGGGGTACTCCTCATCATGATGCTGGGCCACAGGTGTAGATGGGCGCTGTCCTGGGCAGATAGCACTGGGAATGGTCCCACCGTGCACACCCAGCGGGCCTCCTCAGGATTATACCCAGGAAGTCTCCTTCCCAATAGACATCTCCATCAGACTCCTAGGTTTGGGACCCTGAAATAATCTTTTTTTTTTTTTTTTTTTTTTTTTTTTTGACAGAGTCTCACTCTGTTGCCTGGAGCTGGAATACAGCGGCTCCATCTCGGCTCACTGCAACCTCCGCCTCCAGGGTTCAAATGATTCTTCTGCCTCAGCCTCCAAATAGCTGGGACTAGAGTTACACACCACTACATCTGGCTAATGTTTGTATTTTTAGTAGAGATGGAGTTTCGCCATGTTAGCCAGGCTGGTCTTGAACTCCTGACCTAAGATAATCTGCCTGCCTCGGCCTCCCAAAGTGCTGGGATTACAGGCGTGAGCCACGTCGCCCAGGTGAGATCATCATTTTTTCTGTGGCTGTCCCTGGGGAGGGAAATGGCCAGTGAGGAGCTGGGCAGAATGGAATGGGGCTGAGGTCAGGGCAGCAGTCCAGGGGGCAGGCCCCTCCTCCCCAGCATGACCAGCTCCTGCCTCTCCTAGATGATGGTCCTCTGTCCATTTACCCAAGGATTTGGATTTGGCCAAGCTGCATGACCTTGGACGAGGCACTTGGCCTGCTGAGCTTCAGGCCCCGATCTTCAGAATGAAGTAATCCAGAACTCACTAAGCAGGGGCTTTTGTAACTTGGATGCCTTGCTGGATGGTTTAAGCAGAGAGTAGAACTTACTGTTACCACCCTTGGTTGATGGGAGCTGACTTAGGACAGAGCCCTCATAATGCACTTCCCCCTCCAGGCTCCAGCAGCCTGTTGCCCTGGCCAGTTGGGCTGGTTGGCCCCAGTCAGCCATCCCGCAGGGCAAGGGCCACCCCACCTTCTCCTGCTCAACTGCTGGACTGCATTGCTAGCCAGATGTTCAACAGCTGCCGCATTCCACCTGGCAGCGGCCCCACCTCTGAGGCCGGAGAGTAGATCAGCACATGCACCAGGCATGATCAGACTGCGTGAGTCACAAGATGTCAGGCCCAAGTGCTCCACCCGTCGGGGATACTGGGACTGGGCTTCGAGGGACCCACAGCTTGTGTGGGTAATGGCTGAATGCCAAGAGCAGGTAGCAGGGCGACTGTGTGCTGCCAGCGGAGAAAGTGGAGGGAGGAGCGAGGGGGACATCAGACCCTATCCCAGAGATCTTGGAAGAACCCCATCTTCTCGACATCATTTACACCAGACGCCAATCACCAGACTCGCTGTGCAGCAGCAGCTCCCCAGCCTTCAGCCTCTCTACCTCTGCCCAGGCATCTACCGAGTCACTCTCTAGTTCAGCTTAATCACGCCAATCCCCCACCATAGCCTTGATTTTATAGTTTTCCGTGGCAGAGCACGCCTCTGCTCTGAACACCGTCTCCCATTAGGTTGGGGGGAGCAGCACCCATCATAATTATGTGGCCTTGGATCCAGAGATCCTCATTATCCTCATCAGGGATTGGGGGGACTTCACCTAAGCCGAGAAGCCGGAATCAGGACAGAGTCACCAGCTTGTCTCTTGCAAGCACTGGATCTGATGACAGGTACACCTGGGGCCATCAAGGGGGATGTCGGTTGGGGTGGGTGTCCACTCCCATTGGGCACAAGCAAAGAAAGCCACTTTGCAAAGAGAAAAGAATGGGCCAGGTGCAGTGGCTCACACCTGTAATCCCAGCACTTTGGGATGCCGAGATGGGTGGATCACCTGAGTTCAGGAGTTCGAGACCAGCCTGACCAACATGGTGAAACCCTGTCTCTTCTAAATATACAAAAATTAGTGGGGTGTGGTAGTGTGCATCGGTAGTCCCAGCTACTTGGGAGGCTGAGGCAGGACAATCGCTTGAACCCAGGAGGCAGAGGTTGCAGCAAGCTGAGATCGTGCCACTGCACTCCAGCCTGGGTGACACAGTGAGACTCCATCTCAAAAAATAATAATAAATGAAGAGAAAAGAAAGAAGCAGACACAGGAGAGGAGAGCAAGAAGAGGCGGGAGGGAGGAAGAGGGAAGCCAGTCTGTCTCAGGCTCTCCTCCCTAGGCTATCTCCAACGCCTGGCCGCCTTTTCTACCCCAGGCTTCCAAGTGACCCTCCCAACACCCCTTTTCTGCTGAAACCACCTCCGGAGGGGTTTGAGGCTTGGGGCCAAGAACCCTAAGTGAGCAGCTCCAACATCCCACCCCATTCCACCTGGGTTCCTGGAGTGACGAGAGCCGGCCAAGCCCCCACCCTGCGGGCCTGGACTGTTGTCCGCCCTCTTGCCTGGACTGCTTCCCCTTCTACCTCCCCACCTTTCAAGGCCTGACCCACACCCTTCCCGTCCCTGATGGTGCCCCTCCCTGCTCCTCGCCGTCCTCACACTTGGCTGTGAGTTCATCTCCAGCCTGAAGCAGAGGTCAGCTGAGGGCCTCTCTGCACCTCACCCCTCCCACTCCCCAGTTCCTAGGCTTTGTGTGGTAAGTGCCTAAGAGGAGAAGGTAGGTATCTGTGGCCACAGGACCCCAGCGAATCCCTCTAATGGACGTACTGGCCCAGCCATGAGCTCAGCTTTTGCTACCTTCCTGCCGATGTCCAGTCCACACACTGGCCACCTACCAGGTGTGTGATGTGAGTACCCACAGCCAGGGCCATGGCTGGCTGCCCACCAGCAGGGAGGATGAGGGGCACTGTCCTGCCCAGTAAAAGGGTCCTTTATTTCCACGTTAAACAGAATCGGTCTGTGCTGCTGCCCCACCCCTGCCCCTGTCAGGGAAGCCGTGGGTAGGGGCTGGAGCCACAGAGGCGTCTGTCTTCCCAATGCCAAGGCCTTGCGGTCTGCTGGAAGAGGGCCTGGAAGAGGGGAGGGGTGCCAAGAGGAAATGCCGAGAAGTCCAGGGCTCGAGGGCCTGGCCACAGGGCGATTCCCAGGCAGGACAGACTGGAATGGCAGCCAGGTTTCCACACCCCTGTGACCTCCGTGACACGTGCTGCTGCAGGGCTGGTTTGGGAAGCGTCAATTAAGGGTCAGCTGGGTTGCTGGGGGCACAAAGGGGCGCTCCTGATGGCCTGAGCCCCCTGACCTCGGTGCTCTTGGGCTGGCTCTTGGGATCGATCACAGGCTGAAGTGAGTACAGGCCAGCGCAGGCCATTCCCTCGGGGTGTCTGGTGCAGTCCCAGGACCCTGAGAGGGAAGGATCCGGTGAAGCCCATGACACCCCCACCAGCAGTGGACCTTGCTCTAGCCAGACTAGCAGGCCTGGCCATGGCCTCAGGGCTCTCTGGGCCTCAGGTTCCACTGCTGAGAACCCTCCCAGAATCTTGCATTTCTTGGCCTGTTGGTCTCCTGGCTGTGTGGAGCTGTGGGGCGTGCATGCAGGGACAGATGTCAGGCAGCCGTCATGAAACAGCGCAGCCATCTCTGGAACTGGGGGCTTCGGCTCTTGCTGACCGCTTGATCTCTGCAGATCTGCTGAGATCTCCCTGTGGTCTGGAGTGAATGGATGTTGGCACCCCAGGGTATCTCCTGTAACAACCTCCCCAGCACCCAGAGGGTGCCTAGCGCACAGGTGGCTCTCCCAGCAGCTGCAGACTGTCATGTGTGTGGACAGTAAGCTGTGGACTGGATGGACTGGACTTGAAAATGTGTGGGTCTTACACAGACATGCACCCTCACGTGTGTATGTGTTATTGACGCCAGAGTGTGCCTATTTATGCATGCGCAGGGGTGGGAGTGTGCACCGACGCCCAGGTGAATTGACTGCGCACACTCAGTCCTCTGGCAGGGAAGAAGCCACAGACAGACTCAGCAGGGAGTGTGACTATTCGCTTGGGATCGAGTCCACAGCAGCCAGCTCCAGGGTGCGCTGGTATGGGCACACCTGTGGGGTAGTGTCCACGCCCCGGGTCATGTAAACAGCAGGTGGGGAGTGTGTGCCGTGGGTCTGGGCAGCCCTCACTGCCAGCTGGCACAGTTCTCGGGCAGGCTGTGCAGAATGGCCTCCAGGTTCTGTTTGTCGGCACGGATCTCGGCGAGGCCGCTCTCAAAGTCCTGGATCTGCAGCTCCTGATGCTCAGATTCCTGCTCCAACAGCCTCAGTTTCCTCTGCAGGCCCCCCTGGGAGCCCAGCTGCAGCCTCAGGCGTTCCAGAGCCAACTGAGTCTCGTTCAGGGCCTGGGCTGGGGCTTGATGGTCATCCAGCGACCCTGTGGTGGGGCACAAACAGCCTCCCTGTGAGCTGGCAGCCCTGCGGGCCTCAGGGCACCCCCCCATCCCCTGAGCCTCTCCTCAGCTCAGGCCTCCCAGGATTCCAACGGCCCACCATCCACCAGGGAAAGACAGGGACCCAGAGGCTGTGAGGTGGCTGAGGGCCCATGCCTCCCAGTGGGCCCAAGAAAAGACTGGAACATCCCCCTGGGTGGCACATTTTTGTTGATGGTTTTAATACTACTGTTTAAAAAAAATGAAGGCCTTAGGTGAGTCCTCTCTGAGTCTCAGTTTTCTCATCTACAAAACAGCACGTGAGAGAGGCCCCTGTGATTTTCACCGGCTGGAACGTGCTAGCTCAATTCACTGACAGCACACATTTACAGATGCTGCCTGTGTGCCTGGATGTGGGCAGCCCCTGCAGCAAATCACAGGGTCTCTGGCTTTAGAGCGAGAGGCTGGGAGGCAGCTGGAGCAGGGACCGCAGGCCTGGAAGGCAGGCAGCGGGGTCTTAGCTCTGGCCTCTGCATGTCTTCGCTCTGTTCCCTGGGGTTAAGGACTTCTTGGTATCTTCCCAAGCATCAACACCAATCCTAACCCTGACCCTAAGTCTGGGGTCAGGTGATGATAGCCTGTGATCTAGCACTTTGGGAGGCTGAGGCGGACAGATCACCTGAGGTCGGAAGTTTGAGACCAGCCTGATCAACACGGAGAAACCCCGTCTCTACTAAAAACAAAATTAGCCAGGTGTGGTGGCACATGCCTGTAATTCCAGCTACTTGGGAGTCTGAGGCAGGAGAATCGCTTGAACCTCGGAAGTGGAGGTTGTGGTGAGCTGAGATCGTGCCACTGCACTCCAGTCTGGGCAACAAGGGCAAAACTCTGTCTCAAAAAAAAAAAAAAAAAAAAAAAAGAACTGCTAGCAATGGTTATGGAGTCGAATCTGCAGGCTTACTCTCCCATCTAGTCCTTGTCACCTTGTCACTAAGTGTAACATTTAACTGAAAGACACAGTTCAGCCAGGTGGGAGAGTGATGGAAATGAGGAGGTAAGTCCCAAGTGGCTGCTTCTTCCTTTGTTTTTTTGAGACAGAGTCTCACTCTGTCACCCAGGCTGGAGTGCTGTGGCACAATGTCAGCTCACTGCAACCTCTGCCTCCTGGGTTCAAGTGACTCTCCTGCCTCAACCTCTGAGTAGCTGGGATTACAGGCCTGCACCATCACGCCTGGCTAATTTTTGTATTTATTTGTTTATTGAGACAGAGTCTCACTTTGTTGCCCAGGCTGGAGTGCGGTGGTGTGATCTCAGCTTAATGTAGCCTCCGCCTCTTTGGTTGACGCAATTCTCCCACTTCAGCCTCCCAAGTATCTAGGATTACAGGCACCCAGCTAATATTTTGCATTTTTAGTAGAGATAGGTTTCACCATGCTGACCAGACTGGTATAGAACTCCTGACCTCAGGTGATCTGCCTGCCTTGGTCTCCCGAAGTGCTGGGATTATAGGTGTGAGCCACCGTGTCCAGTCCCAAGTGGCTGCTTCTAACCCCACAGGATTCCACTGGGCCCCATGGCTCCCTGAGGCCCTGGATTTCCTGCACAGGCAGCTGAGAGCCAGGGTACAAGAGAAGGCAGAGGGGAGCCCAGGCCCTGCTGATCTGGGCAGCCCTCAGGAGGCCCCACTGCCCACAGCCAAGTCCAAACAGCCTGGCCTTCAAAGAGATTCAGAAATGAGTTACAGGCCCCACTCTACCTGCCCAGGCCGCCTAGGGCTCCTGGAGCAGGGGCCAGGTGTGTGCTGTTCATTCTGCATCCCCGTATGAAGCACGGGGCTGACACAGAGTGACAAGTGAATGAATGATAGTGACAATGCAGGAATGGTTGAAGAGAGTGTCTGCTCCATGACAGGGCCATTGGGTGTCAACCAATGGCTACCTGCATGCGCTCTGAGTCACTTGGACCCGCAGGCGAGCCACAGCTTCCCCACCGATTGGCTGTGGGACCCTGGGCACATTATCTAACCTCTCTGTGCTAGGCTGGGTGTAGTGGCTCTCTCTCATAATCTTAGCACTTTGGGAACCTGAGGTGGGAGCATCCCTTGAGGCCAGGAGTTCAACACCAGCTTGGTTAACATAAGGAGACACTGTCTCTACAAAAAACAAATAAAAATAAAAAATAAAAATAAACTCTCCACACCTCAGTTTCCTCATCTGCAAAACGGCAAAAGAGTAAACTGTCCCTGCATTAAAAACTTGGTATGAGCCGGGCGCGGTGGCTCAAGCCTGTAATCCCAGCACTTTGGGAGGCCGAGGCGGGTGGATCACAAGGTTGAGAGATTGAGACCATCCTGGTCAACATGGTGAAACTCCGTCTCTACTAAAAATACAAAAAGAATTAGCTGGGCCTGGTGGTGCGTGCCTGTAATCCCAGCTACTCAGGAGGCTGGGGCAGGAGAATTGCTTGAACCCAGGAGGCGGAGGTTGCGGTGAGCCGAGACGCGCCATTGCACTCCAGCCTGGGTAACAAGAGCGAAACTCCGTCTCAAAAAACAAAACAAAACAAAACAAAACAAAACAAAACAAAAAAACTTGGTATGAAAATTCTGTAAGATGACATGTGTGAATAGCTTAGTGTGGGCCTGCATGCTGGCACCGGTGAATCTTGATGACTTTCTGCTAAGTGAAATAAGTCCGTCAAAAGAGGAAAAATAAGGCCAGGCATAGTGGCTCATGCTTGTGATCCCAGCACTTTGGGAGGCCAAGGCAGGAGGTTCACTTGAGCCCAGGAGTTCAAGACCAGCCTGGGCAACATAGGGAACATATGTTTTTGTCTCAACAACAAAAATTAGCAGTGTATGGTGGTACGTGCCTATGGTCCCAGCTACTTTGAAGACTGAAGTGAAGGATTGCTTGAGCCCAGGAGTCTGAGACTGCAGTGAGCCACCATTGCGCCACTGCACTCCAGCCTGGGCAACAGAGCAAGATCCTGTCTCTAAAAAAAAATTTTTTAAGTACAAATACTGTATGATTCCAGTTATATGAGATCCCCAGAGTAGCCAAATTCTTTTTTTTGAGACAGAGTCTCACTCAGTCACCCAGGCTGGAGTGCAGCGGCACGATCTTGGCTCACTGCAACCTCCGCCTCTCAGGTTAAAGCTTTTCTCCTGCCTCAGCATTCCGTGTAGCTGAGATTACAAGCATTGTGCCACCATGCCTGGCTATTTTTTTTTTTTTTTTTTTTTTGTATTTTTAGAAAAGACAGGCTTTCATCATATTCATTAGGCTGGTCTCAAACTCCTGATCGCAAATGATCCGCCTGCCTCGCTCAGCCTCTCAAAGTGCTGGGATTACAGGCGTGAGCCACCGTGTCTGGCCCAGAGTAGTCAAATTCACAGAGACAAAAGTAGAATGGTGGCTGCTGGGGCTGGGGGAGGGAAATGGGGAGTTAGTGTTTCTGGAGGACAGAGCTTAAGCTGGAGATGATGAAAGAGCTCCAGAGATGGGTACACAGCAATGAATGTACTCGATGCTGCTGAACTGTACACTTCAAAATGGTTAACATAGAAAATATTGGCCGGGCACAGTGGCTCACGCCTGTAATCCCAGCACTTTGGGAAGCTGAGGCAGGTAGATCATGAGGTCAGGAGATTGAGACCATCCTGGTTAACATGGTGAAACTCTGCCTCTACTAAAAATACAAAAAATTAGCTGGGCGTGGTGGCACGTGCCTATAGTCCCAGCTGCTCCGGAGGCTGAGGCAGGAGAATTGCTTGAACATGGGAGGCAGAGGTTGCAGTGAGCCGAGATTGCACCACTGCACTCCAGCCTAGGTGACAGATTGAGAATCTATCTAGAAAAAAAAAAAAAAAAGAAAGAAAATATTATGTGTCTTTTAAAATTTGAAAAAACACATGCTGTTCTTTTTGGCTCAACTGCCTTGTCTGCTGTCTCCCCAACACCGGGCTTCTGCGACCTTCATGTCTTGGGAGGTGCTGTTCCCTTCATTCAAATCCCTCCTTGCTAAGGCCCATCTTGAATCTAATCTCCTTCCTACGAGCTGCTATTTCCTCACTCTTCACATACACCATGCACTGTGGTAAGAGCTTTCTAAATCACCCCACGGCGACTCCCATTTTCCAGATGGGGGATCTGCAGCTCAGAGAGGTGGTGTGACTTGCCCAAGGTCTAATGGCCAAGGAAGGGACAGAGCCAGACCTGACTCTTGGTCTGATTCCAAACCAGCACCTGACGCCACACTTCCTGCTGTGACAGTCTTTCTTCTCCTGAGTCCTCATCCCCCGAGGGCTGACCTGCTCACCCCGTGCCTGTAGGTGTTCTTGCCAATGGTGAGTTTTCTGTGTGACCCCCTGCTCTGCCTCCAAGAATACAGGCCTCTGGAGGCACAAAGAGTTACTCAAAGTGAATTCACTTTTAGACACCCACCCTGTCTCACATGGCATAGGGGCCTGGGCGTGGTTACAAACGCTTGTGATTGAACATAAAGATGGGGCTGTGGGAAGCATGGAGGTAAGGACAGGGAGGAAATCTCCCCCAGGACTGGAGCTCACAGGAAGATCCTAGAGGTGCCCCAGGGAGCCAGGGGTTCAGAGGCCAGCCCTGGGGTCTCCTTACCCAGCCTGGCAAGGAGCTCTGCCAGGGCCTCGATGTCCTTCTCGAGGGAGATGCGTGATTCCTGGATCTGCTGCTCCATCTCGCTCAGCCCAGCACCCACCTTCCAGAGGGAGGAGGGAGAAACAGCTTGAGTGGCGCCCCCACCCTTGCTGCTGGGGGCAGGAGGCGATGGGGTGGGGGCCCTGGCACACGTACCCGTTCAGCTTCCTCCAGCTCCTGTCTGCGTGCTTCAGATGCCAGCACCTGCTGGGATGCCTGTTGGAGCATGGCCTGCGTCTGGCTGGTGAGCTGGCTGGCACGGTGGTGCCCCTGTTTCCCCTCCCTCAGCAAGGCCTTGGCGAGCTATGGGGTGGGCGGCAGTGGAGGAAGAAGAGGTGAGTGCCATAAGTCCTTTTGCAGGTAAATAGCTCTTATGGCAAGAATGCCAAGCAGTCGCCTGCACCAGGCTGATCCTTCATGCATGCATGCATGCAACGAATATGTACGGAATGCAGGCTAGGTAGTGGGCACAGTGCACACTGCTGGATACCACCTGTTTCTCTCAGGAGGAGAAATTCCAACTATTTTACAGATGAAGAAACAGAGGCACAGGGTGTTGGAGGGGCTGGCCAAAGCCCAAGTATCATGAGAAGAAGTCAAGCCTGGGGACCCCAACTGCAAATCTGGCACGTTCTCTAGGCGCCATAAAGACAGTTTGCTTGGTGTGTGAGTAACAGAGCCAGGAACAGAGGTGGGGAAATAGGCATTCATTAGAATTTGGCACCAATTTTAGGCTGGGGCAGTGGCTCATGCCTGTAATCCCAGCACTTTGGGAGGCCAAGGGGGTGGATCACCTGAGGTCAGGAGATCGAGACCATCCTGGCCAACATGGTGAAACCCCGTCTCTACTAAAAATACAAAATTAGCTGGGTGTGGTGCCGCATGTCTGTACTCCCAGCTACCTGGGAGGCTGAGGCAGGAGAATCGCTGGAACCCAGGAGGTGGAGGTTGCAGTGAGCGGAGATCATGCCGTTGCACTCTAGCCTGGGCGACTGATCAAGGCTCCGTCTCAAAAAAAAAAAAAAAAAAAAAAAAAAAAAAAAATTAAGCCAGGTGCAGTGGCTCACACCTGTAATCCCAGCACTTTGGGAAGCCAAGGCAGATGGATTACCTTAGGTCAGGAGTTTGAGACCACCTGGTCAACATGGTGAAACCTCACTTTACTAAAAATACAAGAATTAGCTGGGTATGGTGGAGCACACCTATAATCCCAGCCACTCTGGAAGCTGTGGCAGGAGAATCACTTGAACCCAGGAGGCGGACGTTGCAGTGAACTGCGATTGCACCACTGCGCTCCAGCCTGGGCCACAGAGTAAGACTCTGTCTTAAAAAATTATAGAAACAGGCTGGGAATGATGGCTCATGCCTGTATCCCAGCACTTTGGGAGGCCGAGGTGGGCAGATCACGAGGTCAAGAGATCAAAACCATTCTGGCCAACATGCTGAAACCCCCTCTCTACTAAAAAATACAAAAATTAGCTGGGCATGGTGGTGCGCGCCTGTAGTCCCAGCTACTCGGGAGGCTGAGGCAAGAGAATTGCTTGAATCCGGAAGGCGGAGGTTGCAGTGAGCTGAGATGGTGCCACTGCACTCTAGCATGGCGCCTGGTGACAGAGCAAGACTGTCTCAAAAAAAAAAAAAAAAAAAATTACAGAAACAAAAAAATTTAAAAAAGAAAGACAGGCGAAATAAATAAATGCAAACTTAAAGATAACAAAAGAGAAAAGAAAAACCTAGAAGTTTAGGCAGAAAAGCCAAACAGACCCAGGTGTGAGTCCTGGTTAAGTCCATGAGCCTGGCTGTGCCTCAGTGTCCTCACCTGTACAATGGGACAGCAACGACACCTATTTCATGAGGAACCCACAGGCGCACCTGGAGTCCCTGAGCTAAGTGCCTGGGCCCACTGAGCAGTGAGTGCGGAGGAGTCAGCACGGATGTTGGGAAGAGGCCTACGGAAGGGTGGTCCCTCCGGAAGGCAGGAGGCCGCTATTGTCACAGCCAGAGCCCTGACCTTGGCATTGTCCTTGGCCAACACCTCTGCTTCCCTGCCCTTCTTCTTGGCACTGGAGGAAAGAGGGGTTGCGTTTCCCAACATCCTCTCCGCCTGCTTGGTCTTCTTTCCCGTGTCTGCAAGCAGCCTGTCCCTGATGGAGTCTGCCTTCCTCTGCAGAGCCGCCTGGTCCTTGGGCCGAGGAAACTGCAGCTTCATTCCTGCAAACCGGGCTGAGGCTGGGTCAGGAGAACCGGGCTCATGCCTCCAGCTCCTCCCAGGCAGCCACTGGCAGAGCTGCCTGGCTGGCCATAGACCCTTGGACAACGGGTGGAGGTTCGAGGTGCCTGAAAGCTGCGTATCACCTTCTCAGACTCATCCAGGAGAAAACGAAAGCAAGTGAGACATAGACATACGGCCTGGGGAATTTCCAGATGCATATTCTACGAGGATGTCTATTACATGGTGGTCAATGCTGGGGCCAGTGGTGGGGGCTAGCACAGTCCACAGCTCAGTCCGCTTAGCTCGGCATTTTCATGTACCGCCTATGTCTAAACAATAGGCAGTCTATAGTGACCGGTAAATCAACAAATGGATCCTTACCATGGAAAACCCAGAGTCCAATGTAACTGGAGGGATGAGGAAGGACAGAGGAGGAGGGAAAAGTGTCCGGAAATCTCGATAATGACGTTGCAGGAACCGAATGTTCTATTGACCTCTGAGCTCTCAAGCAACCAAGACAAAAAGGGAGATACTACAATTCTCTCTCTCTTGCTCTCTCTCTCTCTCTCTCTTAAATACAGGGTCTCACTCTGTCGCCCAGTGGAGAGATCTCGGCTCACTGCAACCTCTGCCTCCCAGGTTCAAGCAATTCTCCTGCCTCCGCCTCCTGAGTAGCTGGGATTATAAGCGCAACCACCATACCTGGCTAATATATATATATGTATATATATGTATATATATATATATATATATATATATATATATATATACGTATATATATATATACGTATATATATATATATACATATATATACGTATATATATATATACATATATATACGTATATATATATATATACGTATATATATATATATACGTATATATATATACATATATATATATATATATATTTTTTTTTTTTTTTCTGTATTTTTAGTAGAGATGGGGTTTCACCATGTTGGCTAGGCTGATCTCAAACTCCTGGCTTCAAGTGATCCACCCACCTTGGCTTCCCAAAGTGCTGGGATTACAGGTGTGAACTACCACACCTGGCCAAAATGTTACAACTCCCATAGATTTTATTATCCAATAAGAAGCAGTTTCCTTCTTTGTAAACAAAGAGGCTATTTCCTTTCTTTCAGATAAAATTCTAAGGGAAATTTACTTAGGTGCCGTGGCTCACACCTGTAATCCCAGCTACTCTGGAGGCTGAAGCAGGAGGATCAGGCCAGGAGTTTGAAACCAGCCTAGGAAACAGTGAGACCTCATCTCTACAAAAAGGAAAAAGCTTAGCTGGGCACGGTGGCACACACCTATAGACCTAGCGACTTGGGAGACTGAGGTGGAAAGATCACTTGAGGCCAGGAGTTGAGGCTAGAGTGAGCTATGATTGCACCACCGAACTCCAGCCTGGGTGACAGAGTGAGACCCCAACTCAAAAAAATATTCTAAAGGAAGTTTATCATCAAAAGAACTGATTACAGGCTGGATGCAGTGGCTCATACCTGTAATTCCAGCACTTTGGGAGGCTGAGGTGGGTGGATCACTGGAGGTCAGGAGCTCAAAACCAGCCTGGCCAGCCTGGTGAAACTCTATCTCTACTAAAAATACAAAAAAAAAAAAAAAAAAAAAAAAAGAAAAAAAAAGCCAGGTGTGGTGGTGGGCACCTGTAATCCCACCTACTCAGGAGGCTGAGGCAGGAGAATTGCCTGAACCTGGGAGGCAGAGGTTGCAGTGTGCTGAGATCACGCACTGCATTCCAGCCTTGGCAACAGAGTGAGACACAATCTCAAAAAAAAAAAAAAAAAAAAAAAAAAAGTACTGATTACAGTGGACAAAGTCGAAGTCAATTTTTAAAAGAATGAGGTCTTCTAATCTTTGGGGCATAGTATTATAGAATTGTTCTACCCAGAAATTAGATCTGCTTTGCTCCTTATATGCAAAATTGGTGTTTCTCAACATGTATTCTGCGGAGCCCTAATTTTCCACGATGTTAATAAACATTAGAGGGAAATATCAATTAAGTTTAAAGTGAAGCAGGTTTCTGTATTACAGGCCTTCTCAGAGCCTTTAATATTCTCAAGTGTTCTCTGTAAGACCTCAAGAGGATGCGGCAGTAAGAGACAGTTCCTAAACGTATTTGATCACAAACCCTCTCCTGGCAGCACGTATCATAGGCTAGGAGACCCGGGGCCACACCCTGGGGAAGACTGCTCCACAGTTCACTTCATGAATTTTCCTTTTATCCTAAGCACCAACTGAGCACAGGCCAACTAGTGGCAAGAGGGGGTGTCTCTAAAATGGGATCGGCATGGGGAAAAGAGCATGGGGTTAGAGGTTTGAGGTTAACCCCTCCTGTGGAATATGGGAGCCGTGGAAGGAAATTTCCATCTACTACATACAAGAGCTTTCTGATTCTCAGACCCCAACAATGAGAAGGTGAAACCTTGGACAGCAGCGAGCCCCCGATGGTTGGAGATAAGCAAGCTAAGAGTGGATGGGTCCGCTGCCAGGTGTGAAATTTGCAGCAGATGACTTTCAGACCTCTTATAATTCTAACGTTCTAAGATGCTAACATTCTGTCATTATGAATCGTTGAATGTACCTTTTTCTAAATATGACTCTAGCTGCTTAAACACATGTGGCCACGCCTTCCCCATAGGAAGCCCCCAAAAGGTGGGTGACTAGGGCTTCAAGCCACCAGGAAGCTGGGGTCAGGAGGCACGGACCAGCCCACCTGCTGCCCCAGATCAGGTGGGTCCACACCTAGAGCTCCATCTCTTCCGGGCCGTGGGCAGGGTTGGGAAGGAGGCCACAGAACCGAGACAACAGCAGAAGCCTGGCTTCTGGCCTCAGACCCCAAGAAACATCTGGGGGTTCAGAGTACGCTCCTGCCTTATCCAGCCCATTGGATAAAGAGCCATAAATAAAGGTGAGGGGGCTTCTCTCTGTAGCAAATTGGATATCACAGAAGCTTATCACACAGACCGACACTTGCAGAATCGTAATATTTGCTGGCTTCTATTCCCAGCTCAGCTCGGACCCAGCGATGAATAGCAATTCCTTTCCTCAGTCTACCCATTTGCAAAATGGGGGCACTTGGGCCTATTTTCCTATGGCTCAAGAAAGGTCTGGACTGGCATGAACCCATAGCCCCTTCTAAAGAGAAACTCCATCCTTCTCATAGCCCCAACTCAGCATTGGACCAGGACAGCCATATTTGTACCAGGTAACTAACTGGTGCCCGGGCCAGAGCGGACTTGACCTGGGTGGGCAGACAATGACGTCAGAGTCTCCTCCTACTGGGTTTTGAGGGCTCTGCATGTGGTCTGATGACCAGGATGTACGGGAGAGCCACATGGGCATGTCCTAGTTGAGAGGTCTATGGGAGTGGGCGGGATCCTGAGAGGTGGAGGGAACAGTCCTCTTGGCTTAATGAAGCCCACAAGACCAGACTCCAGTCCTCCGCAAGCCTGCCCTGGATGAGGCGACAGCTGAGTGGCTGTCAGGGGCGTTTGTGTATCACAGAGCCTAGTGGTCAGCCAGACACACGTACCTTCCAGGTCAGCCAGCAGAGTCCTGGCCCCCATGACGGTCACTGTGGCAGCCCGGACTGATGAGGAAGCCTGGGTCAGGGCAGCTCTGGCCTCCTGGTGCAGCTGGAGAAAGACGAGGAGAGGCTGGGCGCTGGCTCCAAGGAGCAGTGCCTGGGGGCAGCTCAGCAGGCACCAAACCACATACAGGTGCCCAAAACATCACCAAATCCTTGACTCTGGGTCACACTGTCCACCAGGAGCACCTGATCTGTGTTATTACACAAAAGTTGAATGCTGACAATCTCTCAAGCAGATACCTGTTCCACAAAAACCCTGAGGAAAACTGGAACACAAGAATTAAAGGAACGAGAGCACCTGTTCTGTTAGCCAGGCACAGGGGCTCATGCCTATAATCCCAGCACTTTGGGAGACTGAGGTGGGCAGATCACTTGAGGTCAGGAGTTCGAGAGCAGCCTGGCCAACATGGTGAAACCCTGTCTTTACTAAAAATACAAAAAAAAAAAAAAATTAGCTAGGCGTGGTGATGCATGCCTGCAATCCCAGCTACTTGGGAGGCTGAGGCAGGAGGATGGCTTGAATCTGGGAGGCGGAGGTTGTAATGAGCCAAGATTGAGCCACTGTATTCCAGCCTGGGGGGCATCAAGAATCTATCTCAAAAAAAAAAAAAAAGAAAAAAATAACACTGCTTTATCTCAGCAAGTGGATGCGAAAATCACAACAAATCTATGATACCACTTCGATTTATGGAAACTCAGTTTTTCTTCCTCACTGCCACTCAACAGGACTAGATACTCAAAGAATTTGGGTTTGATGAATGAAATGAATTAATGAGTAAACAAAATGTGCTTCACCCACACACAGGAATATGACTGAGCCTTAAAAAGGGAGCAAGTCTAGATCCAGGCTGCAATGCAGGTGAACCCTGAAAAGATGACGCTAGCAGGAGGAAGCCCGACACAATCAATACATATCACATGGTTCCGTTTCTGCGAAAGAGCTGGACTGAGGAAATCTACAGAGACAGAAAGCAGACTCAGGCCTCGGGAGGGGAAGTGAGGAGTGACTGCTGAGTGGGCACGGGGTTTCTGTTACAGGTGGTGAAACGTTCTGAAACTAGACTGAGGTAAAAGTGACACAACGTTGCTACGTACTAAAAGCCATGGAGTCCAAAATGGGTAACTGTATGCCCTGTGAATGCCACTGTCGAAAGAATAAATAAGTACTAGAGTTCGAGGAGCCACCTAGCACTGCCTCAGCCCTATTCTGATTGCTGTGGGGCAGGGCATCAGTACACACTGGGGCCTGGCTCTGACTCCTGGGGAAGTCACCTCTCTTCCTGGCATCCTCACCCTGGATAAGGGAGTGGCTCAGATCAGCAGGTGCTGCCCCGGGGCCCCAGCAAAGCCAAGCTCCCCAGTTAAGCACCGGGCACCGGGCTCAGCCCTTCAGATACGTTCTCACACATCACAGACGGCCCCCTTATCCTGTCTTTAAAAGGAATGGAAGCCAGACTTCCATTCTTGCTCCTGTAATCCTAGCACTTTGGGAGGCTGAGGAAGGTGGATCACCTGAGATCAGGAGTTCAGCCTAACCAGCACGGTGAAACCCCATCTCTACTACAAATACAAAAAACAGTTGGCTGGTGGTGTGAGCCTGTAATCCCAGCTACTCAGGAGGCTGAAGCAGGAGAATTGCTTGAACCTGGGAGGCGGAGGTTGCAGGAGCTAGGATCCCGCCACGCACTCCAGCCGGGGCGACAAAGTAAGACTACATCTCAAAACAATAAAAATAAAAAAGAATGGGGCTGAGTGTGGTGGCTCACACCTATAATCCCAGCACTTTGGGAGGCCGAGGCAGGTAGAATGCTTGAGGCCAGGAGTTCGAGACCAGCCTGACCAACATGGTGAAACACTGTCTCTACTAAAAATACAAAAAAAAATTAGCTAGGCATGGTGATGCACGCTTGTACTCCCAGTTACCCTGGAGGCTGGCACGGGGGAATCATTTGAACCGGGAGACGAAGGTTGCAGTGAGCCGAGATCATGCCACTGCACCACTGCACTCCAGCCTGGGCAATAGAGCGAGATTCTGTTTCAAAACCAAAACCAAAACCAAAAGCAAACAAAAATATCTAGAGAATGAACTAATGAATGGAGGCATGAGCGAGAACTATCCCAGGATGGTGTGGTGGCCCGGGTGCTGCTGCTGCTGTCCTCTGTCTGTCTGTCCATCGCCTCTTCTCTGGGTATCAGGGTCCCCTCCTCTTCCTCAGGCTGTGTGTTTTGCAGGAGGTACCAGAGGGATGGAAAGAGCTACTTCTGCCCTTCTCCCTCCTGCAACCCTGAGCCCAGATCACCTTCGGGATAGCCCCAACCTCTCCCAGGCCCCCTGCTTCAGAGCGCAACAGCTGACCTGTGTGAGGGGCTCTGTTTTCTGCAGTGCTGCCTGGGCAGCAGCCTGGATGGCTCGGGCAGCCTCGGTGGCCAGGTGCTGTCTTGATGCAACTGTCTTCTCCAGGGCCTTCGCCTTCAGGCCCAGGTCTTCAGCCCCCAACTTCTGAGGCTGCAGGGAGACAATGGGCTCAGCAGGAAGGGTAAACGCTACCTGGGGGAGGTGCCCTGCTGGGCTGAGGCCACAAGTCTTCCCCTGGCTGCCAGCCGTGAACCCAAGCCCCCTGAAAACTGGTGAGCCTACCTGATGCCCCAGGTAGCTCAGAAGCCCCAGGGGCAGGAATAGCAGGGGTGAGGCTTTGTGTGGACCCCAGGAGGCAGAGGGGCCAGGGCAAGAGGAGCCAGGCTGGAGACTCCTCACCTGAGGCTCAGATAACAGCTCTACTAGCTTCTAGCTGCATGGCCTCCAGCGACTCAGCTAGCCTCCCTGACCCACACTGCCTCACTGCAGACCGAGAATGCCTCCCCAGCTCCACAGTCTTGAACTAAGATCTGGGGGCTGGATGGCTTCAGAATGCAGAATCTTCCAGACTTTAGAGAAGAACTATGCAGGTCCTACATATGATCTAACACCCTCAGGGGTGTCGGAAGCAGAGCCTGGGCTCAAACGCACTAACGGCTGTGCATTACTCTTCACATGGAATGGGAGAAGCAAAGACCTCAAATAGGCATTTGTATAAGCTGAGTTCTTTTTTTTTTTTTTTTTGAGACAAAGTCTCGCTCTGTCACCAGGCTGGAGTACAGTGACACCATCTCAGCTCAGTGCAACCTCCGCCTCCTGGGTTCAAGCAATTCTCCTGCCTTAGCTTCCCAAGCAGCTGGGACTGCAGGCGCATGACACCATGCCTGGCTAATTTTTTGTATTTTTAGTAGAGACAGGGTTTCACTGTGTTGGCCAGGATGGTCTCAAACTCCTGACCTTGTGATCCACCTGCCTTGGCCTCCCAAAATGCTGGGATTACAGGTGTGAGCCACTGCACCCGGCCATAAGCTGATTTCTTTAATGTTCAGTTTCTGAGTTTTTTAGGATTTCAGGGTTACTGAATTCCATAGACCCAATTCATGCAGAGGTGATAGGTACAAGGTGATTGGTACAGAGGGGCCGGCCGGCTATTCAGTGCATTGCTCCTGAATCTCTGCTCAGCTCCCACAGAAGCAGCTCTGACATAACCTAGTGGGGAGTTCCATGTGACAGACTGAGGCTCAGGGAGGGAAAGTCCTCGGCCAAGGTCACAGAGCTGGAGTGGCAGAGCTGGGATCGCATCCCAGGTCTGTCTGATGTCATTGCTAACGTCAGTGTAATGGGAAGAGGCCTCAGCCTTGATATTATCATCAACAAAGAATGGTCGAGCTCCACCCCGTAGCAGTTTATATCATTTGACTTGGCTGCAATATAGTTAAAAAGGAGCTATACAGCTACTGCCTCTGCCTGGGCCCCAACAGTTTCTCCAGCTGCTATAATTTTATTTTCTTTTTTGAGACAGAGTCTTGTTTTGTCGCCCACGCTGGAGTGCAATGGTGCAATCTTGGCTCATTGCAGCCTCTGCCTCCCAGGTTCAAGTGATTCTTCTGCCTCAGCCTCTCTAGTAGCTGGGATTACAGGTGTGTACCACCACGCCTGGCTAATTTTTGTGTTTTTGGTAGAGATGGGGTTTCATTACATTGGCCAGGGTGGTCTCGAACTCCTGACCTCAGGTGATATACCCGCCTGGGTCTTCCAAAGTGCTGGGATTACAGGCTTGTACCACTGTACTCAGCCTCCAGCTTCTATAATAGATCCCCCCAACCCCACGGATCTCTGAGGGCAGCTGAGCTGACCAGGGCTCCCAGGGCAGCCAGTGAGGCCAGGTGTGGGGCTGTATCTGCGCCAACTTGCTGTACGGTGGCCAGCACGCTTTCCGCTTCAGGCAGCACCTCTGCCACAGCCATGTCCAGTGCTTTCTGGGCCGCCTGGACCTCCTGGTACCTGGGAGGAAACAGAGGCCGTGGAGCTGGAGGCAGGACTGGCCCTCCCCATCCCTGTCTGGGCCCCGGCCCGGAGCCCTTGGTTTGGAAAGGCCTCTGCCAACTTCCCAGGCAGAGCAGTCCTCTGCAGGGCCCGCACAGCTGCCTTGGAAAGTGGCCGCTTCTCTGCAGCTTTCAAAGAGCCAGACGGGCTGTGAAAGGGCCACATTCTTGTTCCTGCATCACTCAGTTCAGCCACACTTTGCTGAAAGGGCTCTGCTTGGTTTCCACTCAAGAATCACATGTTTGCAAATGTTTGGCTCTTCTGGGTGAATGGCGAAGAGGAAAATGCCTGGTGAAGTGGGGAGCACAGTGGCCCTGGCCCTGGTCCTGCCTCAGCCATGCCCTTCCCAGTGATGCTGGGCACATCCTCGCCACTGATGAATGGAGGGCCCTGGGCTGTCAAACCTCTGTGTGCCCTTTTGCTCTGACCGCCTGTGTCTATAACCAACCAGCTAGGATGGGGTTTCCATCCTGACCAGCTGTCCACACCTTGCCCCACCCATTCCTCCCTGACAAGGGCACTGCTAGGGTGGAGGCCCCTGGCTTCCTCTCCATCCCTTCCCCCTTTTTAGAGAGCCAGTGCCCTGCCCCTGGGTGGCTCATGTGACTGGCTCAGGGCTGGACACCCGATCTAAGCAGAGTCAATCTCATTCTCATTTGGGAACGCTCAGCAAGACGCTGGGGAGTGTCCACGGACCTTTATACTGAGAGGGACAGAGGGAGTCACTAAAGCAGAGAAGCAAAGCTGCCTGGTCCGCAGAGGCAGAGAAAGAAGCTGGTGCCATGGAGGAGCTCAGAGGAGCTGCCCTGGGTTGGGGCGCAGGGGCTGGGGCGCAGGGGACACTGCAGAGGGAGAGCGAGGGATCTGTTGCTCTGGGTTCTGGTTCCTGTCCCTTCTCTTGAGAGGCTGAGTTGCTAGGCACAAGTGGTTACTGCGACTCACCACCGAGTGTGCCCGAGACCCTGTGGCCCCCACTCCGAGCGGGATACAGACCCAAGACACCCCAGACACCAATGACGAAGAATACCAGGACTCAGGGGAGCCGGTTCTGGAAGCAGCAGCCTCTGGTCGAGCCCTGTCGGCTCCAGGAGGCCAACGCCAATTTTCTAGCCACACCTGGGGGGCCTCACCTGTCCTCCAGGTCCCACTGGGTCTCCAGGGCCACCCTTCCCTCTAGCAGACTCTGGAGAAGCACGTAGCTGGTGTTGGAGACGAGCAGGGCCCTCCGAGCAGTGGCGGCGATCTTGGCAGCGGCGTGTCTGTGGCTGTGTGAGGACACCCACCTGACCGTCAGCAAGGGCTCACACAGAAGGGGCCCAGGACCAGAACTACACCCCCTGTGACCCAGGCCTCCTGCTTCCCCAAACAGAGGACAGCCACAAAGATGGGGACTCCTTTTCCACCTTTCTGTGTGACACACTTTAAAGACTGATAGGAAGCGTACTCCACGCCCTGTTCCTGTTACATGGAGTTTGTGACTGTTGTGTTGACGTAAGGATTAATAGGACCTTTTCTTTTCTTTTTTTTTTTTTTGGAGATGGAGTCTCTGGAGTGCAACGGCGTGATCTCAGCACACTGCAACCTCCCCCTCCCGGGTTCAAGTGATTCTCCTGCCTCAGCCTCCCAAGTAGCTGAAATTACAGGCTCGTGCCACCATGCCCAGCTAATTTATGTACTTTTAGTGGAGACAGGGTTTCACCATGTTGGCCAGGCTGGTATTGAACTCCTGATCTCAAGTGAGCCACCCGCCTCAGCCTTCCAAAGTGCTGAGATTACAGGCGTGAGCCACCGTGCCCGGCCTTAAGCTGCTTCTTAAAGGCAGTAGATGAAACAACCCTAGTGTCTGTTAACAGATGAACGAAGAAACATGTGGCAGTTCCATACGATAGAATATTATTTGGCCATACAAAGGAGGGAAGCACTGGTCCATGCCACGGCGTGGATGAGCCTTGAAAACACTGTGCTTAGTCAAAGAAGCCAGTTGTAAAAGGTGATACATTGTCTGATTCCATTTCTATGAAGTGCCCAGAATAGGCAACTTTAGAGAGACAGAAAGTAGAGTTGTGGTTCCAGGGGCTGGGGAGGTAAGGAGAAGCAGGGGGTGGTGGCAAAAGGGTCCGGGGATTTGTTTTTGGGATGATGAAAATCCTGACCAGGCGCGGTGGCTCATGCCTGTAATCCCAGCACTTTGGGAGGCTGAGGCGGGCAGATCACGAGGTCAAGAGATCGAGATCATCTTGGCCAACATGGTGAAAACCCGTCTCTACTAGAAATACGAAAATTAGCTGGGTGTGGTAGCACATGCCTGTAGTCCCAGCTACTTGGGGGGCTGAGGCAGGAGAATTGTTTGAACCCGGGAGGCGGAGGTTGCAGTGAGCTGAGATCACACCATTGCACTCCAGCCTGGGCGACAGAGCAAGACTCCGTCTCAAAAAAAAACAAAAAGAAAATTCTAAAATTGGTTGTGATGATGGCTTTGCAACCCTGAGAATATAGGGAATGCACTGAATTACACAGTGTGTGAACTCTACCCCAATATAATAACTTGTATATTATACAACTGTCACAAAGAGAAAGCCAGCGGATGCTCTCCGATGCCTTCAGTCAACAAAGCTTTGCCCCCGACATCTCCGGCCTTGCGCTCACCTTGCCCGCCCTTCCCCTTCCTGGTGACACTGCCCCCACCAGGCAGCTCTTGTAATATCTGATCCCGACTCCCGGCTGGGGGCACCTGTGGGCTGACTGTGACCCTGGAACCCCCAGAGGAAGGGCCAGGCACAACCTCACCATGTCTTGGGACTCACCTCCGGGCGAGGGCACGGGCCTCTGTGGCCAGGTGGCTCCAGTTGCTGGGCTGGCCAGGCCCTTCCTGAGGAATCTCCTGGAGAAAGAAGAGGAAGAGAGGCAACTGACAGCCTGTCCCCAAAGGGCCAGGGCCGTATCCGGCTCAAGGGTGGGGCGGCACTGCATGGCACCAGCACTTTTGTGAATGCACAAAGCTGGGCACAACGTCGGCATCCAGTGAGCGGAGTCCCGGGACGCAAAAACAGCAGTAAGGACGCTGCCCACCGCTTGCTGCGCATCCAGTCTCCTCGGGACACACCTCGCCCTTTGCAAACGTCCCCTCCCTGAATCCCCAGAGGAGGTGCTGTGTGATCCCCATTTTGCAGCTGAAACTGAGCCTCCCAAAGTGGGGAGTCATACCCAAGGTCACCAGGTCACTGGTGGGGCTGAAGCAGGGAACAGCGCCCTGGCTTGGTGTGTTTGGGTTGGTGGGGTGGGGGCCCTGGGATACCAGAGACTTAAGGATGGCAGCTGCATGTAGAATCTCCTCTTCCGAGGACTCCAGCACTGCCTCCAGGTCTGCCAGCTGGGTGCAGGTCTTCTGGGCTCCGGCGTGGGCACAGCCGGCACCCTTGCTCAGCCTCTGCAGCTGCTCCCGGGCAGTCTTCACAGCACCCTCAAGGCCTATCATCTGCTCCAGGAAGGCTTCCCGAGCCCCTAAAGAAAGCCCACAGCCCAGGGGTCACAGAGTGGTGGAGATGTCACCCGAAAGCCCCCACCCCTGGGTCCTGTTCTGTGCCCACCATTCCCCAGGCATCAGCAACCCAAACACCAACAGGTAGTCCCAAAGGAAGAGCCCCCAGTTTTACGGATGCAGGCTGAGGCCCAGGGAAGGCAAAAATGACCCAAGGTCCCACCCACAGCAAGTCAGCCATACATAGGGACCGGGAGGGACCAGGCCTTCTGCGAGACCCCCTGCTCCAGTAAGCTCCAATTCACACGGTGGCTCACACGTGGGCAACTGAAGACATGGTATCCGACAGCCCCTATGTCCACAGTGAGTCCTGCTAACAGGTTCTCAGCTCGCCTCTGTCTGGCTGCTAAAGGAGCATAGCACTTACACATGTGAAACTTCACAAAGTAATCCAGTCCATTTCAGCGCCATTTCTAGGTCCCAAATTCCTCCTGGCTTTAGTGATTTTCCTTCCTTTTTTTTTTGAGACAGAGTCTCGTTCCATCACTAGGTACCAGGCTGGAAAGCAGTGGTCAGGCCTCGGCTCACAGCAACCTCCGCCTCCCAGGTTCAAGCAATTCTGCCTCAGCCTCCCAAGTAGCTGGGACTACAGGCACGCGCCACCATGCCCAGCTAAGTTTTGTATTTTTAGTAGAGATGGGGTTTCACCATGTTGGCCAGGATGGTCTCGATCTCTTGACCTCGTGATCCGCCTGCCTCAGCCTCCCAAAGTGCTGGGATTACAGGCGTGAGCCACCGTGCCTGGCCAGTTCCCTCCTTTTTTCCTTCCTTCCTCCCTCCTTCTCTCTCTCTTTCTCTCTCTTTTTTCTTTCTCTTTCTTGTAGAGACAAGGTCTTGCTATTGCTGCATTGCCCAGGCTGATCTCGAACTCCTGGGCTCAGGCAATCCTCCTGTATTGGCCTCCCAAAGTGCTGGGATTACAGGCATGCGCCACCACACCCAGCCCGCCTTTTTTCTTATTTACTCAGGTATTAGTATTTTCTTTTTCTTTTTTTTTTTTTGAGACGGAGTTTCGCTCTTGTTACCCAGGCTGGAGTGCAATGGAGCGATCTCGGCTCACCGCAACCTCCGCCTCCTGGGTTCAGGCAATTCTCCTGCCTCAGCCTCCTGAGTAGCTGGGATTACAGGCACGCGCCACCATGCCCAGCTAATTTTTTTGTATTTTTAGTAGAGACGGGGTTTCACCATGTTGACCAGGATGGTCTCGATCTCTTGACCTCGTGATCCACCCGCCTCGGCCTCCCAAAGTGCTGGGATTACAGGTGTGAGCCACCGCGCCCGGCAGGTATTAGTATTTTCTATGCGCTGAGCACTGTGCTGGGCTACAGCAGTGAGCGACACGCCAAGAGTCAAGCCACGGGGCACTCCAAGTCCAGCCTCTGGAGCAGCTCCTCGTGACCCCCTTGTGGAGGGAGTGAATAAATGAATGAGCCCGGCCTGTCTCACTGAGCTTAGAGTCTGGGTAAGGCAGGGTCATGGGGACAAGGACTGATATTAATAAAGTTACAGATGGGCTAGGGACATTGAAGGAAAGGCCCGTGGTGACCAGGTTGTGTTGTGAGAGCCCCCAAAGCATCCAACAAGACCAGACTGCAGGCGCTGGGGGCCTCCCCTTGCCTCCCACCCTCCCACTCTGCCCCGCTGTACCCGGCAGCAGGTGGGGGCTCTGGTAGACATCCCCCCGTGGCGCTTCTCCCTGCAGAATGTCTAGTGGTCCCCAGGGACTGCCACAGTCGGACCCTTGCAGCCACCCCTCCATCAAAGTCAGTCTGACCTTCAGTTTGGCTGCCTGGAGGGGACAGGGAAGAAAAGGCAAATGAGGCTGATGGTATGGAGGTCGGCCCAGGCTTCCTCCTGGCTACCTGCCACTCTCCCCGGGGGTTCCCTTCTCCAAATCCTCCCCTGGGCCTCAACGCTCAGGGTATGCCACAGCTCTGAGAGCCAACCCTGCCCAGCCCATGGTTGCTGCCCCTTCCCTTCCCACCCCCATGCCTTCTGCTGACAGTGCTGACCACTCTGCTGTCCGACCTCGGACGGGAGGGAGGGATGGGAAGGGACACCCCACAGGGATTTCTATCTGTCCTATTCACTGTGTCCCCAGGATGCTGCACCAGAAGGCATGCTATGGACACTGGCTGAGTGGGCTATAAACGTCCCCTAGCGGCCGGGCGCGATGGCTCAAGCCTGTAATCCCAGCACTTTGGGAGGCCGAGGCGGGTGGATCACAAGGTCGAGAGATCGAGACCAACCTGGTCAACATGGTGAAACCCTGTCTCTATTAAAAATACAAAAAATTAGCTGGGCATGGTGGCGCGTGCCTGTAAGCCCAGCTACTCAGGAGGCTGAGGCAGGAGAATTGCCTGAACCCAGGAGGCGGAGGTTGCGGTGAGCCGAGATCGCGCCATTGCACTCCAGCCTGGGTGACAAGAGCAAAACTCTGTCTCAAAAAAAACAAAAACAAAAAAAAAAACAAAACAAAAAAAACCGTCTCCTAGCCCCCTAGCCCCGTGTTTTCATCGGACTAACAATCAGTGCATTTACAGAGCATGTCCTGGGAGCCAGGCTCAGCACCAATGCCTGCCACACGCCTGCCCGATTCCCCCCGTCACCGCTCTAAGTGGCGGGCACAGGTCCCAGGCCCTGTCTTCCATTCCCAAGTCCAGAATGTTCCGGAAAACCACAAGGCATTCCATTCCTCACTCGCGAGTAAAACCTGACCTGAAGTAAAACTGTTCTGAAAAAGGCCACTGTGGTCTTCATTTACCCGCTTGGTGGGAATAGTCATCTGTCTTCCTGTATAAATATCACTGGGCTTGACTATGGAGGCTGGCCCGTTCACAGTGGGGAATTATGCAATATTCAGTGAAGGCCATCTTTTTTTTTTTTCTTTTTTTGAGACAGAGTCTTGCTCTGTCACCCAGGCTGGAGTGCGGTGGCGACGTGACCTCAGTTCACTGCGACCTCTGCCTCTTGGGTTCAAGCAATTCTTCTGCCTCAGCCTCCCGAGTAGCTGAGATCACAGGTATGTGTCACCCCCACTGGCAGATTTTTATATTTTTAGTAGAGACAAGGTTTCACCATGCTGTCCAGGATGGTCTCGAACTCCTGACCTCAGGTGATCTGCCTGCCTCAGCCTCCCAAAGTACTGGGATTAGAGGCGTGAGCCACCGCGCCTGGCCTCAGTGCATGCCATCTTATCTTTCTACAATGCTACAAATTCTGAAAGCTGACCCCAATGGTTTTCAGAAGAGGATTGCAGGTCTGAGCTTGGCCCCATTGGTTTCTAGAAAGGGGCTGCAGGTCTGAACTTTTTCCAGTCTGGAGTAGGAGAGAGCCCGAGGCTTACCAAGGCCGTTGCCTCCCCAGGCACATGACAATGATTGGAGCTGGCGGAGGGGAAGCCCAATGGGTTAACTCGAGAGCTTGAACTCCTGACTCCTGTACCCCCATCCCCGACTCAGAAGCACCTCCTGTGGACCCTCCTTACTAAGGGGTTATCTGTGGTCTCATCCCCACTGACCCTGAGAAAAGCAAGACCTCAGCCCGTTGTGGTCAGGAAGAGCAGGTGACAACAGTCCCATCCACCCAGAGCAGGGGAAGGGCTGGGGTGAGGGTGGAGCGGGGCTGGAACAGGCCCGGAGCTGGGTGGGCACAGGGAGAAGGTGGGTGAGCAGGCAGTTCCCGGTGCCTGGCACAGAGCTGGCACTCGCTGGGGACACAGCATGAATGGGAAGGTGAGCGGTTCTGGGCGGACCCACCTCCTCCTTCACCACGGCGTAGCAGGATGGGCACTCCTGGCAGTGTGTGCCATCGGCCGTAAGGAAGAAGTTGTCACGGCAGCGGTCGCACTTGTAGCCCTCGAAGCCAGGCCTGCACACGCACGTGCCGTTCTCCCGGCACTGGGCCGAGGCGGTGCCCAGTGGGGAGCACCTGCAGGCTGGAGGGGCCGGGGGCAGTGCATGCTGGGTTCTGGGTGTTTTCGGAACCCCCTGGGCAGCATCAAATACAGACTCCTGGGTCCTGCCCTGGAAAGTCTGATTCAGAAGGTTGAAGGCGGCACGGAGCCTGGCTTATTCCAATGTTCCCTAGGGGATCTAAGGACAGCCAGGTTTAGGAACTGCCAGTGTAGTCCAACTCTATAGGCGAGGAAACTGAGGCCCAGAGAGTAACATGATGGTCCCAGACACACAGGCACTTAACAGTGGCATCTAGGACTGTATTCCTGGCTGGCATCAAGATGCTGGCAGGGTACAGAAGGCCAAAGACTTGGGTGAGGGTCACAAGCAGAGTCCTGCCCCCACTGCTCTGGGTCACATGACCCTGCTCTCCTGATCAATGCCAGGGCAGCATCTCACTCCTGAGCGTCCTTCCCAACTCACTCACTCCACACTTCCAGCTGCTCTCCTGTCTGACCATCCTCTCCCGCCACACCCATTTTCCCTACCGGTCATCTTTGCCCAGAGACCTCAGGCCCCACCCTCCCAGCAGCCTGGGAAGAACCCAGCCTCCTTACCCCGGCAGCCCTTGATGGAGAAGCCGAAGAAGCCCAGCTGGCATCTGTCACAGGCCTGGCCTGTGACGCCTGGGCGGCAGGTGCACTGGCCAGTCTTGGGATGGCACTGATCCTCCTGGGAGCCCAGTGGGTGACACTTGCACCTGTGATAAGGGAAGGAACTGGGTCTGAGGCAAGCTCAGGGCCAACCCTGGCCCAGCCTCTGCCGGCTGCAGCTGGTGGGGCCTCAGCTCACAGCCCCTCCTCTTCATGGAGATAGGATCTGGTCAGCAGGGTCTGTGAGACAGGTACATGGCACAGCTTCCCCAGCTGTGCTCTGGAAAGCACAGTTTTCCCAGGATGCTCCGGGAAAAACGAAGATAAAATAAGGCTATGGGACAAACATGTCTCGGGTAGCCTATACCCCTCTGCTGGAAAGTCACGATGCAATTAGCACATTAAGAGCTCTGAGAAGTCCTGCAAGGAAGAAACCTGTTTGCTCCACTTGGTGATTCCCGGGAGTCCTCCGCTGTTCCCTAAGGACGCTTGTCCAAGGTGCTACTGTGGCCAAAAGGCCACCCAGTGACGGTGTCACTGAGAAGGGAATCAGAGACCAAACCGGCCACCTGCCTGCCTGGACATCTCTTAGGGCTGCTCTTGGCTCAAATCCTGGGCTGGCAGAGCCATGAGTCTGATGTCAAGAGACCGTCCCTTTCATCCCTTTGGCATAGGGCACAATGTAGGTGGCAGTGGGCCTGGGGGCTGCCTGGTGCCTTCTTCCATCCTGGCGAAGTCCCCAGGGCCCCTACAGCCTCACCCTACCTACCTCCGGCAGCCCCTCCCAGCCTGGAGGTCAAAGAAGCCAGGGTGGCAGCGGCTGCAGTCTCGTCCAGTCACGTGAGGCAGGCAGGAGCACTGGCCGGTCACGGGGTCGCAGGGCGTCTGCTCACCGACCGAGCCCTGTGGGTGGCAGCTGCAGGCTGGGGGTGGGAGCAGGAAGGGGTGTTGGGAATGTGCAGATTGTCTGCTCCACCTTTTGGGGTCCCACAGAGGCAGAGAGGATGGGGCAGCCTCCAGAGACGATACCGCACATTCAGCCCAGATACTGATGCCCCTGCTGGAAAAAGGCTCCAGGGCAGAGCTCAAGCCTCAGCCCATTGACCGTCTCCTTAGAGGGACAGCCCAGGCAGCCATGGGGCAGACAGCCCTTCTGAGCCTGCCCTGAGCTCTGGCAGGCGGCAGAGGGCCACAGACGTGGGTGAGGGTCACAGGTACAGCCCTGCACCCACTGCTCTAAGTCCCATGACCCTGCTCTCCCGGCCACCGCCAGGGCAGCATCTCGCTGTGGGCCAGAGTGGCATTTCCTGTGAGGGTTCCACAAAACAAGAGCGAGCGGGACCCGCAGCTACGACATGGGAAAGGGCTCCAAGCACATCGGTGTGGGGCGAAGGCTGAGCTTCCCTCCTGCAGGGCTCTGGGGGGCTCCCAGGGGATGCCTGTTAGCGGAGGCGATGTTGGGGGCGTGGCCTCGGACCCTGGGCGCAGGACGATCACTGCGTCAGCCATATGTGCCAACCGCAGAGTGGGAGATAAGCGCTAGACTATCCAGGCTTCAGAATCAGAGCTTCTAGGATCTCACAGCTGAACGAGACCCTGGAGAGGGGCAAACCCTTGTGCTTTCTGGACACGCAGATGGGGAAGGGGAGTAACCGTCTGAGGCTGCACAGCCTTGCAGAGGGGCCAGCCGGTTCCGGCGGGTTCCTCAGCCACCCCTTCTGTGTCCTGAGCCAGGGGAGAGGAGAAGGGGCCCACCGCACGCCACCCCGGTATCTGGAGGCAGGTACTCACGTGTGCATTTGTCTGTGGGCCGAGGGGACAGGGCGCTCCCGTAGAAGCCTTCCTGACAGTGCTCACAGTGGTCACCTGCAGTGTTGTGCAGGCAGCGAAGGCAGTGGCCAGACAGGGGGTCACAGTTGCCCACGGCATTGGGGTCCACATTCCCGCTGCACTGGCACCGGTGGCAGGGCTGGGGGGCCCCAGACAGCCCCAGCGGGTCCCCAAAAAAGCCATCATCACAGACCTCACAGCGCCGCCCTGTGTGTAAGGGAGCACATGTGGGGAACAGAGCCAGCTGGCCCCACCAGGGATGAGGGTGGGCGAGAAGCAGAGCGAGCGTCGCTGCAGCCTCCCCGGAGCACAGCACGGGCTCAGGCAGGAGGGCCTGGGCCAGCCCCCAGTGGCTGCCCCTAGCTGTGTGGTCCTGGGCAAGGCACTGCACCTCTAGGAACTCAGGTTTCTCATCTTTAAAGTGGGGACAACAATGGCAGCTCCCTATGGTCTGGTGACATAATTTGTGAAAAGCACTTAATATCCAGCCTGGCACGTAGTAAGGGCCCAGCAGCAGTGGCTGTCATCACACATCTGTCCTCACACCCTCATCGTCACCATTATCTTCACCATTACCACTTTCTCCACCAGAACCTCACCCTCATCATCACCTGCTTCATCATTCTTATTTATTTATTATTATTATTGAGAAGGAGTCTCACTCTGTCACCCAGGCTGGAGTGCAGTGGTGCAATCTCGGCTCACTGCAGCCTCTGCCTCCATGGTTCCAGCAATTCTCCTGCCTCAGCCTCATGCTACCATGCCCGGCCAAGTTTTATATTTTTAGTAGAGACAGGGTTTCACTATGTTGGCCCACCTGGTCTCAAACTCCTGGCCTTAAATGATCTGCCTGTCTCAACCTCCCAAAGTTCTGGGATTACAGGCACGAGTCACCACGCCCGGCTATTTTTATTACTATTATTTTTTGAGACAGAATCTTGTTCTGTCACCCAGACTGGAGTGCAATGACGCGATCTCGGATCACTGCAACCTCCACCTCCTGGGTTCAAGTGATTCTCCCGTCTCAGCCTCTCAAGGAGCTGGGATTACAGGCATGCATCACCACACCCAGCTAATTTTTGCATTTTTAGTAGAGACAGGGTTTGGCCACGTTGGCCAGGCAAGTCTCAAACTCCTGACCTCAGGTGATCTGCCTGCCTCAGCCTCCCAGTGTGTTGGGATTACAGGCATGAGCCACCGCGCCTGGCTGCTCATACTTTTTTTCATGTTCCTCTTGACATTTCCGCACTGCTCCAACATTACGAGTATGTATATTTATCTTTGTTTTCACTTTTTCTGAAGTTACTAAGTCAGTCAAGAGTATGTACTAATTTTATAATTAAAAAATAGCTGCTGTCATTGTGAAGAATGGTTATGAGCTCCCAGTGTCCTCAAAAGCCATCAGTCAATTGAAATGAAGTTAACAGTACAGGCCAGGCGTGGTGGCAAGCACCTGTAATCCCGGCACTTTGGAAGGCTGAGGTGAGGGAATCACTTGAGGCCAGGAGTTTGAGACCAGCCTGGTCAACACGCCAAAACCCTAGCTCCACTAAAAATACAAAAATTAGCCAGGCGTGGTGGCAGGCACCTGTAATCCCAGCTACTTGGGAGGCTGAGGCAGGAGAATCGCTTGAACCCAGAAGCAGGGGTTGCGGTGAGCCGAGATCCTGCCACTGCACTTCAGCCTGGGTGACAGAGCAAGATTCCACCTCAAAAAAAATAAAAAAGTTAATAGTGCTAAGGGCAACCCTATAAAGGGAAAGGGGGAACAGAAAGGACAGGGGAGCAGAGGGGAGGGGAGGAGAGGGGAAGGGAGGAGGCAAAGGGGAGGGGAGGGGAGGGGAGGGGAGGGAGATTGAAAATGGTGATGAAGAACGTGAGCCCTATGGTTAAGTGACTGTTCACCTGGAACCGGGTGAGGACAGCTCACAGGGCAGGAGGCAGCTCTGGAGGCCCTGGGAAGGGTTTAAGGGGACAGGATGGCAGGCAGGAGTCATCCTGGGACGAGTGAGAATCAGAGCTTGACCTCGGTCAATCCTGACTCAGGGGTCAAGGTGAGCTCTCTGTGTACTAGGCCCTCGCAGGGCCCAGAGGACACTGGTATGGATGAGAAGGATGCTGGGGCCGGGCGCGGTGGCTCATGCCTGTAATCCCAGCACTTCAGGAGGCTGAGGCCGGCAGATCACCTGAGGTGGGAAGTTCGAGACGAGCCTGACCAATATAGAGAAATCCTCTCTGTACTAAAAATACAAAATTAGCCGGGCGTGATGGTGCATGCCTGTAATCCCAGCTACTCAGGAGGCTGAGGTAGGAGAATCTCTTGAACCCAGGAGGCAGAGATTGCAGTGAGCCGAGATTGTGCCATTGCACTCCAGCCGGGGTATCAAGAGCAAATATCCATCTCAAAAAAAAAAAAAAAAGGTTGGGGGGTACTGGCAGAGGTCCCAGATCTAAAGTCCACTCCAGGTGACCCAAGGGTGGTTCTCTCTGCTCACAGCACTGCCTGCTTCCCTGACATCCTCCCTCAAGTTAGTCTCAGCCTGAGCTTCTCTCACTGTCCGTTCTCACTGGGTGGGCTCACTCATGTCTGCAGGCCAGAGGAGCCACGGTTAGGAGCTAGAAAACGTAAGGAGATAATGGGTAGCCACCAGCATGGTGGCCAGTGGGGAGCAGGATCCTGTGGTACGATCTCCACCCCTTGGTTCTTGAGCTCCCAGCTCTGGGGCCACCTGTCCTGCCCTGTTGGCTGCCAGAGAGCTGCTTTCAGAACGGTCCCAGTGAAAGCACAGGGCATTTGACAAATCAATTTAATGCAGCCACAGGTACCAAAAGCAGTATCAGTTGTCTAGGTATCTTAAAAACATTATACTACGTGAAATAAGCCAGACCCAAAAGAACAAATACAGTATGGTTCCATTTACATGGAATACCCAGAGGAGTCAAATTCACAGAGACAGAGAGCAGAACAGTTGTTATCAGGGGCTGGGGGAGGAGGAGCTACTCAACAGCACATTTTTAGTTTTTTAAAATTTTTTTGAGATGGAGTCTTACTGTGTTGCCCAGGCTGGAGTGCAATGGCACAATCTCAGCTCACTACAACCTCCACCTCCTGGGTTCGAGAGATCCTCCTGTCTCAGCCTCCTGAGTAGCTGGGATTACAGGTGCCCGCCACCACGCCCAGCTAATTTTTGTATTTTTAGTAGAAACAGGGTTTTGCCATGTTGGCCAGGCTGGTCTTGAACTCCTGACCTCAGGTGATCACCTGCCTCGGCCTCCCAAAACGCTGGGATTACAGGCGTGAGCCACCGTGCCTAGCCTCAGCAATACATTTGATGGGTACAGTTTCCGTCTGGGATGACAAAAAAGTTCTAGAGACGGATGGAGATGGTTGGTGGTGACAGCTGCATGACGCTGCAAACGTACTTCCTGACGCTGAGTGATTCGCTTAGAAACGGTTAAAATGGCAAATTTCATGTTATATATATTTTACCATAATAAAAAATTAATATTGTAATATGACAAAAGTCATTGAACTGTACTTTATTTTTTTAAAACTGTTTTTGAGACAGGGCCTGGCTCTGTTGTCCAAGCTGGAGCGCAGTGGTGAAATCCTGGCTCACTGCAGCCTCCACCTTCGAGGCTCAAACTGTCCTCCCACCTCAGCCTCCAGAGTAGCTGGGATCACAGGTGCATGCCACCACACCCAGCTAATTTTTGTAGAGATGGGGGTCTCACTATGTTGCTTAGTCTGGTCTTGAACTCCTGGGCTGAAGCAACCTGCCCACCTTGGTTTCCCAAAGTGCTGGGATTACAGGCATGAGCAACCACACCCAGCTAAATTGTACGCTGTAAATGGGTGAACTGTCAGGTATATGAGTAGTATCTCAATAAAGCTGCTTTAAAAAAAAAAAAAATCAAAGTTGAGGATGTCTCTGAGTCCCAGAGCAGGAAAGAACGCTGGAAGCCTGAGAATAAGGGTGATCTGCTTCGCACATTACCTGATGACATTTTTTTTCAAGACTGAAAGTTTTATCGAGGTTTTAACAGAATCATCCAGGGAACTTGTTCATCTATCACTAACCCAGGCTCTAAGGGGCCAGGGACTAGATATGGGCATTTTCAGATGGCCCAAAATCTCAACGGCTCAAATTCTGCTGGCAATGCGCAGCAGCCTGGGGCCGTGTCTATGGGGCTAAGGGACTCCGTGTCCCCAGAGGCCATGCCTGCTGCCCATAAGCTGGGCTCTCCCTCACCTGCCACACCCTAAACCTGAGGCCTTAACCCCGGAGCCCAGGGCAGATTCACAGCATTGTGGCTTGGCCCTCCGTGGGGCACGGCTCAGGGTGGAGTCACTCACCTCTCTGGCCCGGGGGGCAGTGGGTGCACACCACCTCCCCGCTCTCCGGGATGGTTGTGCAGGCCGACCCGCCAGGGCAGGGACAGGGCCGGCAGTCATCAGCTTGGCCTGCAAAGGGGTTGCCATAGAAACCTGGCAAGCAGCGCTCACAGGACGGGCCCTCGGTGTGGTGGCCGCACACGCAGATCCCTGAGGGCAAGACAAGCACCTGGTTACAACTGTCTGAACCCAGAATGTCCAGAGATGGTTAGCATCCTGGCGTGAGAGGTCAGGGGGCAGGCCCTGGGGAGGTGGCGTGGGAACTTGCCCAGGCAGATGCAGCAGGGCCTGGGGACTGGGAGTCCAGGCCTGGAGCTGGACCACAGGGTTCCTGTCCCCCACTTACTGCCTGTACAAAGCTGGGCAAGTTGTGTAATGGCCCCACACCTCAGTGTCCTCATTTGCAAAATGGGAACAACCACAGCACGGACTTCGAAGGGTTCTTGTCGGGGTCCAACCAGACCATGCATTCAATGCACCCCGCATACCCCCGCACACACCATCATCAGTGCTTATTATTGTGATTTGAGATGGAGTCTGGCTCTGTCACCCTGACTGGAGAGCAGTGGCGCAATCTCGGCTCACCGCAACCTCCACTTTCCAGGTTCAAGCGATTCTCCTGCCTCAGCCTCCCAAGTAGCTGCGTTACAGGTGTGCGCTACTTGGCTAATTTTAGTATTTTTAGTAAAGATGGAGTTTCACCATGTTGGCCAGGCTGGTCTCAAACTCCTGACCTCAAGCAATCTGCCTGCTTTCACCTTCCAAAGTGCTGGGATTACAGGCATGAGCCCCGCGCCCAGCCAGCACTGTCATTATTTTGTATTCCAAAACCTCTCTTTGAACCAACAGGTGACACAGCTACCATTCACCACACTGTTGTCCTCTTAACTCCAAGGGGCCAAAAGGAAGAGCAGCTTTCCCTAAGGGAGACGGCAGACCCAGAATTCTGGTCTTCACATGACTTTGCGAAGAGGCTACCCCTTCTGGGGTTTGGGATGCACAGGGGATACCTAGGCTCAGAGGAGGGAACCCCCGTCCCTGCCCTCTGACTCCTGATGGTGGTGGTTTCTGCAAATTCTTCTTCCCCAGGCTGACCACAACTGGCATCTGCTCAGAGCCTGGGGTGCTTGGGAAGGGAGGCCCACTGGCAGGGATTGAGTGAGAAGCCTGGCTGAGAAGAGGTTAACTAAGACCACCACTTCCAGGAGGTCCCAGGGAGGGCAAGCACAGCTACCTGCCACATGCCACACACAGGGTCCTCTCTCTTCTTGTGTCCATGGCAGGCATTGATAATCGAGCCCAGACGAGGCCACATAATCCCTCCCCACTGCAATGCAGCCAAGGCACAGGTGACCTGGGAGAATGAGTGAGGACTGACCGCGCATGCACAGCAGGCTGGCATCCAAGGGGAACCGTCCCAGCCTCAGCCCAGCACCCACAGCCTCACTCCTCCTCCCAGCCTCGGCAGCGGGGCTCTGCTGCCCATTTCACAGATGGGGACTTGCCCGAACTGAGCGGGCAGCGTGGCAGGGCCAGAGGCTCCGTGGAGATGATAAATTGGTCCCAGACATGGGAGGACTCTGCTGCCTCCAGAGGGGTTGTGGGAAGCATTGCAGCAGGGAGGGATTACGTGGCCTTGCCCAGGCTCGATTATGGATGCCTGCCATGGACACAAGAAGAGACGGTGCCCTGTGTGTGGCATGTGGCTGTGCTTGCCCTCCCTGGCTAGGTTGGCTAACGTCAATTTTTTCTTTTCTTTTGAGATGGCATCTCGCTCTATTGCCCAGGCCGGAGAGCAGTGGTACAATCCCAGCTCACTACAACCTCTGCCTCCTGGGTTCAAGTGATTCTCCTGCCTCAGCCTCCTGAGTAGCTGGGATTACAGGTGTGCGCCACCATGCCTGGCTAATTTTGTATTTTTAGTAGAGACGGGGTTTCACCATTTTGGTCAGGCTGGTCTTGATCTCCTGACCTTAGGTGATCCGCCCACCTCGGCCTCCCGAAGTACTGGGTGCGCCCAGCTACTGTCTTTTCAGGAAGAAAAATGCTCAGCAGCCTTCTCAGAGAGCCCTCACCCGCTTTGGGGAGGCAGCAGGCATGTAGGCGTGAGGCCCTCAGTGTGGGAGTGCAGAGAGGCCTGGGTCCAGCCTCCTCAGGCACCTCCTGGCCACATGACCTTGAGTGAGGCCGGGTCTGCTCCTACAGAAGTGGGGATCAGTGGGCCGGACACAGTGGCTCAAGCCTGTAATCCCAGCACTTTGGGAGGCCGAGGTGGGAGGATCACTCGAGTCAGGGGTTTGAGACCAGCCTCAATATGGTGAAACCCCATCTCTACTAAAAATACAAAAACCAGCTGAGTATGGTGATGGGCATCTGTGATCCCAGCCAAGGTGGGAGGATCTCTTGAACGCAGCAGGAGGCTGCACGGAGCCGAGATTGCACCACTGCACTCCAGCCTGGATGAGAGTGAGACTCTTTCACCCCCCTCCCCGCCCCACAATAAAATAAAATAAAATATAAAACATAGAATACAATAAAAAGAAGTGAGAATGAGTAGCCAGTAGTGACCAGGCCCTGGGAGTCCAGGCTGGAGGGAGGCACATTTCTGCCACCTGCTGGCCATGCAGGCGCCCTGCAGCGTGGGGCCCTCACCTGTGAGATGGGACAGGAAGGGTCCCAGCCCCTGCAGGGATGTCTGCCGGAGTCAACAATGGAGTGTAGAGAAGGGTGACTAGCACAGGCAGAAAAGGTGATGCTCTTTTATTATTTCCCAAGTGTCCTCAAAAGTAGAGCCCTTCATTGCCTGCATTTCCCTAAGGCCCTCCCAGTTAGCTACAGCTGAGCTCCAGTGCAACCCAGGTCTGTGTTTTCAGAGCCTGAGTGTCTCCTGACCTCCTGTGACTTTGTGTAGAAACAGAGGCAGTGTGCACACTGTCATCATCCCCACCTTAAGAAGAGGAAGCAGGCTCAGGGAGGGAAGTCACTTTCCCAAGGCCACTAAAGGGTAAGAGTGGCAGGTCTACGATTCTGGATTGGTGCTTATGAGCTGCTGTCACCTGTGTGAACTTCATGAGAATCCTTCGGCTGTCACCTGCCATGCTGGTGCCTCTGCCCTTTCTAACAGTTCCCTCCGCATATAAGGACCCCCAAGGTATTTCCCGATCCTTCCTGGGAGAAGGGCCAGCCTGGGGAGAAGGCGGTGCAGGGACAGATGGCCCGCAGAGCAGCTGGCTTATGGCTCTCACTGACTGGATACAAGGTTCTTGGCACAGAGCCAGGCTTCGATAAATCCCAGTGGTAACTTTTATTAAAATATGAGACGCCCAGGCAATAACAGCACGGGCAAGCTCAGTGCCCACACTTCCCCACAGCTTGGCCAACCCCTCAATGCCTGTGCCAGGCTGGTCCTGTTCAGATCAGTACTCACCTCACTTTTCTGGATATAGCCCAGGTGCCTTCGGATGGGGTGCCCGGAGACTCACCTGTGTTGGGGTCACAGGTGCCATGCTGGTTACAGGTGCAGGGGACACAGCTGGCATAGGGACCCCCTCGTGGTGTCTCCCTCTTGTATCCTGGAGCACAAGATTCACAGAACTGGCCCGTGTAGCCGTTGGGACACGAGCAAGTCTCCACCCAGGAGGCTGGAGGGGAAAGCCCCTGCCGGGCGGATGTGAGTCGGACCTCAGTCAAGAACACTTGGCCTGCAGAGCAAGAAGGGAGAGAGGAAGAGAGAGAGGCAGAAGCTCCTGCACGTGCTTCCCCCAAAAACCTTCCTGTCACATATGGACCAGGCCCATGTACACACAGGCAGCCTGGGAATTAATGATGATTTTTAAAATTTATTTATTTTTTGAGGCAGATTCTCATTCTGTCACTCAGGCAGGAGTGCAGTGGTGCATTCCTAGCTCACCGCACCCTTGACTTCCCAGGCTCCAGTGACCCTACTACATCACCCTCCCAAAGTAGACTGGCAGGCAAGCTCTGTTGCCCACTCTGGAGTACAGCAGTACAGTCTTGGCTCACTGCAACCTCCACATCCTGGGTTTAAGTGATTCTCCTGTCTCAGCCTCCCAAATAGCTGGGATTACAGGCGCCTGCCACCATGCCCAGTTAATTTTTGTATTTTTAGTAGAGACGGGGTTTCACCACATTGGCCAGGCTGGTCACGAACTCCTGACCTCAGATGATCCCGCTGCATCAGCCTCCCAAAGTGCCCAAAGGGATTACAGGTGTGAGCCACCTCGCCCAACCTGACTTAGCTTCAAAACTATTTTTTTTTTTTTTTTTTTTTTTTTTTGTAGAGATGAAGTCTTGGTTTGTTGCCAAAGGCTGGTCTGGAACTCCAGGCCTCAAATGATCCCTCCTGCCTCAACCTCCCAAGGTGCTGGGATTATAGGCGTGAGCTGCTGCACTCGGCCTCCGCGGTATTTTTAAACATTTTAAGTGCACAGGGCATTGTTCAGGGATGCAGACGCTGTATTGACAGAGGGAATGCCGTGTTTCGCTTCATTCAGAATTTTCCCTACAGTCACTCACCCACAATGGCACCCTGGCCGGGTTTCCGTCACCATCGTCATCACACCTTCTCCCATCGGCAGCCTGCTCTGTAGCTTCCCCACCCATGGTGATCCAGCAAATCTTACCACTTAGTTATGATTCCAAAATGGCAAACACAAAGGACTCAAAGAGTAAGGGTCATCATATTCAGCCGAATGTCTGAAATTCGGTTTCATAGCTTCACTCACAAATCAACAGTTCCTCTGCCAAGTGTTTTCCCCAAGGGAGCAATAAAACAAAACTACCAAGGCTTAAATAAGCCTTTTAAAAGTAGCACGCAGCCGGGCGCAGTGGCTCACGCCTGTAATCCCAGCACTTTGGGAGGCCGAGGCGAGTGGATCACGAGGTCAAGAGATCGAGACCATCCTGGTCAACATGGTGAAACCCCGTCTCTACTAAAAATACAAAAAAATTAGCTGGGCATGGTGGCATGTGCCTGTAATCCCAGCTACTCAGGAGGCTGAGGCAGGAGAATTGCCTGAACCCAGGAGGCAGAGGTTGCGGTGAGCCGAGATCGCGCCATTGCACTCCAGCCTGGGTAACAAGAGCGAAACTCCGTCTCAAAAAAATAAATAAATAGATAAATAAATAAATAAAAGCAGCACACTACAGGCCAGACGCGGTGGCTCACGCCTGTTATCCCAGCACTTTGGGAGGCCGAGGTGGACGGATCACCTGAGGTCAGGAGTTTGAGACCAGGCTGGCCAACATGGAGAAACCCTGTCTTTATCAGAAATACAAAAATCAGCCAGGCGTGGTGGCACATGCCTGTAATCCCAGCTGCTCTGGAGGCTGTAGCAGGAGAATCCCTTTGACCCAGGAGATGGAGGTGACAGTGAGCTGAGATCGCACCACTGCACTCCAACCTGGGAGACAACAGTGAAACTGTCCCCAAAAATAAAATAATAAATAAATAAATAAAAGAAGTGGCTGGGTGCGGTAGCTCATGCCTGTAATCCCAGCACTTTGGGAGGTCGAGGCAGGCAGATCATACGGTCGGGTGTTTGAGACCAGCCTGGCCAACACGGTGAAACCCCATCTCTATTAAAAATACAAAAAAAAAATTAGCTGGGCATGGTGGCGCACGCTTGTAATCCCAGCTATTCAGGAGGCTGAGGAAGGAGAACCACTTGAACCTGGAAGGCGGAGGTTGCAGTGAGCTGAGATCGCACCACTGCACTCCAGCCTGGGCGACAGAACAAGACTCCATCTCAAAATAAACGGAATGGAATGGAACGGAATGGAAGGAGCACACTGAGAGGTGGGGGAGCTGCATGACTCGCGCTCACCGCGCTCTGGCCTGTGGCGGGGAGAGCCAGCCTAGCTCCATTCCCGGCCACTGCTGCTGCTGCCCACGTGAGCCGGTCTGTTCCCGCTGCTCTCAAGCCTGGTTTGTGTTCCCGCGTTAGCCATCCACGGCGCTGTCCGCACTGCCTGCCCTCTGTGTAAACGGCTTCTGAGCATCTTACTTCTCCTAAAACCAAATTTATTCCTGACAGCAGGGAAGGTCTCGCTACTTCCTCACGTCTTCTAGCACGGTCGCGTCTGAGCACTGACAATTTGGAATTCAGAGGATTGTATGTGATATCATCCCTTTTCCTTTTATACATTCTGTACGTTACAGTTAGGATATCATGGGCTCGGGCATGGTAGCTCACACCTGTAATCCCAGTACTGTGGAAGGGCAGTGGGATTGCTTGAGCCCCGGAGTTTCAGAGCTGCCTGGGCACACATAGTGAGACCTTGTCTACCAAAAAAAAAAAAAAATTATTTGTATAAACCAGCTAGGGCATGGCGGTGTGCACCTCTGGTCCCAGCTTCGTGGGTAGCTGAGGTGGGAGGGTTGCTTGAGCTGAAGGGGTCAAGGCTGCCACGATTCATGAGGCTTCCACTGCCCTCTAGCCTGGGCGATGGGGCAGGCCCCTGTCCCTCATCACCCGCTCCCCCAAAAAAGTACACTATATTGATTTTTTAAATAGCATGCGGGTAGGTTATAAGGAGGAACAGATCAGAGGCTAAGGCCGTCAATCACTGTGGCCAGGGTGGCGAGTGGTGACAGATCCCATCAATGGCCCGTGGTGGCCCGGCCCCCTCTTAGGGAAGGCTTAGGTACAATACCGCCAGTGACCAGCAGGGGAGTTGCTCTCCCAGGGCACTCTGGGCGGTCGCTGTGAGCTGCGTCCAGCAGGGACAGAGGACTTGATGGATTCAGTGAAGGTGGAGTGACCACACCCAGTGGATCTGGGTGGCTTGCTGGCCGCACACCTGCCTCTGACACCCATCCCTCAGGCCTCTTGTCTGTCCACTCCCTGCCTCTGACCTCAGCCACCATCCCCACTGCCTCCACGGGTTATAGGACCTCCGGCAACTGTCCTGATCCGTGACTCAGATTCCTTCTTGGCAAAACGGGACAACCATCCGGCCGTGAGACCCCGACAAGGCTGTGCCCGCAGAAGCCCAGTTCCGAGACCTGCAGGGCTCGGGTCTTGGGCACGTCTTTGTCTTTACTGACCAGCAGGGCTGGGGCCGGGACTGACGCGGAGGCGAAGGCCGGTGAGGTTGGCGAGGAGCCGCTGGAAGTGGAAGGGGGGCAGCGGAGGGGTCGCGTCCTCGGAGGTCTCCTGCAGGCTGGCGGGAAAAGCGGTCAAAGCAAGATCCTGACATAGGGTGGCGGCACCATTACTGGGGACGGGGTGCAGCCCCCCCAGACTACAGGGGCATCCGAAATGTGACTGGACCTCAGAGACCACCCCTCCACCTCCCCATCTCTCAAGACAGAAGTGAATACTTACTGGAACCTGAGCTCTACCTCCCTGGGGTGCCCGGCATCCTTGGGGCCAGAGGAGCTAGAGTGCCTCAGGGACAGGGCCAAGCCCGCCCCTTCCAGCCTCAGCTGCACAGGGAGTGGGGAGCCCCCGGGGGGCACCCAGAAGGTCAGGATGAGGGTCTGCCCATAGCTGAACCGCTGGTCTCCCAGGAACTTCTCTGAAGACAAGAGAAGAAAGCTTTGACAATCTTCATACAGTTAGCTTGATTTTAAATGTCTATATTGATTTTATCGGCAGCTAAACATTCAAACAAGATAAAACTGCAGCGGGTAGAAAATCAAAATCTTCCTGCACAGCAGACCCTGCAGGGGGCCGGCCCACACCTCCGCAGCCCATCCCCGGCTTCACAGGCATGTGACCTGTGCAGTCACACATGTCCCCACACTTGGCTTCATGCTCTGCTGTGACCATCTTCACATTCTTAATAATTTTATCTTCTTCTCCTTCTTTTTTGAGACGGTCTCGCTCTGTCACCCAGGCTGAAGTGCAGTGACACGATCTCGGGTCACTGCAGCCTCTGCCTTCCAGGTTCAAGCAATTCGCCTGCCTCAGCCTCCCAAATAGATGGGACTACAGGTGGGTGCCACCACGCCCAACTAATTTTTGTGCTCATGCAAACATCAGCGCATGAGATGGGGTTTCACCATGTCGGCCAGGATAATCCTGATCCCCTGACCTCATGATCCACCCAAGTCAGCCTCCCAAAGTGCTGGGATTACAGGCTTGACCCACCATGCTTGGCCCCAATTTATCTTTAACTAGGGTTTTAGAAGCGATGTCCAGTGGAACACGGAGTCAGAGCATGAACGAAGGGGACACACACGTATGTGTGACCACAGAGGCTGCTGCCTGCTTGCATGTAGCATTCATGACGCCCTTGAGCACAGAATTCCCGGGGAACACCCAGCAGCAGGAGTTTAGCAGGACTCCAGGTGACAGCAAGGTAAGTGAGCCGGCTGAGTGCATGAGTGGAGAGAGGCGCTGATGGGCCCCAGGCCGCACCTTCCCTTCCAATCAGAACTCGCTTGGAACTCGGAAAGAAGGCACTGGAGGGCCGAGAAACACGGACTACCCGGGAGCCCTGGGCAATCGCTTCTGACTCTTTTCATTTCACCGTATCAGCCAATCATTTCTTTGGAAGATCGTGACCCAGGAGGACAGAGCACAGGCCACCTGCCATCCTCCTTCCCTGACGGTCTTTCCCTTGCCCACGAGGAAGCCTCGGGGGAGTGCCATGTTGGTCGAACATGCGTAACACGCGTGTGTCAAGGAGTGAAACAGAAGCGGTTGGGCCTGTGGTGTGCGGTATTTCTACTGTCCTTGTAAGAACAAAGCACGCGTCCGTGTGTGAGCTACAGAGAACCAGTTACGTCATTTCGGTCATTCTGCATACGAGTTAAGTGCGCTGACATTTGCATGAGCACCGCACGATGTAAAAATGATGGTAAAACTCGGCCGGGTGCGGTGGCTCACGCCTGTGATCCCAGCACTTTGGGAAGCTGAGACGGGTGGACTGCCTGAGCTCAGGAGTTCAAGACCAGCCTGGGCAACACAATGAAACCTCATCTCTACTAGAATACAAAAAAATCAGCTGGGCGTGGGAGTGTGTGTCTGTGGTCACAGCTACTCAGAAGGCTGAGGCAGGAGAATCAGGAAGCTGGGGAGCGGAGGAGGCAGTGTACCGAGATTGCGCCACTGCCCTCCAGCCTGGGAGACAGAGTGAGACTCCATCTCAAAAAGGAAAAAAAAAAAAGTAAAATTCATGCTATAACTTAAAATGTTTCATGCTAATAACTTAAATCTTTCCTTTACCAAGAATGGCATCAAATAGCAAACCAGAAAACACTATGACAAATAAAGAGCAAAACTGCCGGAAAAAAGTGTTTGTAAATGGCCCTCTCCCCCTATTTGGGGGGTGAGGAATTGTAATTCTGCTACGTGTCCCTCAAATTCTGTATGTAGTGCGCCCGCCCCAGCTTTGGTGGGCAGCTCCTGAAACACTGCAAGTCCGTGCCTCCCTCTGCCCCAGAGCGTCTCCTGGCTGGAGGAGCTGGTCACCTGTGCAGAAGCAGCCTGAAGCAGGGAGCCCTGGGGGCTGGTGGCCACACGCCACAGCTGCATCTCAATTCAGCCTCCAGAAACAATCTCCAGTGCAAGCGCGAAGCTCACTCTCCCGTCCTTTGCCACGCGTGTTCGTTCTACGTGTGAGAGGTTTCAACACTGTTCCACAACCCACGGTCTTCAGAAAGGCTGCATCACAGTCCACCAATTGGCAACCCAGCCCCTCCTGGGAATGCCCCAAGCTTGCACAATTAAATCATTCGATACCCATCCTTTTTTTTTTTTTTTTTTTTTTTTTGAGATGGAGTTTCACTCTGTCACCCAGGCTGGAGTGCAGTGGTATGATCTTGGCTCACTGCAGCCTCTGCCTCCCGGGTTCAAGCGTTTCTCCCATCTCAGCCTCCTGAGTAGCTGGGATTACAGGCATGCACCACCATGCCCAGCTAATTTTTTTGTATTTTTAGTTAGAGATGGGGTTTCACCATATTGTCAGGCTGGTCTTGAACTCCTGATCTCAGGTGATCCACCCGCCTCAGCCTCCCAAAGTGCTGGGACTACAGGTGTGAGCCACTGCACCCGGACTGAATACTCATCTTCACTCAGCACCTGGCCTTTGCCCCCCTGAATATGGGGGCCCATGGGGCAGAATACAGAAAGTGGATGTGCTGGCCAGAGGCTTTGTGTGTTCATTTCCTCTGATGCTGTTTCCAGCCAGCCCAGAGGCTTGTTTCTGTGTCCCCTCCCAGAGCAATGGGCAGAAGCTGCCACGCCCTCACCTCCTGCTCAGGGTGTCCTGGAGCAGGCTGAGCTGAAAGCACCGTGAGGACAGGCCGTGCATCCACCTCACTCCTACGGTGTGGCCAGCACCAGCTTGCACTTCCTGCAGGAATAAGCCCTTTTTTCACACATGCCAGCAAAGTGGCCATGGGACAGTGTGTTTTCTGCTCACAGGCCTCTGAGCTTGGAGCACCTGCCCCAAGAGGGGCCCACAGAGGCCTTTGGCCTCCTGGCTGCGGGGCACAGGGCTCCAAAGGCATCTGTGACATCATCTCCCCGGCCTCCCTGGGAGTGGGAGGGAAAGGGCAGAGCTAGTCAGAGGAACAGGCAGGACCTGAATCAGCCACAGCGGGGCTAAAGATGGGCTCTAGGCTCTGAGTGCTGGGACTGCGATGGTCGCCAGGAGACCGCAGTTCCCCTCACTGGGCAGGTAGAGAGGTCAGAATTACCAAGAACCTCCTTCGTTTTGCATGAATCTGCGGCCCTGGGCTTGGGGTGCTGTGGCCTGGTGGGTGAGGGGCTGATGGGAAATACAGAGATTCTCTAGGGTGTGACAGTGGCAATGGCTCTGTGGCACTGAAGAAGCCCTAAGTGACAAAGCTATGACCAGAAAAACGGGGATTTCATCAGATACTCTGGTCTAATGGCAAAACAGCTGCCTCCCAAAGGCACCTACACCCTAATCCCTGGAATCTGTAAATATGGTGTGTTTTGTGGCGGGGGACGTTAAGGCTGTTAGTCAGCTGACCTGAGGGAGGAAGAGCATCCTGGGTTATCCACCTGGGCATCATCAATCACTAGAGATCAATGGGAAATACGCAAGAGGGAGGCAGGGGAGCTGTACCAGTGGTGGGGCAGGAGACAAACTCAGGGGCTTTAAAGATGGAGGAAGGGGCCTTGAGCCCAGGGATGCAGGCAGCTTCTAGAAGCTGGGAAAGGCAGGCTGGGCACGGTGCTCACATTTGTAATCCCAGCACTTTGGGAGGCTGAGGCGGGTGGATCACAAGGTCAGGAGATCAAGACCAGCCTGCCCAATACGGCGAAACCCCATCTCTGCTAAAAATACAAAAATTAGCCAGGCATGGTGGCGGGCACCTGTAATCCCAGATAATCGGGAGGCTGAGGCAGGAGAATTGCTTGAATCTGGGAGGCAGAGGTTGCAGTGAGCCGAGATCCCGCCACTGCACTCCAGCCTGGGCAACAAGAGCAAAACTCCGTCACAGAAGCTGGGAAGGAACTTTCCCCTGGGCCTCCAGAAGGAACTCAGCCCTGCTGACACCTTGGTGTTAGCTCCTCGAGACCCATTTCTGACTTCTCCAGAACTCTAAGAGAATAACCCGGCATTGCTTTCAGCCTCGAATGTGTGGCAGGTTGTTTAGCAGCAGGAGGAACTGACACAGAGCAGTCAGTCCCCACCTGGCGCTGGAGGTACCTGGTGCTGTGAGCTCCTCCTGGTCTTCTGGGCTCAGGAAGACCCCGCTTGGGCTCCATTGCGGGGGTTGCTCGGAGCCCCCCACACTTCTGGCCCGCCAGCCTTCAGCTCCTAGACAGCAAACACAGACACCCCTCCGATCAGTGTGGGGCCCTAGAAGGTGGTCTCCAGGTGCCAGCCCCAGCAGGGGCCTTGGGGTGGGAGGGAGCCCCAGGAGAAGCTAGGAATCTCAGGGACCCGGCTCTGCTTCGGGCATGGTCTGACCTGGAAGCGTGCTCTGCCCTTTCAGAGGGATTTTGAACTCCACATGAAGACAGCTTGGGGACCCCACATAGGGGCCCTGGGACATCAGGGCCATCTCTAATAGTACCAGACTTGACCTCGTCTTCAGGTTCTCAGAGATCTTTCTCACCTGTAACCTCATGACCCTGTTCTTCAGTGACCCATGTCATTAACACCACTACAGGCAGGGAGGCCACCTGGCTAGGAAGGGTCCCAGCCAGGACGGGAACCTGGGCCTTCTGGTCCCTAGTGCCAGTTCAGTGCCTCCTCCCTCTGGTCACAGTAGTTAACATGGAGCACAGCCCAGCACACAGCTAGTGACCTCAAGGGTGTACCTCTCCAGGGGGCAGCTAGGCAACAGGGCAGAGGCAAACACCTAGGGCAGCCGAGGGGCAGGAAGGAAGGGACACAGCGGGGAAAGGGGCCAGAGAAAGGAAGATGTCAACACAAAGAGAAGCTTGCAGGCAGGCACGTAGAAGGAACTGGGAGGCCAGGAGCAGTGACTCACGCCTAGAATTCCAGCACTCTGAGAGGCCAAGGCAGGTGGATTACCTGAGGTCAGAAGTTCAAGACCAGCCTGGCCAACATAGTGAAACCCCATCTCTGCTAAAAATACAAACATTAGCCCAGCATGGTGGCCGGTACCTGTCATCTCAGGAGGCGGAGGCTGCAGTGAGCTGAGATTGAGCCACTGCACTTCAGCCTGGGTAAGAGAGCAAGACTCCAACTCAAAGACCATCCCCCACCAAAAAAAACCAAAAAAAACCCCAACCAACCAAACAAACAAAAAACACTCCATTTTCATTTTTCTTTTTCTTTTTTTTTGAGACAGAGTCTCCCCCTGTCACCCAGGCTGGAGTGTAGTGGTGTGCAACCTCAGCCTCCCAGGTTCAAGCAATTCTCCTGCCTCAGCCTCCCGAGCAGCTGGGATTACAGGTGCCAGTCATCACACCTGGCTAAGTTTTGTACTTTTAGCAGAGACAGGGTTTTGCCATGTTGGCCAGGCTGGTCTCGAACTCCTGACCTCATGTGATCCACTCACCTTGGCCTCCCAGTGTGCTGGGATTATAGGCATGAGCTACTGTACCTGGCCACAGTTTCCATTTCTAAGACAGCAAATACCCATATAAACCACCCATATAAACAAAAGCACTTTGGAGTCCTCAATAATTTTCAAGAGCATAAAGGGATCCAGAGGCCAGGTGCAATGGCTCATGCCTGTAATCCCAGCACTCTGGGAGGCCGAGGAGGGTGGATCACTTGAGGTCAGGAGTTCAAGACCAGCCTGGCCAACATGGTGAAATCCCTGATCTGTACTAAAATTAAAAAAATAAGCTGGCACGGTGGTGGGTACCTGCAGTCCTAGCTACATGGGCGGCTGAGGCAGGAAAACCACTTGAACCTGGAAGGCGGAGTTTGCAGTGAGCTGAGATCACACCATTGCCTGGGCAATGCAGCGAGACACTATCTCAACAAAAGGAAAAAGAATCCAAAGACCAAAAAGTTTGAGAATGCAAGGGCAGCTGTGAGACAAATGAGATGACACCTCTGAAGGGCTGGCCACACCCAGTGCCTGGCCCAAGATGAGAACAGATCATGACACTGTTCTTAGGGTCTAGAAAAATGAGTCCTGCCCAGGCTGGGCGCAGTGGCTCATGCCTGTAATCCCAGCACTTTGGGAGGCCGAGGCGGGTGGATCACGAGGTCAGGAGTTGGAGACCAACCTGGGCAACATGTGAAACCCCATCTCTACTAAAATACAAAACATTTATTGGGTGTGGTGGCGGACACCTGTAGTCCCAGCTACTCAGGAGGTTGAGTTAGGATAATTGCTTGAACTCAGGAGGCAGATGCTGCAGTGAGTGGAAATTGTGCCACTGCACTCCAGCCTGGGCGAAAGAGCGAGACTCCGTCTCAAAGAAAAAAAAAATGAGTCCCGCCTAATTAACACCTTAGACCCCTGGACCTTCTTGGTCCTGCTTTCTGCACAGCTTCCAGCAGAGGGCGCGCGGCCCTCACGTCTGGAGCGCCCCAGCGCCGGCCCTGAGGTTCTGTCCCGGCTGACGCCTGGCTCCTTCCTGGGAAGAGGCTGAAGGTGGGGGGCGCTCCATGGGACATGGCTGGAGCCCATGCAGCCTCTGGTTTAATATAGAGCTCTGAGCTCTGTTGCTTTCCCCTCTAAAGATGCGGTTGTGCCACCTGGAGTTGGGGACCACGGTGGAGGCTGCCACAGTGGCTAAGAGCAAAACCCAGCTGGGCGCGAAGGCCCATAATCCCAGCACTTCGGGAAGCAGAGGTGGGTGGATCACTTGAGTTCGGGAGTTCTAGACCAGCCTGGGCAACATGGTAAGACCCTGTCTCTACAAAAAAGAAAAAATACAAAAATTAGCTGGGCATGGTGGTGCACGCCTGTAGCCCCAGCACTTTGGGAAGCAGAGGTGGGCAGATCACTTGAGCCCAGGAGATTGAGACCAGCCTGGGAAACATAGCAAAACCCTGTTTCTACAAAAAAATATAAAAATTAGCCAGCATGGTGGTGCACACTTGTGGTCCCAGCTACTGAGGAGGCTGAGGTGGGAGGATCATGTGAACCCAGGGAGGTGGAGGCTGCAGTGAGCATGTGTGATTGCACCACTCTACTCCAGCCTGAGTGACAGAGCGAGACCCCCATCTCAAAAAAAAAAAAAAAAGGGGTGGGGAGCAAAATTCGGGAGCTGACGAACGCAGTGCTCACAACCAAGTTGTGTGACCTCAGGCAAGTGGCCTACCTTTTGTGAGTCTCAGTTACTTCATCTGTAAAAGCAGAATGAGAATCCTTGCATGTAAGGAGCTTAGCACAGTGCCTGGCACACAGCAGGTGCTCAGTAAGTGGAGGCCAGGAGACTGAGCCTGAATCCGCAGTGTTTAGATACAGCCAGGGAGGCCAGTCTCGACAGGGTGAGTGGAAATTCCCCTACGGGATCCAAGGAGGGTCAGGTACCCGGCTCCCAACACTACCACGAGTATGAAGAGAAGAGTCAGGGACTGGGGAGGGAGCTGGGGCCACAGGTGGGCCCTGGGGGGCAGGCTCCTCACACTCAACCCCATCTGGGCTGTGCAGGCCCATGGCTTCTCTCCACGATGGGGGATCCGCCAAGGCAAGATCTGCCCAGAGTGGTATTGCCTGTCACTAGACTGGGAGCAGACCCTGGGCAGGCGTGTGCAGGGAGCACCTCTTACCCTGGTGGAAATCGGTGAGGATGTGATGCACCCGGAACCGGGTGGCGGCTGCGCACACCTTGGAGTGGCCGTAGCAGAAGCAGCTGCTGCAGCCAGCTGGGTTGTGGGGCTGCAGGTTAAAGGTCCCGGGGCGACATCTGAAATGGAGGCAGGACATGCCCACGAGGGCCACGTGAATCGGCTGGGAAGGGGCGGGGCAGGGGTATCCCAGCTGGACCCATGAGAGTCTAGAATCACTGCAAGACACTTAAAACATATTCTTCTCAGAATTCTAGAAGAGTAGCAAGCACATGACAGATCGTCCCCACACCTGCTTCGGCTGCTTCCCACGATGCTGGGGTCTGACGTGGCCACCACACATTTGTCAAAACTAAGTTAACTAAGCTCCAGCCTTATCAGGGTTTCTCCACTCTCGCCTCTAATGTCCGGTTTCTGCTGCAGAATCCCATCCGGTACACGACATCACTTGCAGTGGTATCCTTGTTCTCTCCCAGCCTGTCACCGCTTCTCGGGCTTTCCTTGTCTGCCACTATCTTGACACTCTTTGAAAAGCACTGACCAGGTATTTTTAGAACCATTCAATGTGTGTGTGCTTGCCTGATGCTTTCTCATAATTAGATCAGGGTTGTAGGTTTGGGAAAGAAATACACAGAGGTGGTGTGCCCTTCTTGTCATATCACATGGGGGTACAGGAAACCCACATGACATCCGAGCGAGGACGGCCTTCGTTGCCTGCTGGAGGTGCTGTCACCCAGTCTTCTCCACTGGGCAATCGCCACATTCCGGTCATTAGAAGCAAGTCACTAAATAGGCTGGGCATGGTGGCTCGAGCACTTTGGGAGGCTGAAGCGGGTGGATCACCTGAGGTCAGGAGTTTGAGACCAGCTGGCCAACACGGAGAAACCCCGTCTCTACTAAAAATTCAAAAATTAGCCAGGCATGGTGACGGGTACCTATAATCCCAGCTACTTAGGAGGCTGAAGCAGAAGAATCACTTGAACTCAGGAGGCAGAGGTTGTAGTGAGTCGAGATCTCACTACTTCACTCCAGCCTGGGCGAAAGAAAGAAACTCCATCTCAAAACAACAACAACAAACCCAAAACAACAACTGTAACAACAAAAAAGCAAGCCACTAAATGCAGCCCAGTCTCAAAAATGGGGATCAAGCTCGACCTCCTGGAGGGAGGAGTATCAAAGAACCCCTGGACAGATGTTAAAGCCGCCACAGTAATTAACTGATATTTTGAAGCTATGCAAATATCCTCTCTCTCCTTAAAGTTCTGCCCACTAATGTCAGCATTCGTCAGCAGCTCTCGCCTGTGGCAATCACTGCTGTGAGGTCTGAACAGTGGTTTTCTAGTTCCCTCACTTCTTCTACATTCATTGCTAGGAATTCTTCCGCAAGGAAGGTTCATCCCTTCATCCTCATCTGTTTATATATTCAAGCATGTATTTACATCAGTATGGATTTGTGGATTTTACTTTATTCTCTGGGTTATAATCCAATACTGTCGTTCTGTATTTTGTTGCTCAAATGGTTTCAGCCCTGGGAGCTCTTTCAGGTTGGCTCCTGTGTCCTTTGTCCTTTTGATGGGGGGCCCCCATTCTGGTTTGGGTTTTTTGGTGTGTGTCTTTCAGCCTTTCCTTGCTTTCTGAAGCTGTAAGACGCTTCGGGCTTATCTTGTCTTTTTTCCGGCCCCAGCCCCAGAATCAGCCACTTCTCCAGGCAGCCCTGGGGAATGTCAGACACAAAGTCAGGAAGAAGAGGCAGTGCGTACCCAAGGAACTAAACCCATGTTTGTCTGCTGGCCACACTGCTGGAGCTGGGAGGCCTCTTGAACACTTGAAAGAGGAAGTTTATGGGCCGGATGTGGTGACTCACGCCTGTAATCCCAGCACTTTGGGAGTCCAGGGCGGGTGGATCATGAGTTCAGGAGTTCAAGACCAGCCTGGCCAATGTGGTGAAACCCTGTCTCTATGAAAAATACAAAAATGAGCTGGGCGTGCTGGCACGTGCTGTAGTCCCAGTCACTTGGGAGGCTGAGGCAGAAAAATCGCTCGAACCCAGGAGGTGGAAGTTACAGTGAGCTGAGATGGCGCCATTGCACTCTAGCCTGGGCGACAAAGCAAGAGTCCAACTCAAAAAAAAGGAAAGAAAAAAGAGAAAGAGGAAGTTTATGGATTTTGTGGCCTCGGGAGAGACCCTTTGATTTGTAGAGCTTCAGATGCCCCATTTGGACCATGATCAGACTGCAAAGATGGCGACAGACTCAAATTCCAGCTCAATGGGTAGGGCCTTCCTGAGGCAGGGTGTTGAAAAGGATCCTGAGGTTATAGTAGGGCTCATGGCTAAGACTGCTTTGCTCCATTAGTGATGTCTGTTATCGGTGTGAAAGGGGAAGGTTGTGACAGTGCTCCCTTAGTGATGTTTGCCATGGGTATTCCCTTAGTGCTGTCTTCCATGGTGTGAAAGGGGAGGGTTGATAGTGCTCCATTAGCTATGTCTGCTGTGAGTGTGAAAGGGGAGGGCTGTGATGGTGCTCCGTTAGTGATGTCTGCCACAGCAGGTGGTGGTAGGAGTGCCACGCCCACCGTGTATTTTCTATCCCTGGATTAGATGGTCTCTCCTATCCTTTCCAGCTCTTTCTTTTCAGGATTCTAAGCCAAGACATTTTTTCTTTCTAAGACGTATTTTCTCAGCTTCTGAATGATCAGTTGTGTTGGGTCAAAGCATAAACAGTGCCATAAAACCTTTGAGTAACTTCCTGTATGGCAGATTCATGGTGCTCCAGGAAGGGCACAGGGTGACAAGGTCGCCCAAGTCCATGAAGACTGTGCCCCTTGCTCCTCCCCACACTCCACAGCTTTGGTGCCTCATTGGTGAGCCCCAGGTCACCTGCGGCAAGCTCACACACCTGTCACATAGGTTGCCTTCCACATTCTCTTTGCAGGGGCAGCGGCCACTGCGGGGGTCACAGGTGTCGAGGCTGCCAGCGGGATTGCAGGTGCAGGGTCTGCCAAAGAGATAGGACAAGGGGAAAATGCAACGAGCAGCTTCAGAATGGGAACAGCCCATCCTAGGAAGACATCTCCCTATCATTCCCTGTTCCCAACATCAGGAGTGAGGCTGACACAGGAGCCTGCCCCGGCTTTACTGTTCCCATCTTGCCAAGAAAGTGACCCATCCATCAGAGATCCTGGGCGTGGTGGCGCACGCTTGTAATCCCAGCTACTCGAGAGGCTGAGGCAGAGAACTGCTTGAAACCGGGAGGCGGAGGTTGCAGTGAGCCAAGATCACACCACTGCATTCCAGCCTGGATGACAGAGCAAGACTCTGTCTCAAAAATTTAAAAAAAAAAAAAAAAAAAAAAGTGCTTCTGAATTCATAACAGGTTTAGTTTTATTTTTGCCATTGTATACTTTCTCAATCAAGTGGTGGCAAACGTGTTGGGGTAGGGTCCAGACCCACCCCAACACACCCAGATGACACTCAGCCTCTCCCACCCCTGCTCCCCACACTGCACGCCCTGCTAGCCAGAGGCCCGGGAACCCCGAGGGTCAGCCTCTACCCCGTCTTCTTCTTTGGCTCCCTGGTCACCATGTCCTGCCGGCTCTGCCTTGCACTGAGCTCTGGACTCTGCCCTGCTCTCCCTCTCCAGAGCCAACCCCCCATGCAGGCTGCTGGGGGTGTTCCTGCCGTAGCCTCCTCTTGGCTTCCCCTCACCTCCTGCTTTCCACCAGTCCACAGCTCCTCCGGAGGCCCCCCAGATGCTCTTCCTCTGCAGATCCTCCTGCCCTGCTCACCCGCCAAGCTCCACCTAGAGTGTGTCTCTGAGCCTCTGCTGTGCCTCCCCGCCCTACCCTACCCCCACCTCAAACACCTGTCCTTCCCCTCTCCCTGCACTTAAGCAGCACCTCCTCCAGGAAGCCTGCCCTCCACCCCCAAGATCCGCTGAGCCTCCACGGGCCTCAGCCTGGTCTCGTCATGGTCTGTTTCTGTCTCTTGGCCTCCCCAGGGGCCGGGTGTCTCCAGCCCTCACCAGGCTTAGGGCAAGGTAGCTGCAGACCGGGAGGGTTGGGGAGGGATGGGGTGGGAGGAAGAGGGGGAGGGACTGCCGTCAGCCTGTCCTTCCTGCTCCTTGTCACTCAGTGCAGTGTGTCTATACTGGACTACCCCCTGCCCTCACCTGCAGCCACCCTCGCTGATCGAGTGGAACCCCGGCAGACAGCGGTCACACTTCCAGCCAGTCACAGAGGGCTTGCAGGCGCAGGTGCCTGTGTCATCACACTGGAGGTGCAGGGAGCCTGGGAGAGGAAGGACACAGGGCAGCAGAGGCTGGGAAGGGCGAGGGTCAGGGGCTGGGGTGGTGGGGCACACTCACCTGCCGAGTGGCAGTCGCAGGGCTGGCATGGCATCCGAGGGTCCCAGCGATAGAAATTCTCCTGGCAGCGTTCACAGTGTGGCCCAGCCGTGTGGTCACGGCAGTGGTGACAGCGCCCGCCGTGGCCTGTGCTGCGGAAAAGCTCCCGATCAAATGTGCATTCCTCGGAGCGGCCGCTGCAGTTGCAGGCTGTGGGTAGGAGCAGGGGAAGGTGTGTGAGTCCCCTGTGATGTGGTAGGAGGGGACGTCTGTGCCAGTCAGCCTCTCTGTGCTGAATGAGCAGGCAGTGCAAGGAGAAGGGCAAGAACACGGTCCAGAATGGAGTTCATGCCCAGCTTGATCAAGGCTACAGAGACTGATCAATCGATTTTCCAAAACAGGACACCCTTAAGAGAGAAAGGGACACTGTCAGTAAATACAACAAAACAACAGGCAGAAAGAGGACCCTCCCAGGAAAAACCAGGATATACATCCAGATAGATGGGCACCGATCAGAGGCTGGGTGTCTTCTGGAGTGAGAGCGTGGCTCACTCCAAAATCTCCTGGAGGTCCTCCAAGCCATAATCATAGTGTGACTCTCACGATTGTGTGAGATCACTCAGGTGTACGGAAAGTACAAGGCACCTTTTGTTTCCTCAGTAAATAATTTTTAAAAGTCTGCGTGCAGGATTGGCTCTGCCTTGGTTCCTAGAGCCCAGGGCTGGACCCACGAAAGGTGTAACCCATTTACACCTGCTGTCCTCATGCTGCCCACAGGCCAGACGGCGGGCCAGCAAGCACACCCCCGAAGGTGCAGGGTTGGGACAGGAGAGGCAGGGGGCTTCGGGAGGCGTAACGAGGGGGCCCTGCGGCTGTGCTGGGGTAGTGGGACAAGTCTTCCCAGAAGAAGTCACGGCCGCGCTGAATCTGAAGGCTGAGCAGTGAGGAATAGGCCAGGCAAAGGCAGGGGGAGCAGGAAGGGCGTCACAGACAGGAGGCGGAAGCTCAGAGGCTACACTGTGTCCAGAGACAGATGCGTGGCCTGATGCGGGCGTGCCAGGAGGCTGACTGCAGGAGGCATGTCGTGTGATGGCAGGGACGGGGGACATCGTGTAGGGGCAGTTATGGAGTCAGAGGCTCTAAGAGCTTGCTCCAGGGAGGCTGGGCTGCCGTGGCCAGTGAACATTAGCTGGGAGCATGGGGGGGCCGTGGGAGGGTTAAGCAGGTGATTTGTCCTTTAGGAAGCCTCGGCCCTGTGCCATGGCTCACGCGTGTAATCCCAGCACTTTGGGAGGTAAGGTAGAAGGACTACTCGAGCCCAGGAGTGAAAGACCAGCCTGGGCAACAGTGAGAGGTGATCTCTGCCAAAAACTGCTGGGCACGGTGACATGTGCCTGCCGTCTCAGCTACTCAGGAGGCTGAAATGGGAGGAACGCTCGCACCCAGGAGTTCTAGGCTGCAGTGAGCTGATTGTGCCACTGCACTCCAGCCTAGGTGACAGAGTGACACCTTGTTTCAAGAAAAGAGCCTCAGCTGCAGGTAGGGGAGGGCCGGGGCCGGGGACAGCAGGGAAGAGGAAGCTTCAGGTGTGCGAGGAGAGAAGGCAGGGCCGGGCCCAAGACATTGGCTACACCAGACACAAGTTAGACGAGCTGGAGTGCCGGGCATGAGGCAGAATTCAGTGCTTGGGGCTGTTTCAGCTCCAGGTGAGGGTGGGGAGGAAGGGTCAAGCATGAAACCCTGGTTCCCAGGTTGTTGACTGAGAGACATGGATGTGACCACAGGACTGAGGACATGGTAGAAGCAGTCTGGCCTCTGTGTCCCCACCATGGAGACAGCAGCAGGCTGGGACGGTGGAAGCCAGCCAGTAAGCTTCCTTGGCCTCAGGAGGACTCCCTGGTGGAGGCAGGCCAGCGAGGGCAGCTCCTGCAGACAGCGTCCCACCCTCAGAACAACTGTCCCCTCCCAGCCCCAGTTCTGGTCGCCTGTGGCCCAGGTCCAAGAGGACAGCAGGGCGTAGAGGCCAAGCTGCCTGCCTGGTGAGCCTGTGAGTAAAGATGTGGCTCCTGCCAGCATTGCAAGCATGGATCCGTCACCCAGCGACAGTGGCTCTGCACGGAGTGCTGGAGGAAACCAGGCCACCTGGGGACAGGATGGGGCTGCAACCGGCACCCCAGCCAGAAAGGAAGGCAGTGGGTCCCTGCTCTTGGCCCGTGTCCCTGAAGAAGGCATGGTGGCATCATCCTCTCTCCAGCGCTTCTCTGAGATTAGGCGGTCAGAGCCACATCACAAGGGGGCTGGGACACCAAGGGCTGCCTGGGGGCCCGTGGGAGAGGACGGGTGGGCCGTCAGCAACCCTTGCTTGTGGGACAGCCTGGTTCTGATTAGCAGCTAGGTGGGAGCAGTTAACACAAGGAAGCAAGTCAGGGTCCTTCTCAGCCTCCCACCACGGGTGCCTCTGCGGGGGTGGAGGTGGTCCAGGGAAGCGACTTGGTGGAGGAGGGACTCAGGCTTAAATGCAACCCTCGCAGGCTCCCCTTCATCTGGTCCTCATCTCTGCAGCAGCACAGAGACCCCAAGCTGCCTGCCAGGCACACCAGGAGCAGCCCCCACCGTGAGGTTTTAGGGGGAGTTCGTTCCCCAGCCTAAAACACCAGTCTTGGGTCCGTGATGCCCCGTGACACTCACGCAGACACTCGTGGGCGGCCTCGGCGGTGCCCCGGGCCCATGGGCGGTCCTGGAAGAAGGGCAGGCAGCGCTCGCAGTCCGTGCCGGTGGTGTTGTGCTGGCACCGACAGGCCAGCTGGCCCGCCGCGTCGGGGCTACACTCGCTGGCGTGCCCGTTGCATTTGCACCTGGGAAAAGACGTGGGAGGAAGGGGGTCCGCAGGTGCCAGCGGGGCAGAGGAGGGGTCAGTCACCGGGCAGCCCCGTTTGCAGGTGTAGCCCGACTCCACCCTCAATCTTGGCCTCATTGAACACCCACTATGTGCCCTGTGGGCAGCAGGAACAGAACGGACTGTGCTGGCGAGCTCTGTAACAAACCCACCCTGTCTTCACCAGCCTTTGACATCTCCATTTAATCAACGGGCAAACTGAGGCATAGAGAAGCTGCCCAAAGCCACCAGCTAGCAAGTGCCTGCCACAGAAAGCTTCTGCCTGGGAGGGGACCCATCTGAGGCCTGAGAGGGACTCAAGAAGTCCCCTTACTCTCCCCAGTGGAGACGGCGCCCGCAGTCACAGCGGCAACAGGTGTAGGGGCCAAGGGACCGCCTCCAGCAGCTGTCCCTCAACTGCATCCCAAAGGACAGGAAAGAGGGTACCCCAAACAGGGACAGCTCGTGACTCACTCCAAATCCCCCACGAGTCTGCATGTGACATGGTTTGGATCGGTGTCCCCACCAAACCTCACACACACCGTAATCCCTGGTGTGGGAGGTGGGGCCCGGTGGGGGTCAGTTGGGTCATGAGGTTGGAATTCTCCTGAATGGTTTAGCATCCCCCACTAGGTACCCTAGTGAGTTCTCGTGGGGTCTGGTTGTTTAGAAGTGTGTGGCACCCACCCCTCTGCCCTGGCTCTCTTGCTCCTGCTCCCCCTTCACCATCCGCCACGACTGTACGTTTGAGGCCTCCCCAGAAGCCAGGCAGATGCCAGCACCATGATTCCTGTACAGCCTGTGGACCTGTGAGCCAATCAAACCTCTTTTCTTAATAAATGGCCATCTCAGGTGTTTAGAGCAGTACAAGAATGGGCGAATACGGGGTCTTTGAGAGCAGCCCGGCCTGTGTCCCCATTCCACACACAGGGTCAGGAGACAGGTAGAACCAGGCAGGAACAGGGGTGCCCTGGGAACCCGTGGCCTGCTCGGTGGAGCCTGACCCTGTAAGTGATTGTCCCTGTCCCGAGTGGTCAGGCCGAGCTGCTCAGAAGACAGCCACAGCTTTCAGTCCTGGCCAAGGCAACAGCTTCTGGCTAGGGTCTCACCAGAGGCGGAAGGGACATTCGCGTCCCTATTTCACACGCGAGGAATCAGGCTCAGGCCTTGGAACTGACAGCTCTAAGCGGCTGAGCTGGAACTGAAGCCCATCCTCACCGATTCAGTGGATTCCAAGGTCCTAGACACTCCTCTGGGGCCACTCGGTGGCTCTCTTAAGCCCCATTCCACACTCTGCCCTCAGTGGGTATTGATGAATTGCCGACCGCTGCCCGGGCTCCAGGTGCTTTAGCTGATATGCGGACAGAGTGTGTGGGAGGGCATGTGGCGCGGCTTCCTCACAGGGCCCAGGGAAGGCAGGCAGCACCCAGGGCTTCTTGGGGTGAGGCAGGTGCCAGGTAATCCTGGGGACAGTGGTCACCAGGGAAGCGACAAGGGCCTGCCCTTGTCTTGGAGGGGGTGCTGCGCGCACCCGTCCTGTGAAATCCTCTGACCCGGGGAAGGAGAGTGAGACTCCCGGGCTACACTGTGAACACAGACTGTGGGGACCACCCGTCCCCCGCCGTGAGCAGCCTCCCCAGCCAGCCGCGGCCTGAGGGTGGTCTGGCTCTGGCAGCTGGAGCCCAGCTATTCTCTGGCCCGAAGCCCCCTGACAGCTGGCTCTGGAGCTCATGGCCACGGCCGCCATCCCCGGGGAGCTCCCCTCACTGACTCCCATAAGGGGCAGGTGGGAGCAGAGCGACCCTCGCGGCCGCACAGGCCCTCAGGTACCAGCCCCGGCCTTCCCTGGGGTTCACACACCCAAAGCAGGCACTCGGGCGTCTCGCTGGTCCCCCTGCCGTCTCTCTAAGGCCGCCCAAGTGCCCGTGAACTGTGGATGCCCAGAGTCCGGGTCATCCCTGCTTCCACTCCCACAGCTCATTGTTCACACACACAGCTGCGTTCCCGTCCTCAATCGCATTCAGACCCCTGCTCCCCAACCCCTACCCCCCGGGTCCAAGCAGCCGTCTCCCGCCCAATTCCTGACATTTGACTTCCTCTCTCCTCTTATCCTCCCCACTTGGCTTTCAGGGATTTGGGGTGCTTTAAAAATCAGACTCTGTTACTACCCTGGCCAAACCAGCGCAGGCCCTGACACTCTGCCAACCCCTCCACGCCCGCCCACCTGCCCGCCCTCCACCCAGCCCCACCGGCTGTCCCTGGTCCTCGACCCCAGCCTTCCCACTCCCAGGTCCCACCTGCAGCGCCAGCTCCCGCCCTCCCCGACCCCAGGCATATGCTCTGCCTTTCCTCCCCTTCCTTGTCCTCCTGGTGCGGGCCTATGCGTTTACTGGGGAGCACTCTGATCAGTGTCTGTCGTCCCCATGTGACTGGGGCAGGAACACACCTGTTTTCCTCTCTCCATTCAAAGAAACCTGAGAAACATTTACGTGGAAGACATTCATGCCTCCTCGTCCCACAGTCCTCCCTGGGCACCCCGTCCCAGGTGGCCACGTGTGAGACGGGTCGTGGGACTTGAGGTGGGAGACAGGCCTCTATCCCCCGTGCAGCCCTTGCTTCCTGGAGGGGACAGAGGTGGAGGAGAGACAAATTGCCCAGGGCACTGACGGGTGCTGAGGGCGCATAGGACCAGGACCAGGACCAGGACCAGGACCAGGACCAGCGGCCACACAGGAGTGCCTTTCTGCGGGCCAGTAACATTCCTATACTAGAAAGGGGAAGGAGGCTGGGCGCAGTGGCTCACACCTGTAATCTCAGCACTTTGGAAGGCCAAGGCAGGCGTATCACCTGAGGTCGGGAGTTCGAGACCAGCCTGACCAACATGGAGAAACCTCGTCTCTACTAAAAAAAAAAAAATACAAAATTAGCCAGACACAGGGGTGCATGTCTGTAATACCAGCTACTCAGGAGGCTAAGGCAGGAGAATTGCTTGAACACGGGAGACGGAGGTTGTGGTGAGCCCAGATTGCGCCATTGCACTCCGGCCTGGGCAACAAGAGCAAAATTCTGTCTCAAAAATAAAAAAGAAAGAAAGAAAGAAAGAAAGGGGAAGGGGCCTCCAGGCTGAGGGGACAACGGACACTAAGACCCAGTGTGTTGGCATGGCGAAGCAGCTGACGCGGGGGACCTGGCAGGAGGTGGGCTGGGAGGGGCCCCAGGGCCTGGAATGCCAGGTGTTCCCTCCCTCTCCCCTGGGGCACACCTGGCTCCTGTGCTCCCCCCACCTTCCCACAGCAGCCACCTTCTGCTCCTGGGTCTGGGTCCCGGAACCCCGCCTCCCTCCTCTGCCTACCTGCCGCCCACAGAGAGGTCGGACACAGCATAGTAGTAGGACTGGAGCACCCTGGGGTCCTTGAAGATGTCGTCCCCAAATGTGTTGAGCCGGTTGAGAGAGATGAGGAGCTCAGTGCTGGTGACCCACTCCTGGGGCAGAGGGGAGAAGACGCCATCAGCAGGTTCCCGAGCAGTTAGTGTTTACCCCGTGACTCTGCTGGCAGGTCCGGCTGGCTGCCCCCAGGGCTCCTAGGACACAGGGCCCAGCTCGAGCCAATTCTGAGAACGCTGCAGAAATAAGGAAGCTGTGCTTTGGGGGTCACCCCAACCTGGGTGCTAGTCCATCGATTAATGCAAGTCTGTTCAATGTCTTAGAACGTCCATTTTCCCATCTGAAATGGAACAAAAATAGTCCCTTCCCAACAAAGGCGTCTGGAGGAGGGTGGCCAGTGTCGGCGCCGGCTGTGGGGTCAGGTACATGATCGGGAAGCAGCTGAGGTTCGGAGGAACAGGGGTCGAAGCGGCCCACTGAAGACCCCATCATGTGGGTCACCTGGCTTTTCCCAGCAGCCTCTGTGCCCCGTTTGGGCGATGCAGCTGGGGGATGGTGCGCCCAGCAACCTTCTCCCCTGCTCAGCGGGGCGTGGCGTGCAGCAAACTTGGGTTTCTTGGCTTCTCACATGCTGAGGATCAGGCTCCTGTGGACAGGTCACCTGCCCCAGGTGACATCACTTCCACGAGAGTAGGGACTTGGGGCCTGTTGTTCTCACTGTTTCCCCAGCGCTAGGCTCTGCCCGGCCTTCACAGGCACTCCATAAATACCTGCTGATCCCTGAATGAGCAGCTTTCCCATGGAAGAGCGTGGCGGGGAAGTCGGGGAAAACCCACATGCAGACTGACATTTACATCTGCCTGCTGTTATCATCATCAGCAGCTCCAGCTGAATATTAATCAGCGTTTCGATTCTGCCCAGGAGCCCCTGCTTTAGCAATCAGGCCCATCAGTACAGAAAATGAGCTCCTGGCAGGCCGTCTTCTCGCCCCAGCATGACTCAGGCCGGTGGGCCCCTTCTGCTCCCCCAGAGCTTGGCAACTAGAGCTACTGCCGGGGACCCAGGGCAGGATGCTTGGCCTGGGAGAGGGATCCAGGAGCTGAAAGCTACAGTGGGAGCCTCTACACCAGGCTAAGCTCGTGCTTGAGTCCGCAGGCCCGGATGACCCCAAGATGCATTTCCCAAAGGCCAGCGTGCAGGCAGGGACCTGGGGAAAGTGCAGCTTCTGACTCAGAGGTCAGCGGTGGGGCCGGGAGCTTGCGTTGCTAACGAGTGCCCGGGTACTGATGCTGCTGGACCAGCTGTGGGAGCAAGGCGCTAAGGCCGGGGGCGGAGGAAGCACCGTAGTCCAGAGCTGAAGGCATTGCAACTCTTCCTTCTCCAGAAAAAAGCGTCACCTGGAGAACTCAAACCAATGGTCATCAGAGCTGCGGGGTACGGCAGCAGCTGACGCGTATTGTGTGGTTAGGGCTCAGGCTCACAGTCACCCTGCAGCAGACATTGTTATTACCCCCATTTACAGATGAGGAGACTGAGGCTCAGCATTCCGTTCCAAGTTGCACAGCCAGCGCATGGGAGAGCCGGGATTCTGGTCCATCTGATCCCAGGGTCCCAGCTTTAACCACTAGGCTGATCTGCCTTCCTGTGTCTACTCTAACGCCCTCACACATCCCTGTGGGACCCCAAGATGGCAATGATCTGCTCAAGGTCTCCCACCTCTGCTTTCTGGCCTAGGACCCGAGCCATCAGTCTGCAAGGACAATGGTCGTAAGGGAACAGGGTCAATCAAAATCTCTGAGACAGAGGATGGACGCTGGGAGAGAGAAGCCTTAGGCTAAATTGCAGGGGGCGCACCTTGATGCCTTAAAGGTCATTTTAGGGCCGGTGCGGTGACTCACGCTTGTAAGCCCAGGACTTTGGGAGGCTGAGGCAGGAGGACCACTTGAGACCAGCCTGGGCAACATGGCGAAACCCTGTCTCTACCGAAAATACAATTAGCCGGTGTGGTGATGCTCACCTGTAATCCCAGCTACTTGGGAGGCTGAGGGACGAGAATCGCTTGAACCTGGGAGGCAGAGGTTGCAGTGAGCCGAGATCGCACCACTGCACTCCAGTCTGGGTGACAGAGTGAAACTGTCTGAAAAAGTCATTTTAGGGCTGAACCCAGGCGCTGGAATCTTGCAACCTGTAACGGCTCCAGCTTAAGCTACGAGTGTGTGCTGGAGTTGATTTCAGATGGATCCCAGGACCCAGGCCGTGGCATTAAGGAGAAGCAGGAGGTGGAAAGCTCGGGCCCTATGTCCAAGGGGTGCTCAGGCGACCATTCAACTCTGGTGGTCTGACTCCGCCACAGCCGGGTCGGCCTTCCCCTCCAAAGTCCTAGGCCCCTCCATGGGGGTCAGAGGGACCCAAGACCCAGCAGCCACATCCTTCCTTCCACGCTCCATGTCCTTTGAGAAAGCACCTGCCCCCTAAATGTGACCAGAGGGAGCATGAGGAGAAAAGGCAGACTTGCCTCTTTGTCTTTCTCTGCTGGTTTCTGTTCAGAAGCAGCAGGGAAGACATTTCTCAAAAGGTCATCTCTCCATCAGGGACAGCGTACAGAACACATGAGGTAACAGACAGAAAACCTCCAACAGCCAAGGGTCTCCCCAGAGTGGCGGCCACACAGAGCAGGTGGGAGCGGGCTGGCCCTCCCCACCTGTCCTCATCAGCCCTCAGCTGACGCTCCCTCCCTCCCTCTATCTCTCTCTTCCTCTCTTTCTTACTTTCTTTCGAGAGGGAGTTTTGCTGTTGCTGCCCGGGCTGGAGTGCAATGATGCGATCTCAGCTCACCGCAACCTCCACCTCCTGGGTTCAAGCGATTCTCCTGCCTCAGCCTCCGGAGTAGCTGGGATTACAGGCACCCACCATCATGCCTGACTAATTTTGTGTTTTTAGTAGAGACGGGGGTTTCTCCATGTTGGTCAGGCTGGTCTCAAACTCCCGACCTCGACCTTGCTGGGATTACAGGGGTGAACCACCGCCCCTGGCCTCGGCTGATGTGTTCTAATCTACAGAGCTCTGGAGCCCGGTGGAGAAGAAACTGTAATTTTAAACAATCATGACGACATATGTACATTTTTAGTGTGATGAGCAGGGTCTGGATGTCTGGAGATGTGGTTCTGTGTGATAAAGGATTCAGCTCGTCCAAAGAGGGGCCGGGCCCTTTGCCCTGGATCCTGGGGACATGAAAGTATCCCCGTAGCCTTTCATTGCAAAACATCGCAGCTCTGAGCCTCGCAGCTCTTCTGAGTTCCATGGGTCCTTATAGCGAATCACTAAACCCAAGGGTGGTCCTGGGAACTCTGAGACGACGACTCCACGTGTTTTTGTGCCACCTATCACCAGCGGGACACAACTTCTTTTTGGGTCTCAGTGTCCCCTCTGGAAACAGGATTCTAACCCCGGTTCCCTTGTTATCCCAGATGGGCAAAGGAGACACTCTGGAAGTCTGGAGGGGAGGAGAGGGCAGGTTCCCTGGGCTCAGACAGCTCTTGGGTCTGAACCCAGGGAAATGAGCAGCGGTCTCCAACCCTTTCAGCACCAGGGATGGGTTTCGTGGAAGACAATTTTCCCACAAATGGGGTAAGTGGTGGTTTGGGAATGAAACTGATCCACCTCAGACCATCAGGTGTTATAGATTCTCACGTGGAGCGTGCACCCGGTTGCTTTTAGGAGAATCTAACGCAGCTGTGGCTGATCTGACAGGAGGCAGAGCTCAGGCGGGAATGCTCACCTGCCTGTCTGAGGCTCACCACCTACCGTGTGACTTGGGTCCTGACAGGCCATGGACAAGGACCCATCTGCAGCCAGGGGTTGGGGACCTGTGGACTAGAGAGCCACCCAACACACCTGCATGTAGATGAACAGCTGTGGACACAGATGGGTGCGGATACCAGCAGGTCCCACACCTGGGCGGACCCACGTGGGCGGAACTGGAGGGCCCTGAACAGAGCGACGTGGCCACAGGCCTGCCGCCCTCTCTACCGCGACAACAGGGACGGGAGCTGTCGTGCACGAGAATCTCCACAGTATGGGTGGGCATACTCTCTGTGCCAAGTGCCGCACTGGTCAGGGTGTGTGCATTCCCGCGACCCCACAGCGGCCTCTCCAAAGGGGCCCCCACTGGCCACATGTGGCTATCTAAAAAAATTCAATATAAAATCCAGTTCCTCAGCTGTGCTGGCCACATTTCATGGTGGCTGCTGGCACCCTACGGGACAGTGCAGTTAGAGGCGTTGTCCGTCATCGGAGAAAGTGCTGCTGGCTGACGTGGCCTTACAGGGGAGAACCCAGGACTCTGACCCCAAAGCCCATGTTCCTGTTATGTTTTTCCATTTTCATAGGAGCCGTTGGAGACACACAGGCAGGCCCTGTTATTAACTCACAGGAGGAGAAAGAGAGTCCCGGCAGCAGAAAGTTCCAGAAAGAATACCAGTCGGAAGCCTGGACACTCAGGTGCTGGCCTGGGACCCTCCACTGCCTCATCTGTGCCCCTGGAAAATGCCATCCCCCTCCAGGCCTCAGCTTCCACGCCCACATAAGGAAGGGGCTGGGTGGGTTGGCAGTCCTCCCAGGAGCCACAGGGCTCCCTAGGAGGCCAGAGAAGGGACAGCTGTGGTCCGCTGAGCGGCCCTTCTCCCACCTGGTTCATTAGCAGCATCCGCAAGACTCAGGTGTGGCAAAGGCTTCTGAGGCAGAAAGCTTGAACACCATGGGCTTTGTGGCCGAGTGCAGTGGCTCACGCCTGTAATCCCAGCACTTTGGGAGGCCGAGGCTGGTGGATCATGGAAAGTCAGGAGTTCAAGACCAGCCTGGCCAACGTGGTGAAACCCCCGTCTCTACTAAAAATACAAAAAACAATTAGCCAGGCGTGGTGGCGGGCACCTGTAATCCCAGTTACTTGGGAGGCTGAGGCAGAATCGCTTGAACCCAGGAGGCGGAGGTTTCAGTGAACCGAGATCGCGCCACTGCACTCCAGCCTGGACAGCAGAGCAAGACTCAGTCTCAAAACAAAAGTAAAACCATGGGGTTCTGCAGGCTCCTCACCCCGTGTCCTGGCACACCAGACCTTCCTACTGCTGTGACCCAATCCCAGCCCCGTCCCGACCCCGCAACGCCTCCTCTCTGACCTGCAGCCTAGGGCTCTCTTCGAAGTTGTAGGCGCTGGGCCGGCCCTCCAGGGTGGAGAAGGCCACGTTGCCCCCACTCAGCGGGGAGATGTCGCTGAACTCGGAGGTGCAGAAGGCCACACGCTCGTCCTCACCGGGGCGCAGGTACTGGCCCTCGGGCCGGCTGTAGGTCTTCTGGCACGAGGCGCTGTAGAACTGGTAGGGCTCCCATGGGCCGTCGGCTCGGCTGCGCTTATAGATGGCGAAGCTCTCGGGGCGACTGGTGTGGAACTTCAGCCTCACGTAGGTGATCTCGTAAGCCTTCCCTGCAGCCAGGAAGATGAGGGCTCGTTTTCACGGAAGGGGAGGGAGAAATGGAATCCCGGTCCGGCGGAGCAGACAGCTGCATCGCATGCACTAGTTGGAAGCTGTCTGGAGTTCTGGACAGAGCATGCCACCATCCATTCCTAATGCCTGGTGGGGCACTGGAATGGACAAT